>NC_139003.1:99709718-100248064 GCF_964374135.1 Grampus griseus
CAAGACAACTCTATTACAGTTTCACAATTCATTAACTTAAATAGTTAATTTCCATGAATTAACCAATTACTCAATTTTATGTCAATTGACAATTGTCTTTTAATTTATAAAACTCTAAGTCAATACATTTATTTGGATGTCTTGAGACTGTTACTTTAATGAAATTAAATCAACTGACAAACTTGTTAGAATAAAGAATTCTCTATGTAAAATATAAAGTTGACAAACACTAGACTATATACAGATTTCAGTAGGTATTTCATCCAAAAATATATAAAAGAATGAAATAAGAAATTACAGTAATAACTCTCAACATTTTAAAGTGCTATTTACACTGTGTGTGGTGATTTACAATTCAAATAAATCACTGTTTGTCCCCAACAAGGCTTGAAGAGAAAAAATAAAGAACTGCAATATATACATTCTCCTCCAGCTCTGTTGAGTCTTATGCCCTTCCTCTCCTGGGGGAGCAAGGGAGGGGAAACAGAAGAATGAAGATAGATAAGTTAAATTTAAGGAAATTAGGGAAAAAAGAGAAGTGAGAGACAAAGTTGAAGGAAGCTTATTACTGATTCATATCCAATCAGAAGAAGGATAAATTCACACACAAAAGGAAAAAGAATAGAATACTCTTCTATCCTATAGTTCTGTCTCCCTCTTCAATCCTCCAACTAGATATATATATACACATATATTATACCCTTATGACTCAGTCGTCCTTTGCATGATTTTACATATAAATAGAATTCATGTGAAAATTCCTACCTATGTAATATGTCATCTTACATCTTATTGGGATTAAGTTTTGTCAAAAGCAGATAAAACAAACTCAATACATTATATTCAATTCCAAATGAGCTATAGAAAATGTTAACCTTGATTAGAGATGGAAATGACAGTCTAGTACTTTTATGTGGTTAATATTGAAACTAAGAGTTATTACACATTTACTTATTAGTGATATGTATTCTCAAAGTCTGGAGGACTTTTAAAGAAGTACTGCTGTATTTATCTCTCAGTATAATCTATGTGTTTTTGAACTGGTATGTTTAATAGAAAAGTGAGGAAGTTGGAGGCATTTAGCTTGAATGCCTGCTTAGCTACTGGTTTAGTAAGTTTGTACAAAACACTTGACCTCTTCATGCCTCAGTTTTCTCTTCTGTAGAGTTAGTTGAGAGTATTCTTTTTGAATGGCTGTTGTACTAAATTAGAAAATGTCAAGTCACTAGCACAATGTAAGGATATAATGTGTTTTACATAGTGCTTGCTACATTTGCAGTTGAAATTCTCCAGGTCATACTAGTCGATAGTGCTCCTGTGATTCCTATAACCAGGCTCACAGCAGGGTTTGTTGGGAGGATTTTCTGTGCCGGTTGTATCGCCAAAGTCAAGGGGATTTCTAATACATTTGACTGACAGCCATTTTTCTGTATATTTTCTACTTGATTTCTTGGTCTCATAGGCCACTGAGGTATAATCTGCCCCACCGTCACTTCCTGCACAGACTTACTTGTTCCTTTGTATATTCATGAATCAGTGTTGCTTCCTTGAACCCAGATGGTATTGAGATCATTAGCACATTCCTCCAAAGCATCTGTCCATTGGTGCTTGGACCCCATCATCCAAGTCCAGGGATGAGATGTGGTTGATGGTTCCTCCCTACTTTCCCCTCATATTGTCAAAACTCCATACAGATGTCAACGGTTTGGTCCAGGCACCAGGTAAGAAAGCATCCAGGTGTTTTCATATCCACTCCTCCCACAAACCTTGCCGCAGATAAGGGAGTCCATTCACCCTTCCTGCCTCTCCTCTTCTGTGTAATTTTCCCCATATTTTCTAGCTACTCCTAGCAGACCTCAGCATCTCATAAGCTGATATTTTCTCACGTTTTGGCAAGCCATATGTCCTAAAGTTCAGCTGGATGTGGTAACCTAAGTCAAGTCTTATATTTGAAATTTCTATTTTATTATAGTTTCCAGTGAGATAGATATTAGAACTGTAGATGGCTGTTGTCAATATATTTTGTTTGGCCCAGTCTTGGCTAGCTCAAGCTGGTCCAGGTGAAAGAAGTTCCAATCAAGGAGATTCAAATTTCAAGTATAACATCTGAAATTTAATGCCATATTACTAAAATTATTTTTGGTCCAGAGCACTGAAATTGAATTCAGGGCCTTACAGATGAATGGCAGTGATGCTTTTGGGTTCTGGTTAAACAAGATCAGTTTTATCCTAATTATATTCATTTATATTATGCAAAACATGTATGTAATTTTGACTATCATTGATATTCCTGCACTGCTAATGGAGGGTTGATGACCCCTGTCTTTACCAAGAAAATATACATTATCATGAGGTAACTATAGTATCCTCTCTGGGTGGAATACTGTCTAGGCAGCAAATGCAAAAGGACAAAAACAATTAATTTTCTGGAAAGTGTGTTTCTATAATGGCAAATATTGAGATAAAATGGAAAAATTCAGTATATTAACTACATATTTTCAAATACTTAACCAATTGTTGAGTATTTGTTGGACATTTTCTGATTTCCAACATTATTTAGACATAGACCGTGTTTATATTACAACATAACATTATATTATTGGTCATGTTAAACATTTTTTGTAATCAATACATCTTTCTGGAATATATTTAGACCTAGCATATCCCAATTATTACTATTTTTGTCAATAATTAATGAGGGGATGCAGTCAATAAGATACACAGAACTCTCTTTGTTTTGCATCCATGAAAGTAATATTAACTTGATTCAAAGTATATTTTTTAATGAATTGAATACAAAAGAGTATACATCAGGGCAATTCTTACCTCAAAAATGTGTGTTTTCAACTTCAAGTGATCCACTCTGGCATCCTAGGTTTATCAAATGCCTTAGGCGATTGCCCATCTCCACTTTATTCCACTGTACATTGCATGCACTTCAAAAATTCAATTTTGCATTAAAGTCATTTTGTGTGCTGGGTTGTTATATTAGTTGTCTGCATTGATCTTGCTGACTAGATACTTGATAAAGTTCTACTTTGCTGTACTGCTCAGACACAGCGATGAAATTCTTTCTCCATTAACAGTTCTGCAAATATGTGAGGAAAACTTTAGAATATGAAAACCTACCATGAAACATTTCCCTTAAAACAGATAAACAAGGAGGTATCCTGAGTTTTACTCAAGCATAAAGTGTCAATGTAGTTCATAGCTCAAGAGGAAAAAAACTGCTCATCTGGAGGTAACATAACAGTCAAAACATTTGAGAATATGGTTCATAAATGATGCATTCTAAGAGGTGACAGAACAAAGGTGAATATGGAGCACGCCAATGGTGTGAGAATATAGCGAGAGACAGAAATAGTCACGAGGGGACAGCAGGCAGGAATTGGCTGTCAAACAGGATTACTTTGTAAGACTCAAGGATGCAGAAATAAATATTGAAAACAAGACTGTAGAAAATAAAATGAGAAGGAGAAAAAAGCAGTAAATAGCAATAAGATTAGATCCTCAAATGAAAGATGCAAAAAATCAATTTAAAAATATGTAGTCTCATAAAAGGGGAGAGAGAGGAGGAAGAGAAGAAGGAGGGGAAGGGGGGGATGAGAAAAAAATGGTATAATTTTGTCATCATATATTTTAAACATTTTGTACACACTTCCTCTTATAAGCTGTTCAATAATATTGTCATAGGCAGAATAGAATATTGACTCCCCAGATGTCCACACTCTAATTCTAGGGACCTGGATTTATGTTAGATTACATGGCAAAAGGGAATCTGCAGATATAATTGATTTAAGGATCTTGAGATGGAGTGATTATGTTAGATTATCTGAGTGGACCCAGTGGGATCACAAGGGTCCTTATAAGTGAAAGAGTGAGGGAGGAGAGCCCGGCCAGAGCGAGAAGGACTTGACCAGCCATTGCTGCCTGAAGGTGGAGGAAAGGGCCACCAGCCAAGGTATGCAGGCAGTGTCCAGAATCTGGAAAAGACAAGGAAATGGATCCTCCTCCACAGCCTCCAGAAGGAGCACAGCCCTGCAGACCCTCAATGGGTTTTTAGCCCATTGAGATCCATTTTGAACTTCTGACCTCCAAAACTGCAAGATAATACATTTGTGTTGTTTTACGCCACCAAGTTTGCAGGTTAGATCTCTGGTCGGGGGAGCTAAGGTCCTGCATACCATGCAGCGAGGTCCCCCCATAAAAAGCCAAAAAAAAAAAAAAAGCCACCAAGTTTGTAGCAATTTTTTTGTAGCAGCCAGAGGAAACTAATAAAAATCCCATTAAGAGGTTGGCATTGTATCCTCATTACAAATGAGAAAATCTACTCCTTAACGCAATTACACTGCAGAGTCAGAGCTGAAATGCTGGAGGTTCCTCCTCCCCACCCTAATCGAGCATCATTACTTTAAGCTGCCACTTCACTCTAAACATAGAAACCAAATAATTAAGAAATGGAATGATTTTTTTTTAAAATGAGCATCTTGAGATAACTGATAGTTTAACGATTTTTTTTTTTTTGCCAACTATGAACATGTATGTATTTGTGGGCATTTACACACAATTGCAATGATCAGATTTGTTAACTTCATTAAACAATGAAGCCCTTGGACGGAAGGGGCTGTGATGCCACGGGGGTCTAAGGCGGCAAACCAAAATCCAAGTCTGGGAATGACAACCAATCACAAACCGCCAACGAGGCTTTAAGCAAGAGCCAATCAATAATTTCACTGCTTTGCTCCTGCCTTTGCTGTATAAATGCCCCTTCCCGAACTCCTAACCACTTCTGGGTTGGCTCTGCCGGATTCAACTGATTTTTGCTCAAATAAACTCTTAAAATGTTTAATGTGCCTCAGTTTATCTTCTTCTTTTTTTTTTTTCCTCTTCGTCACACTGCGCGGCTTTATTCACCAGGACCTTCTGGAACCCTCCAGGACACACACGAGGCCCAGCCCCCAGCGCCCCAGAACCCAGCCTCTGATCTCTAGGCTCCCATTTCTGGGGCGATCGCGATGAACAACCCTCCCCTCTTCTCTCCAGCTCCGAAGTCTGTCACTCGGGGGAAGCTCCTGCATCTCCTCTGCAGCAGCTCCAGGGCAGGTGGGGGAGGAAGGGCGTTTGCCACGAGCTGCCGTTTTGCTCTCTACTGGCTGCTGTCCCTCTCTCGCTGGTACAGCCTCTGCTCCCGGACGGCTTGTTCTGACCAGGGGAGAGTCATTCCTCCCACACAAGCCAGCACCCAGGCCTTCACCACGCAGCCTCCATCCTTCTAATGATCCAGCTGCCCAAGGACGGTGTAGAGGGAGCCCACCTGGGCTTGGAACGGTTCCACCAACTTGGTGCAGACGGGGGTCGGGTGCTGGTCAGATCTGTGCCGAGCCATCAGAGTCACTCGGGGCTGCGTCGTGTCATAGCTGTACAACCTGCCGAACGTTCTCAGTGTGTCCCCATCAGGAACTTGGCCGGCGCTGACCTTCCAGGGGAAGTAACAGATCCCCGGTTTGGGCAGCATCATTTCTCCTGTCTGGACGTCGGGTCCTTGGGTTCCTTCTTTCCGCCCCGTGTGGCCAAGTGACGAGGGAGGGGCGGGTTGCCGAGAGCGCCTCGCTTTCCCCCCAGGGCAGTTTCTTGACCTTCTTCCGGGGTCCCCTTGCAGGGGGCGGGGGCCACTCTGAGGCTCCCCTGGCCGAGAGCAGGGGACTTGCCGGCCTCGGCGCGCACACCAGCGTCGCCTCAGCCTCGGCTGCGATCTGTCCCGCCTCAATGAATCTTTTAACGTTTCAATGTTCTAGTGAGGCTGTGCCCACGGGCTGTGCCCTGGACAAGTCTTGTCAGCACCCCCTCCTCAGCAGGTGAGCAGTAAGGCCAGGGCCAGGAGGTGAGTATGTCCCCGGCCCACGTTAAAGGCTACAGGAGTTTGATTGAGGTATTTACTTCCTCCGGGTCAGTTGGGCTCTGGTAAAACAGTGTCTTATGAAGGCAGTCATTTTTTAGGAGAACACAGTGCTCTGGGTACATTCCAAATATGTATTTTTCAACTTTTCCTACTGGAAGCCCAAGCACAGGGTGTCTTTCTGCAGTCTACACCCCGAGAACCTGGAAGGGCTCCTCGTGTTAAAACCCACAGAAGTGAGAGGACCCCGAAGACCAGGGCCCCTGGTGCTTTTAACTCTCAGGCTAGTTCACACTGAGCCTCCAGCAATTCCTCAGTTATACCTGAGTTCCCACCTGTGCTGCCTCCATCAGCAGGTGTCTGCTCCCAGCAAGCTGTGCTTCTCGGTACCCCTCTGACTCTGTTTTCAGAGCAGCAACTTGACCTGTGACCTCAGTTCTCTGATGGATCTAAGAAGAGCTATTGATTCTCAGTTTGTTCAGCTTTTTCCTTGTTGTGATGACTTCCAAGCTCTTTTCACGTTGGACCGGAAAGTAGAGGTCTGCTGTGTCTCTTCACATGACTCTTATTTGAGCATCTCCTTGCTTTCGCATGGTCTTGTATACTTCTTGTTTAGTCTTATAATCAAACATTATCCAAGATCTTTTTAAATTCTTTTATCGGAGGGGGGGGGGGGAGGCGGTGGAAGCATTCTGCTTTTGTTTCTTTATCTTTTTGTTTCTTTCAAAACACCTACCATCAAATGTGTAGCAGTTGGGCTAGATTGGGAAAAAATAATGCCATAGAAGGTTTTTACTCAGTGCTTCTCTTCCTGTAAGATCTAGGAAACTTTATTTTTGTTGAATAAATTTGTAACATTGTGTAAGTTTAAGAGGTACAGTGTATTACTTTGATACATTTTTATGTTGTAATATAGATGCTGTTATAGCTATATTTATATTACAGAATTGTCCATATTTATGAAGCTGTGCATTCCATCTCCATGGCTTATTTACTACTCACTACAAGTTTGTACCCTTAAACAGCATCATCATGCTTGGGTGTTGGGCATATATACATCTATGGTTGTTATATCATCTTGATGTACTGACACCTTTATCATTACATAATTACCTTCTTTTGTCTCTTGTTACCCCTTTTGGCTTAAAGTCTATGCCTGTTCCCTTTTGGTTTCCACTTGCTTGGAATATCATTCTGCATCCCTTCACTTTGAGTGTATGTGTGTCTTTAGAGCTGAGATGAGTCTCCTGGAGGCAGCATATATTTGGGTCTTGTTTTCTTTTAATCTGTCCAGCCACTCTGCCTTTTGAGTGGTGAGTTCAATCCATTTATATTTAGGGTGATTATTGATAGATGAGGAATACTGCTATTTTATCTTTTGCCTTCTTATTATTTTTTCCATTGTTTCTTTTTCCTTCTGTTTCTATCTACCTTTGTGAGCTGGTGGTTCTTCCACGATGACTTGCCCAGTCTCCTCTTTTTTAATGTTTCATATCTCGGCTTTTGATTTTTGCTTTGTTGTTACCATGCATTTTACATAAAACATCTCAGATAAAATTTGCTGATAGCAATTTATCTTCATTCACCTATAAAAGTTCCATTATTTTACTCCTCCCTTTTAATATTTTTGATGTCACAAATTATCTCTTTTTATTCTGTGACTTCATTACCACATTGTAGTAGCTATAGATATATTTAATGATCTTTTTCCTTTAACCTTTATGCTGTAGTTAGGAGTTTAATATACTATTCTAAAAAAGAGTTACAGCTTTCTAATTCTGACTGTCATTCACCTTGATCAGAGTTTTGTTTCATATTGAAGAGTTTTGTTTCATTTCATATTGTTTCATCATTTCCTTTTGACAGTTCTTGTAAGGGAGGTCTAGTGGTGATGAACTCCCTCAGCTTTTGTTTGTCTGGGAAGGCTTTTATATCTCCTTCATATCTGAAGGACAACTTTGTTGGATTTAGTATTCTTGGCTGATGATTTTTATCTTTCAATACTTTGAATATGTCCTTCCACTTTCTCCTGGCTTGCAGAGTTTCTGCTGGAAGTCTGCTGATAGCCTAATGTGGGTCCCTTGTAGGTTACTGTCTTTTTTCTCCAGGCTGCCGTTAAAATTCTCTCTTTATCATTGACTTTTGACAGTTTTAATATAATGTGTATTGGAGAAGTTCTTTTGCATTGAGATAAAAAGGTTTTCTATTGGCTTCATGGGCTCATATATTCAGTTCCTTCCCCAGGTTTGGGAAGTTCTCAGCTATTATTTCTTTAAATACACTCTCTGCTGCTTTCTCCCTCTCCTCCCCTTCTGGAATACCCATTATTCTTATTTTGGATTTTCTAATGGAATCAGATAGTTCTTGTAGAATTTCTTCACTTTTTAAAAATCTTAGTTCACTCTCCTCTTCCACCTGAATCATTTCTAGATTCTATCGTCCAGCTCACTAACTCTCTCTTCCATCTGATCTGATTATTTCCAATGTGTTCTAATGCGTTCTTCATCTATCTCATCTGTTGAGTCCTTCAGCTCCAGAATTTCCATTTGGTTCTTTTTTAGAGTTTCAATCTCTTTGGTAAAGTACTTTTTTCTTCATTAATTTTATTCCTGAGATCATTGTATTAGCTTTATGAGTTTTCCTGTGGCTCTCTGAATTTTGTCATAACAGCTCTTTTGAATTCTTTATCAGTTAGATCATGATATTCCATGTCTTTGTGTTTGGTTGCTGGAAAATTGTCATTTTCTTTTTGCGATACCATATTACCATGATTTTTCATGGTGTTCGATGAATAGTTCCTGTGCCACTGCATTTGAGATAGTGAAAGCCTTTCTTTTTTAGGTGAAGCTTTGTTTATTTTGATTCTAACGGTTCAACAGGCTGGCAGTTAGGAGACTTCCTTTTGTCCTCAGAAGGCTACACTATCCACACGTTTTTTGTTTATTTTTTTTTGCGGTAAACGGGCCTCTCACTGTTGTGGCCTCTCCCGTTGTGGAGCACAGGCTCCAGACACTCAGGCTCAGCGGCCATGGCTCACGGGCTCAGCCACTCTGTGACATGTGGGATCTTCCCAGACTGGGGCACGAAACCGTGTCCCCTGCATCGGGAGGCGGACTCTCAACCACTGCGCCACCAGGGAAGCCCTCCACACGTTTTTAGTTTCTCTTATAGGAGCTGATGAAGCTAAGGTCAGAACATGGTAAAAAGAAAGGCTGGGGGCAGAGTGAGGGGAGGTGTGTACTTAGCATTTGGAGCTTTGGTTGGGGTGGGGGGGTCCATGTCTGGTAAGGGATCCTCAGGTGGGGGTGGTCCTGGAGGTCTGGGCCAGAATCCGGGGAGACAGCAGGAGAGCTTCCCTTCAGATCTCTTTGCCTACTTCCCTTTCCTTTTCCTCCCCCATCACCAAGTCTCTCCTCAGAGAGAGCAGTTCCCTCCTGCTGCAGGACACACGACAGGACAGACTCACTGCCTTTACCCTCGCCTCCTCTGCCAGAAAGGTCCTGCTGTCCCACTCTGTGCCTGACCCAGCACCACGTCTGCTGCCACTCCCCTTACTTTGCAGCCTCTGAGGTCCAGTCTGCCCACTTTTGGGGGCACAGATGGATGGATCTCTCAGTTGACCTGGTAGGCTGTATAAAGATGCTTTTTTTCAGTTAAGGATGTTCAATTAGTTGTAAATTGAAGGGGAGAGAAAAAAGGAGTGTCACATCATCATAATGCTGATGTAACCCCCAGATCTCTTTTTATTGGGGTTGGTATTTGAAGACCACACTTGGGGTATAAAGGGTGTTTAGTGCTACAAGGTGTCATTTCTTCTAAGAATTTTCAGGGCATAGAGCTAGATAAATGTAAATAAAAATAAATTTGAGTTTGTATCAATATTTTGACTCAAATTTAAGATTCTAGGAAATTTACTTAATTGCTTTGAATTTATACTTTTAATCACTTTTCTCTTGCCACTAAAAATCTTTGTTCCTCAGGATATTAAAATATCTCTTATCGATTCCACATGCATATTTAATAGTTTAGAAATAGCATAGGCAATATTACTACTCACAGCTCTGCTCTTGAGTGCCAGCTCAGATCTCTTTCAGTTATTTTTGTCCTTGCCCAGCAAGAGTAGGTAAATGATAAATCTGAACATTTGAACCAAGACTAGGCTCTTATGGTAATAATGCACTGTCATGAGGCTCAGTGATTTGTGTAGGACTGATCCTTACATTTTGTCATAGATCAGCGCTCCACAGCTGCGAATATCTACTATACTGAAAAGCACACATTCTTCCCAATAGCGCCATCTCAAGACAAAATTATAGAAAGAGGCACAAAGAGTACAAATACTGTCTCATAATTAAAACTCTAATAGAATGTTAAATAAGCCTCACAGATTGCTTGTGGGAATTGAAATCAAGCCAGGAAAATCCCAATGTTTTACACATCCAGCACATCATAGACATTACAAGCCCTGAATCTATTTTCCAGGGGCTGGTCCATCTGCCTTTCTTCCATGATTTTAGAATGTGCTCTCAGCTTCCCACTTGCTCACTTGGCTAGTACTGTATTTCTAGTCCTTTCTTTTCTACCTCACCACATCATCAACTGTGTGTCCTGATCCTTCTTTTACCTTGAAAGCGTTAACATTTAGTACACCACTTAAAAGACAGTTGGAATTTAAAACAACAAATAAAACAAAACATAGAGTAAGTAAAAACTCTAGCAACTTCTAGTTTTCAACAATACTTCCTATGATTGTTTCCTTGTTTCTTTTTTCCATACTAAGAAATTGATAAGCTTTCTGGAATTGAAGAGAATAGGACATTTCCATGTTCTTTTTTGTAGATGGATGAATCTTTTAAAATTATTTAGTTACATTTAGGTATAGTCCAACGTCCCATTTTATACAGGAATAAACTGAGGAGTCAAACAGTTAAATACATCAATGATTACATTGATGTTTACCAGAATAAAATAGTGGTAAAATATTGAGACTAATATGTGCATAAATCTGAGGGAAGAGATCAAAGGTGTGTCTATATGATGGTATTCAGCTACAGTAAACATAAAAAATATAGGCAGTATTTCAAAGAATAGTCAAGATGATCTTTGAAGTAAGTGGCAGTGTGAGGACAGATGTTTCCCAATGAAAGAACCAACTGCTGATAAAAATAGGGAAAAAGGAAACAAACCCTTATTATCACTGGTGACTAGGGAGGCTTACCATCAAGGGATGCAATGTCAGGAACACCAGACAGAAGGTGGGCGTGAAAGGCTGGCTGGCAAAATCTCCCTCCTGAAGACATGAGCATCTATGGTAAGGGAGTAGAGGCAAACCTCGCACTGTCCCTTGATTTATAGATTAAGATTCAGAGAATGCTACACACAGATCTCATTTCAGATCACCAAAGCCACAGCATTGGAAGCCACAGCCTGGGGGAAACTAGAGCTAAGTCCAGATCTTCCTACAGATGGAGGTGTGTGGCATCGATATGGCAGAGAGAATCACTAGAAAGAGTCTCTTCTGGAGTCACAGCTGGTAGATGGTGTGTGTGATACGATGGTACAGTTGCCTCTTCAATCTCTGGGAAGAATAACTGCAGAACTGTTGAGACCCTTAATGAATCAAATAAAATTCAAATTGAGTAATAAATAGCCAGCAAGAATAAAGCATGGTAGGGACAAGAGATAAATGACGCCAGGGAGGTCCAAACACATTAGTGAAAATAACCAAGGGGAAGTGATTAAATTTCCCTATTATAGAGCACCTTAGTATTATAAGAAAACAAACACAAGAGAATATAGATTGTCTTGAGGAATGGAATGCTTATTCTAGACACAACAAAGCTCAGAAGTCAAAAGAAAATTGGCGTTTCAAAAGGAAAAAAGATATCATTAACAAATCAAAAAGTTGTGACAGAATACAAGAAAAAATATTGCAGGCATTCATGCAACATTGCAGGGCTACTGACAAGTTTTAAAAATCCATACATACTGTTCCAGTATGATGAGCATGAACACATTGTCATGGAGAAAAGACAATACAATGTAATAGGTAAATAGTTCTGGAAGACTAAATTTTAAAATGAACACTTAAAAAAAGACTAGAAAACTATCCTAAATTTTATAATAGAATTCTGAACAATACTATTAAAAGTTAAACTTTTATGTATGTTTTCACTCTATTTCCAAAATCCTCACAGTTAGTTACTTTTATGACTACATCTAAAGGTTGAACATATGTATGTGTGTTTATTGAAGTGTGCAAAATTAAAATATCACTTTTCTCTGTGTAAATGTATTCAGTTATGCAATAAATCAAAAGTATAGCCTAGAACTCATTTCCTTTCCTTGTATGGCCTAATGGGAAAATAGGAACTAAGGAGCAAAGGATTACATTTTCTTCGTACTATAACAGATGGATGCTCATTTGTGGAACAATGATGTGTTCTGAATAGACATAAGAAATTTTCAGTAAATGCAAAAAAGATTGGTGTGCATTTTCAGTTTTCTCTTCTCCATATCTAATTAAAAGTGCATTTATCTGATGGACAAATAATTGATGTCTGGGTATAATTATAGGGTACCCATGAATACTTGATTTAGTCTTCCTGGTAAAATTTTGAAGCAAAATAAGGGTATAATGTAATTAACTACATAGAATAGTGCAGTCCTCTTTTCTTATCTTCTAAAGAGTGGGGCTGACCTATAATAATAGGGCCCAGAAAATAATGCCTAAGTATGAAATAAGACTTGAGAAGAAACATTAAGGGGAATAAAATCTCCTTTTAGCTTTAATATGCATAAGAACTGAAAATGCCCTGCAAAAATAGGAAGCATGATATTCCACTTGTATTTTTCTTCTTTCTTTAAAGTAGAATAAGCTTAAAAATAAAAAGTGTAGAACTTCCAGTTTCCTGTCTGGCATGTAGGGAGATTGATAGTCATAACTCTGTCCTAATAAGTAGAAAACTGAACAAACAGAAAAATCAACACTTTTTCTCAGATCCATAAAAGAAGTGAGATCACAGGGTAAATTGTTGCCCCCTAAATTGGAGAAATAAAACAGGCAAATATGGAGAAACACAACTTAGAGCAGAAACCCACAAGCAGAAACTTCCACAGGAATCAGGGCTAAACCTTTTTTTTTGACAAATTGCTGGAGGCTCAGGGTGAAAAATTCTGAGTTAAAAACCTCCAGAGGGATCCATTCTTTTATGAGTTTTACCTCCAGGAGCTGGACCAGGTTCTCAGGGGAATATCAGAGAAAAATCCTAAAGTGCTTCTGGCAGGGAGCAGGTGAAGAGCCATGCTGAAATATGGCAGAGCATCCTGTTCCTAACAGAGCCTCAGGAAGAACTGCTTAATCAGAGCCTAACCTGATAGGGTTTTATTTGTGCCTAGCTGACCTGGGGGAAGAAAAATAGCCAACTGCAGTCCACCCTAGCCATCCAGTCCCACCTAAGGGAGGAAAGACTGAGAAGCATTTGTGAAGGTCAAAGTCAAGGGGTACAGGCTCACTACAATATGAGACCTAATTATAGAATATAGAATGCTTCCCCTCCCCCACACCTCACCACCACATTACTAAAAACTTTTTTACATTAGTCCTTTTACCTATTACTTTATGTCTGGCTATCAAGAAAAATTTACAAGGCACACTAAAAGGCAAAAAACACAGTTTGAAGAGACAGAGCAAACATCAGGTTCACACGCAGAACCAGACTCAGTTACGACAGGGGTGTTGGAATTATCAGATTGGGAGTTTAAAACAACTATGGTTAGTATGGTAGGGCTCTGATGAATAAAGTAGACAGCATGCAAGAATAGACAGACAATGTAAGAGGAGAGATGGAAATTCTAAAAAAGAACCAAGAAGAAATGCTAAATATCAAAAATACTGTAAAAGAAAATGGAAATGCCTTTGATGGGCTTGTTAGTAGAGAGTTATAGCTGAGGAAAGAATCTTGAAGATATCTCAGTAGAAACTTATAAAACTAGAAAGAAAAGAGAAAAAAAAGACAAAAAAGTAGAACAGAATATCCACAAAATATTAAGACAACTACAAAAGATGTAACATACATGTGATGGGAATACTAGATGGAAAAGAAAGAGAAAAAGAAACAAAACTATTTGAAATTATAATGACTGAGAATCTCCCCCCAAATTAATGTTCAATATCAAACCACAGATCCCTGAAGCTTGGAGTATACCAGGTAGGAAAAATGTCAAAAATACTACACATAGGCATATCATCTTCAAACTACAGAAAATCAAAGCTAAAGAAAAAATCTTAAAAGAAGCCAGTTTAGAAAAAAAAATCTCACCTATAGAAAAGATAAGAACTATACCTGCCTTCTCATGAAAACCCATGCAGGCAAGAAAGGAGTGGAGTGAAATATTTTAAGTGTTGAGAGAAAAAACCCACCAACCTAGAATTTTGTACCCTGTGAAATTATCCTTCAAAAGTAAAGGAGAAATAAAAACTTTCTCAAACAAATGTTGAGGAAATTCGTTGCCAGTAGACTTGTCTTACAAGAAATCTTTAAAATTCTTGAGAGAGAAGGAGTAAGATATAGGCCACAAACTCAGATTTATGTAAAGAAAGGAAGATCATCAGAGAAAGAATAAGTGAAAGTAATCTGGGGGTCTGGATTCTAACTCCCCTGTCTCTGGGAGTTTGTGGTGCTGGTATTTATTTTTCCTGTTCTTAACTGATCTAACAGATTATAGTTTCTTGAAAATGATAATACCAACAATGTTTTCAATTACTTACACTTATGTGTATATGTAAATATATGAACATATGTGTATAATTACACATTATGCATTATATATAATATGTGTATATATATGCTTATGTAAAAGTGTAATGAATTCCAGCAATATATAGTACAAGGGGCAGGAGGGAGAAATTAGTATTGTTGTGTTATTATAAGGTACCTGCAGTTTCTGTGAAGTTGTATATGTTATTTGAATGTGAACTTGAATTAGTTGTAAATGCATATTACATCTCTAGGGAGACCACTGAAAAAGTACAAAAAGAAGTGTAACTGAGGAGTGACATCAGCAAGGTGACAGAGTAGAAGGCTCTGGACTCTCCCTGCCCTCACAACACACCAATCCAACAGATTCCCAACAGCTTCCAACAGAACAACATGGAGCAATTCTCTTTGTGAGAAATCCAGAAAATGGTTGAGACTCTTGCACACTGAGCAAGTGAGAAACTACCCACATTGAAACTGGGAGGAATAGCTGAGACATTGGACCAATATCTCTCAAGGGCATAGATGCAAAAATTATTAAGAAAATATTTTTTAAATGAATCCAAAAATGTACAGAAATATTATATGCCATGAAAAATGGGATTTCTCCTAGATATGCAATGCTGGTTTGACATTTGAAAACCAATTAAGGTCATCAACACATCAACAGTCTATAAAAAGAAAAATCATATCAAGTCAACAGATTAAAAAAAATTGACAAAATCCAACATATGTTTAGCATAACACATGTTGCAGGTATAGTGCAAAAAGAGAGGAAATGGATTACGGACTTATAGCATGATACTTGAGGTTGATGATCATGAGTTTAGTGCAAGACTACTTAGTGTTGGCTGTCTCTTCTCCAGCCATTCAGCACATAGACTCAAGGGAGGAGTTGTCCTATTGCTGGGTTAAGCTGGGTTGTAGTTTTGCCAAGCAATTATAACAAAGAATGATTATAATGACTGATTATGGAATTTAAGCCAGGTGAGGAGTGTAGTGGGACCATCAGAAGAGTAATGGCTAGAGAAAAATGTTGGTCGAATCAGAATAATGGTTCCTATCAGTTGGAAGATTGTTGAGTTCAGGGTACTAGAGGAAGTTGTTGGAAAAGTAGGAGGTGTAGCTCATAGAGTAGATGCATGAAATTAATGCTAAGGAGGAGTTGCAGTAATGAAAAGAAGTAAAGTTAGCATGGGGATGATGACTGAGGTCAGGTGAAGAGCAAACTCATTTGAGGACAGGAGTCTGACAAGGAACTGAGAGGCCTGGGTGTTGGTGTTGGTGGAGGAGAGCCACAGTGGAGGGTTGTGAGGGATGTAATCTGATAACATAGTCAATCCTGTTTTTGTTTTGTTCTGTCTTATTTTTGGAGCAGGAAGAGAAGTGGTCTGAAATGAAACCAGTCATCAAGAAGGACACCTTCTCCACCTGCAGGCTTAGTGGCATAAAGGTTATAAGAAAAAAAAAAAAAAAGAAGAGCCAATATTAAAAAATTAAACAGGGAAGACACAAGGTTCTATTAGATCAGGAAGGTGAGTGGAATATTATATATATATAATTTTGCTGATAATGAACTATAAATTCCATAGGGAATATTGGAAGGGTTCAGGAGTTGGGTAGGGTCGGAAGAAAGGGGCAGAAATGTGGACATAAGACAAATGGGTGTCTTAAGGGTTTAGACTAACAGATGAGAAGGAAACATGGTATTTAATTTGATTTTTGGAGGCATTTCTTTGTATATTCTAAGCACATTTTTTCTATGTTTTATGTGTATATATATATTTATGTGTATATTTATATATTTATATGCATATGTATACATTCACACACACATATATGTACTTACATATGCCTACATATCCATACTGTGGGTAGTTTTTCAATCTGTTGATTGACCTTTACTTGATCCTTTATCCATGATATCTTTTTGTGTTAGTAAGTTTAGCTACTTTTATTTTTTAGGTTTATTTATTTATTTAATGCGAAGTGTTTATTTTATTGTTTTTCCTCCATATGTATTTTAAATACAATTTTTAAAGGTTATGCTCCATTTACAGTTATTACAAAATATTGGCTATATTCCCTGTGTTGTGCAACACATCTTTGTATCCTGTTTTACACCCAATCTAAAGTTTAGTTTAGTACTTTGGCCTTTGGAATTATGTTTAAGAAAAATTTTCCTTCTCAGATTGATAAGCCCATTGTTCTAACACATCAACATCATTTTTCCCCTCTCTTTTTGACTTTAATTCATATGGAGCTCTTATTCTGTACAATAGATCTACTTGCCTGTGTCTGTGCCAGTACCATGATGTTTTTATTACTATACGTTTTTAACCTAGCTTGATATATGGTAGGCCAAGCTCCATTCCCCAGCATTCACACATATTTCTAATTATTTTTTTCGGGCTTCCCTGGTGGTGCAGTGGTTGAGAGTCCGCCTGCTGATGCAGGGGACACAGGTCCGTGCCCTGGTCTGGGAAGATCCCACATGCCGTGGAGCGGCTAGGCCTGTGAGCCATGGCCACTGAGCCTGCGTGTCCGGAGCCTGTGCTCCACAACAGGAGAGGCCACAACAGTGAGAGGCCTGCATACCACAAAAAACAAAACACACCAAAACAAAAAAAGAAATATTTTTGGCAATATGAAAATATTTCAAATGACTTTAAAAGTTTTTAATTAGTAGCAAAATAATTTTCTCAAGGAAAAGGATAAGAAGAAAAATATGTAACAGTTGAAAAGTCAGTATGAAGGCCATTAGAAACCCACAACAATGAAGAATATTTAAGAACTAGAAATCAAATACAACATTTCTTGTAAATCCAGAAGAGCTTATTGTATTGTATTGTAGATGTGGAACTAATTGATACAGTTTCAACTGTTGGCCAACCTTGCATTCCTGGAATAAACCCATCTTATTCATGACGTGTTATCTTGAATTTGACTTCTGATATTTTTTATATGTATTTGTTTTACTTCTACGTTTGTAACAGAGATTGACTTGTACTATTTCTTTCCTTTCATGTCCTTGTTAATTTTTGATTTCAAGTTTATTTCAGCTTCATAGAATGCAGAGCTCTCCCTCATTATCATTTTCATAAGATTTTGTACAATTAAGAAAAAAAAACAGTCTATAGTTGAAAAACTATCCATTCACTGAGCTCATCTGACCTTCAGATTTCTTCATTTGATGGATAGGGGTTCAACTATAATTAATTTGAAAAAGGGAAGACTATTCATGTTTTTTATATCTTCTAGTTTCAGTTTTGGTAAATTTTTTTTTAAAAATAAAATTGTTCACAGTAAACTCTTACTATGTGCTGTCTAGGGAGCTTGAATGATGTTTTACTTTTTACTTTTTTCTATTCATAATTTTTGCCTTTTCTCTCTTTTTCTTGATCAGTTTTGATATAAGCTTATCACTTCTATTAGTCCTACTCAAGAACAAATTTAGTTCCATGGATTTTCTGTATTGTATGTTTTCTTTTATTTAAAAACAATCTGTAAAATTCCCTTCCTTGTACTTTTTTATTGGGTTGAATTTGCCTCTTTTTCTCTAATTTGTTGAGATGGATATTTAGGTAACTTAGTTGATTAATTCTTAGCCTTCCTTAGTTTCTAATACTGTATTAAAGACTATAAACTTTGATCTAAGCAAATGTTTAGCTGCATTCTACATCTATTATGTCATCATTTCATTTTATATGTATATGTATATTTACTGACACTGATAGAACAACATAAGCTTTCTTTTGGTTAGTTTTTACATGGTAGCTTTTTCTTTTTCTTTTTTTGGTGGTATGCGGGCCTCTCACTGTTGTGGCCTCTCCCGTTGTGGAGCACAGGCTCCGGACACGCAGGCTCAGCGGCCATGGCTCATGGGCGCAGCCACTCCGCGGCATGTGGGATCTTCCCGGACTGGGGCACGAACCCGTGTACCCTGCATTGGCAGGCAGACTCTCAACCACTGCGCCACCAGGGAAGCCCAGTAGCTTTTTCTTTAATTTAAATTTACTTGTACTTTCATCTTTATGGAGTTTGTCTCTTGTAAGCAGCATCTTAGTATAGTTTTAGTCCAATATGGCGACCTTAGTCTTTTAACTCACATATTCAGGCATTTTCATTTAACGTGATTATTGATATATTTGGGTTTTTCCTTATATTTATTTCCTATTCTAACCACCTGTCTTATGTTTCCTTTTTTTCTTCTTTCTTTCCTTCTACTGGATTAATCAAAAGATTTTTTACACAGCATTTTCTCTCTTAGCTATTTATATTTTTAATGTATTAAAAAAAACTTTTCTTCTATTTTTAAAATATACTTACAGAGTTTTTAAAATCCTTGTTTAAAAACTCCCAAACCTAGACTACCTCTGAAATTGTTTTTTGTACTTCTTTTTTTGTTCATTTGATCCTATTTCTTGGAATGGCTTGTAAATATTTCACTAAATGCAATACGTTGTGTTAAAAAGAATTGTGGGGGCTTACAAGTTGTTTTCTTACAAGAGATGGGATAGAGCTAATTACCATAATCCACATAGAGACTGAGCTAACTCAAGATTTCCTAGGACTCAATAACCCTCTAAGTCTCCTCCCCATCCCCAACCCAGTTTCTAGGGTTTATCCCCACTCAGGTGTCCTGAGAAATTAAAGTGATGCTTGGATTCTGTTTTCTCATAGAGAGAAGCTGGATCCTGAATACTGATCTTTGTTTTCTTAGATCTTAAGAATGTTAGACTTTTTGTTTGGCTTCTAACTCTTCTGTTCCAGGGAGCTTCAGAATTTGGTAAATGAATTGGGAAGGAGATAGCGAGATTTCAGTGTTGAGTTTAGAGTTCTCTGACCTTTGGTCTTTTTCTTTCATCTCTCTGGAGTTTTGTAAGACTGTAAAAAACAGAAAAACAAAACCAAGAAGCTTTCAGGTTTCTTTGATTCTTGTACTTATTTTCTGTTTGATCTGAGGTTTTTGCTGTTCGCCTAGAATTGGCAAATGGTCTGAGTGAATGTCTGCTCACCTTTCAGTAGGTTTCGTACCTTTAGGTGATGGTTGCTTTGGTACCACTCCAATGCCTTCAAACAAGTTTTCTCTCTGTATTTCTTTTGGATTTTTAAGTTGCTTTTTTTTTTTTTTTTTGCCATACGCAGGCCTCTCACTGTTGTGGCCTCTCCCGTTGCAGAGCACAGGCTCTGGACACACAGGCTCAACAGCCATGGCTCACGGGCCCAGCCGCTCTGCGGCATGTGGGATCCTCCCAGACCGGGGCATGATCCTGTGTCCCCTGCATCGGCAGGCGGACTCTCAACCACTGCGCCACCAGGGAAGTCCTTAAGTTGCTTTTAACAGGATTGTTGGACTGCCACAACTAAAAACAAATGGTTGGTGTTCTCATCCTGAAGGTTCTCGGATGGATTGTTGGCCTGTGAGAAACAGTGTAATTTCTGAAACTCACTTGTAGAGATTGGTTATTGAGACACCCATCTGTGAATATGAACACACAGTGTGCTTCTGGTCATCATGCTTTTAGACAAGTGTGTCCCTTAAAACTGTGATGAGATGAGTCTTGCTAGGAGACCTCTGTAACCCATATCCTGAGATCACGGAGCGGGTGGGGGAATGAGGCAGGATGCATCCTTGTGAACTTTGAGTACTCTATTTGCCTATGAAAATAGATCTGGAAACCAAACTGGACCATTAATTTCACAGCTGAGTTCCTGCAACTAGCTTGATGAATGACTATTAATCAGGCTCTGTGGACGGCTTTCCACTGCATTTTAAAAACATACATTGAAAGTTGTACTTTTATGCCTGGCATTGGTACTAGTAATATATAACCACTCAAATTAAAAGAAAGAGCAAGAGAGGGGTCCTCACTATTTGTGTGACCAATTGGGCTGCTAGTTCATGGCAGTGCTTTCACTACTAGTGTCTGTTACAGAAACACCAGAATGGGTTCTGCAAGAGGAACTACAGCAAATTTAAGAAGTCTATAAGTAGATGATAATATTAATGTATGTATTTGTTCCTAAATCCTAGTTTTCTGGATTATTTGTGTTTAAAAATTGTGGTAGAATCTATAATGATTTATGTGACTAATGAAAATAGCTGAAAGATATAATGTTAGAAGCATTCTCTCATTTCACACACATATACACATGGACAGAAAACAAAGAATTACCATACATTTATGGTAACTTGATAGCATGAAAGCAATGTACTAAATTCAACCATTAGATGAGACAAACAAAAATAAACAGACTTAATACAGTGACAATGTTGAGTATTATTAGTCCCTTGCTCCTGGAAAGGAGCAAAGGTTGAAAAATCCCCCCACCCGTTTGTGTTCTGAGAAATGGCTAACATCAAAGGACCACCTTATATTCTGAGACAAGATGGACATCCATCCTTCTTTAAGAGTCAATTGTTTACCAGTCTTTATAAAACTCTAGATCCCCTTCCTTTCCTCTGGGACAGTCCTTATTAATGAACATTCTCCTTACTGCAATAGCCTGAATAAAGTTATCTCCTTAATTGTCTGTTGCATTTTATCTTTGACAACAGAAAAGAGAAGACTTTAATGAAACTGTAATTTGTATCCTTGAAGAATGTTATTCTATATGATAAATGAGCATGATGATATGCAAAGAAGCAACCTTAGTTATTTAGAAAATTACAAGTGCCAAAAGGATACAATTCAAAAGCAGCATTTACACTGATAGAGAACTAGTGACTTAGATGATTTAGCAGAAACATTTTCAAGAACATAGTTTAAAATGACAAAGGAAAGAAACTGAAAATTGAGATAAGTGACATGGAACATTGATAAAGAAGTTTCAATTTCAACATAGTAAGAGTTCTGTAGGAAGAGCCATAGAATGGAATAAAGGCAAAAATCAGAGAATTGATTGTTGAAACAATTCGAGGACTGAGGAGACATATGCTTTCTAATCAAAGGATAACCAAGAGACGAGGGAGAAAGAATGTAACTGGAGTTAATCCTAGTGAAGTTTCCATGCTCCAAGAGAAGATCCCCAAACTCTTCAGAGTGAAAGTCTTGAAAAGGGTACAAAATAACAGGATGCAGAATAGTAGAGATATTCTGATGCATAATGTTATCAAATAATAATGATAGCTAACACATTTATATTTAGCACAGGCTTCGATATAAGTTCTTTGGGCATATTTTCTCTTTGAATCTTCTTAACCTGATGAGGTGGGTATTCATTATTAGCCTAATTTTTCAGATAAGTAAGTTTAGAAACAAAAATGTTGTCACTTGCCTAAGGTCACACAGCTGGTAAGTGGTGGAAAGAGATTCAAACACAGACAGCCTGACTCCAGAGTCCATGCTGTGGTCTGGCTTGAGGGAAATGCATTTATGTAAAGAAAAATAACATCTAAGTGTAAGGGTAACATAAATATAAAGGCAGGCCGAGACTGAGACAATTTACTTGATGAAATCACATAGGAAGACAATGAGTGTACAGAGAAAACTTCTAAGCCCCAAGTTCTGAGAATTCCAATATACAGAGGTTGGGCCAAGGTCACACTGAGAGAATCAGGAGAGTGACACTCCAGACACTGAGTGAAGAAAGTGTTCCAAGAAAAAGGAGTGGATAGAAGTATCAAATGCAGCCATCAGGTTGGATGTGGAGAAGCAAATAGACACTGGATTTGGTAATGTGGGGGTCACTGTAGAAGCTGGTGGAGAGAAACAATCTGGTGCAGATTCATGAAGGAGTTGGGACAGGAAATAGAAACCCTCCTTGATTACAGGTCCAAACATGATCATTGGCCCACACATGGCATAGAGCCAAGTCCAACTTGATGAAATATCTAAACAAAGTTACAAAATTTTAGAATACTGGATAAAAGTATGTAGGGATATATTTATATCTTATACTTAGTGGGACTTACTTAAGCAAATCATGAAACTGAGAAATTGGGCTAGAGAAAAAGTGAAAATAATTGTAAAGAAAAGTTAAAAAGCAACAAAAGATTGATGAAAATATTTGCCTTCAATAAAGCAAAGATTTCAATCTTCAACAAGTCAAACAAATAAATATAAAAACTTCAAACAATTTGAAAATGCAATTAATTTAAAGAAGATGAAATAAAAATAAGTAATACAAATTTAAAAAGAAAAATCTCATACACAGGACATATGGAAGTACAAATTAATAAAATTGGTTGCTATTCTTGTCCATTAGTTGAGAAAAAAATTAAGACAATTTAAAATATGCTACCTTGGAGATGTTGTGGGAAAAAAGATTACTCTCATACATTGTTGGTTGGAATGTAGATTGATACAACATTTTGGAATCAGTTTGGAAGTCTTTATAAAATGTAATTGATATTTAAATTTTAGGATTTAGTTCTGCATACATCATGACTCTTGTATAAAATGAAGTATGCACAGAAATGTTTGCTGTAATATTATTTGTAATAGAAAAAAAAAAACTGGAAACAAATTAAATACCAATCCATGGCTGCCCTTCTAAATGCATTGCAGAATAGTCACACTCTGGAATATTATGCAATTTTAATGAAAAATATTAAATTACTTTAGTAACATGAAATGACCAAGTGTTAAGTATGATAAAGCCAGTTTTTGTATAATTTATTAACCCAACTTGATAAAAAAGAATTAAATATCCCACTAATGATACATTAAAAAATGTCTGGAAATCTACATGAAAAATTTAAACTGTGGTAATGTCTGAGGTGTGGGATTTGGGTGTGGGGGAGAAACAAAAATGGATCACTATCTCATTTACTCACAGTGTAAGCAAGCAGGACCCTATGGGGCCTTTCCAGGACAGAACCACCCTCCACCATGTCCTCTGCCTGCCTCTTGTCTGTAGAAAACTTTAGCCCCCTAGGCCTTCCCCAAGTTCCAAAGAATAAATTTAATCAGAGAAGTGAGAAAATACAGAAAGAAAGGCAAACAGTCAAGCAAAACAAAATATTAATAGTTTAGCCATTAAGTAAGGTCAAGGACCTTTAGTTCCTCCTCAAGGGCTATAGATAATATTCTGAGCCATGTCCTTTGAGCTGTTTTGCAGATACTGAAACCCCTGCCAGGTGGGAGAAGTTAACTGCATGCTGCCCACAAGCACATAGACCCCAGGCTGGTTGGAATCAGAAGATCAGTGATGTTGACTCCTGATTACCTCATTAGCAGCCAATCAGAAGAATGTCCACGAGCTGATCACACACCCCAAAACCTCCATCTCTCATCCTGTCTTTAAAAACCTTTCCCTTAGAGCCAGCGGGGAGTTCGGGTCTTTTGAACATTAGCTGCATGGACTCCTTGCTTGGTGTCCACGATAAAAGTTGCACTTTCCTTCATCACAACCATGTGTCAGTAGATTGGCTTTACTGTGTGCGGGTGAGAGGACTCAAGTTTTGTTGGTTAGCAAAAGGTTCATTGCATCAGATGAACTTTTTAATAAGCAATGCTTTTTTTCTAAATTTTAAAGGAAGAAAAGTATTTCTATACCAAAAGCAAGTCTACATGGATAGAAGACATACATAGAAGTGAAACCTAAAAGATCTAAAGAATATCTCAAAATCAGAAGGATAACAATAAGGTTAAAGCACTGGAAAAAATCATTAATTAGAGTGTTTTTGTTTAATATGTACATTTGCATAAAGTATGCTTGCATATTTTAACATATGCATAGAAAATTAGATCCATGGGAAAATGTGCTAATGGTGATTGTTTCTTGAATGACAGCATTTTCTACTTTTATATATTTCTGTAAACTTTGTTTCATTTTTCTAAAGAGCAGTGATTGTGTTTTATAATAGAGTTGAACATTGTATTAAATTTATTTTATGTAACTGTTTTGTAAGGTCTAGGAAGCTGGCTTGGCCAACAGCAGAGCAAAGCGTGGAGCAAAAAAGAAAGAGTAGATTGACTCTGAGTCTTGTACCCCTGTTTGCTTTGGCATTATTAGATTCAATAATGAGGACTAGAACTAGGAGACTGGATATTGATTATTTGCATTCTTTGTTTTTAGCGGCTTGAACTGGGGGGTGAACTGCAGCTGGGTCATCAGCTTCACACAGACATTAAGTAGGTTTTCAGATTCTGAACACTTTCCCTTTGAATCCTTTGACTCTTCTTCCCTGGAAATACATCTGCCCCATGGAGGGGATGTTGCCCCTTTCCCATTGACTGAACCCCAGTTCAGGGGAGAGGCCATGTCACCACAAGACTACGTGGCTTAGAGGCATTTTGTTTGGTGAGCCTTGTTTGAGAACCTCCAGCCAAGTGCAGGGAAAGCTGCTCCAAGTTTGTTGTACCCCTGTTTCTCCTGACCTTGACCCTTCATTCAATAGGAAACAGAATAACCTGACCCTTCTATGGGGAAGACACTGTGGTAGGTGCTTCAGATTCTGCATTGAGCACCATCGTGGGGAAGGCAGGGAAATTAATAACTTAATTACAAGTCTAATAAGAGCTGCAATGTAGAATTTTGTTATGGGCTGATTGTTTTCATCCAAAATTCATTTGTTGAAGCTCTAACCCCTCCATTACCTCAGAATGAGACCGTATTTGGAGATAGACCCTTTAAAGAGGTAATTATGTGAAAATGAGGCTTTTAGGGTTGGTCTTAATCCAACATGATTCGTGTCTTTGTAAACAAGATCAGGGCACACAGAGGGGTGCTGGGATGTGCTAGCACAGATGAAAGACTGCAGCTGAGGAGAGAGGCCTCAGAAGGAACTGAACCTGCAGAAACCTTGAACTTGTACTGCAGACTCCAGAACTGTGAGAAAATAAACGTCTGTTGTTTAAGCCCCCCAGTCTGTGGCCATAAGGCAGCCCTAGCAAACTAACCCAAGTTCAATGTGCTCTTAGAAACTGTGATGGGCAAAGACTGCTTTCCACAAGGAGAGACACTTGAACTTCCAGGTGGAGAATGACCAGTGAATAGCCCTGAGTGTCCAGTAGAAGTAGCCCTAAGAGAAGTGGGAAGAGATTTAAGGAGTTTAAACAGGACATTCACAGGAACTTTTTGGAATTTTTGGAGGATAAACCTAGCTACAACGAGGACACAAATGAGGAGCTTGGATCCACAAAGGAGACAGGACAAGTGCACTGGTGTCTGAGGTCAAAAGGTGAGCTCAGGAGGTGAGCTGTTGCTAAAAGCCAGAACATAGCATGGTCCACAGGTGCCTGAAGGATTTGAGGTCTGTCCTAGCCAGCAGCTTCTGGAGCAAGCCTGAGTGGACAGCAAATTGAAGGGACCTGGGGAGGTATGGGAGGTGAGGGGCTGGATACCATGTTTTCAGACAGCCTGGAAGGAGTTTGACTGGGAACCACCGGCCATTTGGAGAGGTGGATTTGTAGCTTCCTTCAACTTAGATTCTTTCAACTGTGCACGGTGCTTCTCATTGTGAGAAAAAAGCGGCAGCACCTGGGAAACTTGGAAAATGCAAATTCTAAGCCCCCTTCCCCAGCCTACTGAATCAGAAACTTGAGGGTGCGGCCTAGAGAACCACTCTACTGAGATATCATCTAGGGGATGTGGGGATGGATTATAGGCATAGAAAGCCCTCGTACTGATGGAGTTTCCATCTCAGCTTACAATTCTTTTAGTTCACTTATCTGCACGTGGACATACACACTGCAGTCTATGCCAGACATGTAATGAATGAATCTAAGAAATGCCCTGCCAGGACATCATGGCCAAGTTTTGTTGAGGTTTCTATCTTAAGTTATACGTTCAAAGATGTTTGATTTTTGGTGTGTTTATTCTTCTCCATCCACTCCCAATATCCCCCCACCACCTCATGTTGACTTAATGTAACATTTATTTGTGCAGTTTATTTGAGAAAATATTTTTAGCTTTCATAACTTCTCTCTCCTTTTTATATACAGTAATTTCCCTGTTACATGACTGTTCAAATCTTCTTTGCAATTTTAAACTCTGAAATAAATTTATCTCCTTTATATTAACATCCATACAATTATCATCCTTTTCAAACTCTTTATTAATTCATACTTCTGAAAATTTTTGCATAATTATGATTTCATCACTGATATATTTTATAGCTTTGGTTCTCACTCACTGGTGTTTCTCATGCCTCTGATTTCAGTGTGATGTCTTCTTTATATTACCGTTCATCATCATTTGCAAACGTGGAAGATAATAAAGGATGAACACTACATGCTCCTGTGTGTTATGTACAGGGCTTAGAACTTAATTGGGGCTAATAAATTTATTACCATTTATTACCATTATCAGAATGACTACAATCATGACATTACTAATCCTGACACAAGATCTGGGCTGTGCACTGGATCTGCATTGTTTGATGGGCTCAAGCACTCCTTCAAACCCTAGCCAGCCTTCTGACTGTGTAAAGTTGATCTTGTTTAGCTTTATGTCTCATGTGCAAAAAGACTCTTTTGTTATTTTCTTTCTTAGTAAGAACTATAAAATAACCATAATCTTTTCCTCATGTATTCAAAATACTCTGCCTGAAAATATATTTAAATTCTAGAAAGATTTATACTAATTTAAATTACAATGGCAGCATCTTTTGTGGTTGTCATTATCTTTCTTAGGCTTTGTCACTTCCAAAGCAACACATACTGTATTTTACTTTGTGTTTAAAAATTATTTATGCTGAATGATAAACTAGTTTTTATGAATATTCAACAATGCCTTCCAAGTGGTGAAATGTTCTGAACCTTCTCTTAAATCCTTCCCACACCCAACTTCTAAATTAATCCTTTGAAGTACAGCTGTGATAACTGTCACTCCCCTGCTCGAAAACCATCAATGACCCTTGTTTACCAAGTAAAGCTCACTCCTTGGTCTGATTTCTGCCTCCTTGATAATCTTGTCTTGACCCGCTTTTACAGCCTAACTACCTTACATCTAACTGCCTAATGTTATCAAGACCAAGCTTGTACTGCTCCCCACAGGACAGGCCAATAAATCAAGAGACAAGTTGTTGGGACAAAGAATAGCGATTTTATTCAGAAAGCTAGCTGACCTAGAAGATGGTGGACTAGTGGCCCAAAGAACCATCTTGCTTGAGTTAGAATTCAGGCTTCTTTTATACTAAAAGGGGAGGGAGTAAAGTCAGACATTTCCTGGTTCCCATCAGCCTCCAGAGAGGCTGTGTTAATTTCTTCCTTCTTGCAGCCATTCACAGATGGTCCTTGTCGGAATGTTTCCTGTGAGCTAAATATAGGTATTTTAGCTTAATGCTCATTAACTGGGAGGCAAGGTTCCCAGAGATGGGCCATTATGTATAGTTTAAGCTTACAGGCAACGTCCCTTTAGTGATTAACTTGTAATAGAATACAAAGGTTCTCCCGTATGACACTAACATGGTCTGGGAATGCTTTACATACAAATAACAGAATGATATATTAAAATGGTATAAACAACAAAAAGATTGTCATAAAAAAAAAATACGAAGGTGAGGGGCAGTGGTTGTTAGTATTATCACGGGCTTGCTCACCTTCTCTGCAGCAACCTTGGCATCTCCCTGGTCCTGTTGGTGCAGGTGCTTCCATTCAAACTGTCACATTGCACAAAGAGACAGAATAGAGAAAATCCCCATCTTATATCTGTCATCAAGTATGAGAAAAACCTTCCCAGGGCCTTCCAGCAAATTTTCCTTCACATCTGCTGGGTCAGGCTTGTTTCATGCCCCACTGAAACCACACACCTAGTGGGGGCTCTGAGGCCCTCACACTGCCTGGCTGATGAACATGCAGCTCCTGGATCAGGGGAGGAGCCCAGCTTCCCACGAAGGAAGGGCATGACTGCTCAGAGGAGGATGTGGGAAATCGGGGTTCAGCGGCTGAAGAAAGGAGGAAATGGCTATCGTGCAGACAGCCACCTGTCTTCCTCATCAACTAAGATATTCATTGTAAAATTAAGACTAAGAATCAAGCATTTTTTGTCACAACAATTACATTGAATGGCATGCAGCAACAGTCAGCCCTGAAAAAGCCTCTATAATACAGACTGTATTATCCTGTATAATGAATAGTGTAAACTGTATAGTGTATCCTGTACCCTGTAACGCTTAAATCAGGTTCATAGACTAAGCCCTGAGTTATCTGAGTCCACTTACCTCCACTTGGGACTCGTTGGCCTCCCTTTGGCCAATATCATAGCCTCCTTCATAGACTCTACCTTCTGTACCACTTCTCCAAGGTAATGGCCTTTTCAAGAGCTCATTTATGACTGATCAGTTCTGGAAATGACTCTCCTCTGAGTGCTTTCCAGTGAGCAAAGAGGCCTCATGCAGACATGTGGGGGGACCAGACTGGGTCATTCTTACACTACTGGAGGCTCTCAAGTCAATGGACAAAGTCGGGAATACTTATTATTTAATTATTCTTGGATGTATCTGCCTGTGCCACTCTCCTGTCATTGTTTATATGATTCCCTCTCCCTGAATTAAAGCTGTTTACATTCCTCCTCCCTAAAACCAAGAGTGTATTTGATTTATATAGTTGGTCAAATAATATTTTTATTGAGTTCTAATATGATAAAACTAATATGTAAAAGAGTTGATTTGGGGGGAATCCAAGAGGCTGGATTACTTTGGTCATAAATTAAATAAGAACATAGATATAATAACCAAATTCTATAGAATTATTTACGGTTTTCTTTGAAATAAAGTAATCATAAGTACATTCCTAAAGGTAGGTATTTAGATTTGTTCATTCATATATGTGTGCGTGTGGAGAGAAAGAGGGAGGGAGAGAGGTATTAATTTTATTAATGCATTAATAAGGGAAATATACAAATTTATACATATTTGACAAAATAACCTAGTAATTATTTTTAATGGATACATCTTTGGCAGTGTTTTCTTGTTTTAAGATGAAAGGTAATAGGTTATATATCCAACATAGAGAATCACTCACATAGAGGAAATGTGATACTAGCCAAATAAACCTCTTTCAATTATTTATAGGAAGCATTACTTATTTATCCACTAGTTTAATTGACTTGAACTATACACAGGGCTAAAACATAAGGGCTTTTTGCAATAGTTTTAGGGTATGAAGAATTTAATCTCATGAGTATTGTAAGAAATGATTTCTCCCCATTACTCTCTCTCAAGTAAGTATAGCTTGAGAGACACATGTATCAACTCTGTCAATGTTTATATTATTTGAAATGCCATACAAAACACACACAGTTAAATTGTTATTTCAAGATATCATTGAATTATTTAATACTGAAATATCTCTTCAATAATCTGAATAAGACTAAATACAATACCTAATTATTCTTTTTTACTGGTGCCCTTTATTTTCCAGGGTAATTATGTGTTTGTTGCTTTACTTTTATTCTTTAGGTCATGCCTAATAAGTGGTGTATTTCTTACAAACACATATAACTTTTAGAAAATAGCTACCATACCTAACATTTTTAATGTTCTCTTTAAAAACTGATGATACTTCCAGGTAAGAAACAAAGACAACTTTTGCATTTTATGTTAATAACATAAATCTGTGTTAATTTGTGTCAATATATGTTTTGCAAATTTGGTTTTATCAAGTACTCAATAATTAATATCAAATATTATAATGTTTTTTAAAAGCTGGTTTTAGTAATAATCTGAAGAAAGATAAAATATATGTTAATCTTCCTCCCAAAGTGTGTCTTCCTAATTAATATGCCACCCATAAACATTAAAGATCCAATGGTCATTTTTAATGATTTATGTTAAATTCACATATTTGAATTGATCCACGGAATTTATGACTTTTAATCCAGAAGAATTTCTGAAGATGGATTTATTCAGAAGCTCCTCACCATTCTAGGAAGCTCCTTGCCTGAGTCTGTATTATAGAAGTGGCCCTTTAATCTCTAACTAATAGATCGCCATGAACTTGCCTTGCCCCTGCTCACAAACCACAACACAAGGAGTCTTCTAGGGCAGGAAACCAATTTGCTCTTCTGAGTCTGTACAGTGTTTGGAACTCGACTGAGTTGAGGGTAAAACTGCTTGACTGACAAGGTGAGCTGATGCCACACACACACACACACACACACACACACACACACACAGAGACACACAGAGACACACACACACACACACAATCTGATAAATGGGAAAAAATATGGGTGGTAAATAAAATAATGGTCTAACTCAGTAGGAGAGGAAATCAACAACTGATAAGAATTTTAGGAGGAGATTTTTACTTGCTGTCTCTGTATAACTGGAGGAAACTTTATCTAAATTACTTTTCTGAATGTAACCTCCGACAATGTCCATTTTTGGCAGATGTCTTCTGTAAAGAAAAGTGATTGTGGCATGGTAGCCCAGAACAGCATTCTCTGTTGCGGGATCTTGATAAGGATACTCAAGTAGAATCTCAGTGAGTTTTACTGGATACCATTAAGGACCCCTGGTCCAAGGTCTCTTTCTAAAGTTACCTTGGAGGCCATTCTTCTCTTCTTTTTTTCTTGGGGACGGGCCTTCAAAACAGTTGCTGCGTCTGTCTCTCAGAGACACTATGAGTCTTCTTTTCTCTTAAATCATTTAGTAGCATCTGTTTCACAGAGTTTTATAGTCTTGGCTGGGACTCTTCAAATTTGTGTACTCTTGTGGCGAGATATATTTAGATCTATGTCATATTTAAGGTTCATCTGGAGGCGTTCCCAATATTGATGGACAAATGATGCAATTCATAAATCCTAAGATCCCGCAAGATCATGGCCAGATCTGTGGCTGGAAATTCCAGTTACATTTACCTCTCAGTTGCCAGTGAAGTTTCCTGGCTTGTTGCGTTTCCTCTGGCAATACTCCTGCTCCCTGTGACGGGGTATGGATGGGATGTGGCTCGACTGGTGGGCATTAGTGACAAATATTGCAATGGGCCTATGCTTTTCCAATATGGAACATGAAGATTTACTCCTTGAACTAAGCTTGAGGTGCCTGATAACATGAGTTATTCCATGAGTAGGAGGTTACATGTACATTTCTGTAGCACCAACACTTCTCCTTTGCAGCATTACTGCTTAGAGCACATTATTTTTAATTACTGTAAAATAACAAATCTGAGAGTCCTATGCTTTGTTTACCACAGCTTCTTTAGTACCTAGTAAACATTATATAAATAAATAAATGATTTAGTATTTACATGTCTTCTTGGGACTTCCTGGCAGTCCAATGGTTAAGACTCTGTGCTTCCAATGCAGGGGGTGCGGGTTCGATCTCTGGTCGGGGGACTAAGATCCTACATGCTGTGCGGCATGGCCAAAAAAAAAAAAAGAAAGAAAAAATATCTTCTTATAGATTTTAGATGTCTTCTTACAGATTTTAGTGGTATTCATTTATGTGTATTTTTAAAAATATCTTAAATCCTGAAATATTCCCTACTTATCCAGAAATATTTTAATTATTTGATTATTATTATTCTAAATAGATTTGATTTTGTAATTACCCAAATGCAGATATCCCCAGATACTGGTAATTGTATTAAAGTAAAACTTGTCAACTCCTTAATAAGTAGGAAATATATAAGTTCCAGGAGTTAGTGGATTACCTTCAGGCTACTTAATTTAAGTTTAACTATACTGAGTAAATTGTTTTATTTTCCCCCCTCCTTGCACTAACATAAACATTAATTATCTTTAAATTTTGAGCTCCGTTTGCTCCCCTACATCACACACACAAAGGGTTGGTATGTCCCACTAGATTTTTCAAAGGTTTGTACTTTCAAGCGAACACACTCTTCATAGTTTTTAATGAAGTTTAATAGTGCTTTGTAGGCAGTAAGTTTCTGTATCAGTGGATGAATGGACACTCTCTCTAGGTTCACTGGTACACACAGCACATTCCATTTTCAGTTGTTTATTTTTATGTAACTATCTCTTGCTTTTCTGTGTTATGAAAACTTACATGCTGCTTACTGAATAGAACAATTATATGTTACTAATCTTCTCAAATGCAAGAAATAGTGTAAAATTATCATTCTTTCACAAACATAGCAATTGCAATTGGGAAAGTGAAATAAATGTGACCCTGAATACCGAACAGATGAAATCATGTTATTACCTTTCCTCATCATCAAATGACCCTGAAAAAATATCTCTCTCCACTGGTTCATATGATTAAGCTGAGATAAAACCATGACATGGTCATCAATGACTGTCATTTCCTCTGAACTGGCAACAAACAAAACACATACTTATAACACACTGGTACTTTAAGGGTAAAAGAGGCAGAAAAAGAGAAAGAAGTCGGAAGGGAGAGGAAGAGGGAAGAATGAAAAGGGAGGTGAGGCAGTTTCCTGAATCACGAGAGCATTCGACACATGCGAGCATCCAAACAAGCACACACCCACAGAGGACACGGGCAGAGGTTTATGAAGCAACTGGGCAAAAGGAGAATGAATGAGTTTAATGTAGTTATTACCTCAGGCATATGTAATACATCATAAATAAGTCATTCAAATAAAATTCTATCTCATTCTAAAATGTTAATCTTTTTGTAGGTTTATAAAAAATAATCCTGGTCTACTTCCTTTTTCATTAATTTATAAGTGTTTGGACGTCTGGTTTAAAATGGTAAGTAAAGGAGTTTCGTCCTTTTTCCTTGAAACTATGTTGGCTCTTGAGTGTCTCAAAAGGCATATAATTTGGCACTCTCTCTAACCTATTTAGTATTTAACTAGAAGGGGTGGGAAGAAACTGTGAGTCTATCTATAGAAGCTAAGTCCCTCTTCCTATGTGTGTGTCTCATATTCTTCTTTGCCCTCTTTTCAGGTTTTTCCCAACCAGGCTTGCTTGCACGAGGATGTCAGTGATGAGGGAGAACTGAACATCGACTCACAAGGAGGAAAGGGTACTTATGAAGTTCAACACAGCTTCCTTTGGTAATTATTATTATATATTATAATATAATATATAGTATATATTACTGAGTATATATCTTTTAAACATGTAATCAAGATAAAATTCATCGAGATACTTTGCACTCTTTTTTTCTAATTATGAAAGTTTTTAGTTTTATTTTTCTGAAGGATAGCTTGGGAATGAGAAAAGAAGCAACAGGAAAAAAAGACAGAGAAGTTTCCATATACATGTCCTATTTCAACACTCACATCTTAAAATATTTTTTTACAAAGAAATCATTAACAATTCCTTGATGTATTTCAGGTATTATCTTCCCTTTCCTCAAGGGAAACAATGCATCTGGCAAAATCTTTATTTTCTTTCTTTCTTTTTTTTTTTTTTGGCAGCCGTTACCTTCTTTAAAATAATCGACTTGTATTTGGTCTTGCTTTAGTCTTTAAGAAATATAAGAATGAAATAAACACCAGGATTGAAAAGGACAACTTAAGAACCAAGCTATCTTCTATGTTGAAATACCCATGTCATCTGAAAAGACAAATACTTGAAAACAATTTTTTTGAATTCAAGGCTTAAATATATTAATTGATACTTTGCATTCTTATTTTTCACAAATATGTCTTCAGCACTTGGTGTCTTTAAAACATTTCCTTTTCCCCTTAGCTTTATTGAGATATACTTGCCAAGTAACACTGTGTAAGCTTAAAATGTACAACATGATGACTTGATATATGTATATATTGTAAAATGATCATCCCAATGAGTTTAGTTAACATAGCCATCACCTCACCTAGTTACCATTTTTTTGGTGTGTGTGTGGTGAGAACACTCAAGATACTCATGCCAAGATACTCTTGGCAACTTTCAAGTGTATAATACAGTACTGTTAACTATAGTCACCATGCTGTACAGTAGATCCCCAGAATGTATTCATTTTATAATGGAAAGTTTGTACCCTTTGACCAACACCTCCCCATTTCCCCAACCCACCCCCAACCCCAATAGTATTCACAATATTATTATTATGATTATATTATTCACAAGACATAGACACAAATTTAGTGTCTGTCAATGGATGAAAAATGAATAATGCTGCAGTGAATATATGTGTATATATTATACATAATGGATAATGCAGTGAACATGGGGATGCAGAGGTCTCTTTGGACAGTGATTTCATTTCCTTCAGATATTTACCCAAAAGTGGGATTGCTGGATCATATGGTAGTTATATTTTTGATTTTTTGAGGCACCTCCATACTGTTTTCCGTAGTGGCTGCACCAATTTACATTCCCACCAACATGAACAAAACTTCCCTTTCCTCCACATCCACACCAGCACTTATTTCTTGTCTTCTTGATAATAGTAATTCTAGCAGGTATGAGGTGATATCTCATTGTGGTGTGTGTTTTTTTTTTTTTTCACCACACCATGCAGCATGCAGGGTCTTAGTTCCCCAACTAGGGATCAAACCGGCACACCCTGCCGTGGAAGTACGGAGGCTTAACTGCTGGACCGCCACAGAAGTCCTCACTGTGGTTTTCATTGGCGTTTCCCTGATTATTTCTATCTCTGTATTATATCACTGACAAGTTTTATTTATTTACTTATATATTTTAAAATACTGCTCATATTTTGAATATCAATGAACTGAAAACCTCTCAAAATGTTCCCCTTTCCCTTCCCTTCCTCTTCCTTTTTCCTGTCCTCCTACTCTTCTTTCTTCTTCCTCTTCCTCTTTTTTTCTTTGTGTAATCAATGCAGAACCTTTTCTATTCTTCTGAGCATGTACATTATTGATGTTCCTTGAGTTCTCTTCTGCTTTCTGCATCCAGTTTTCAATATATGCTGTCACCCAGAGGGTAACCCAGTGATTCAAAATGAATAAACGAGTCTCACTAACAACACCCAAAGGGAAAATGAGGAGAGATACTGGTAAGAATTCAAGTATCCAGCTTTTGATTCAATCGTAAAACCTGCATAGAGTTCAAGTACTTCTAGTATGAAACAAAAACAAAACAAAAAACCAATATGGAGCCTGTGGAAAGGTCTTGGAATACTACAGTAGATGATTGGTGTAGTCAAGAGGCTTCTACAAGGTGGTACCAACACAGTGAGCAAATGATGGACGGGGTAAAGGCTTTTGACATAGGCACCAGGGAGGGTGGCATCCATGCACTGAAACTTTGGCCAATTTATGGGAGAAATAGATTAGGAAAGAGCCTAGTAAATGCTGATTCACTTCTTGAAAGGGAGAATACTGTTGGCCATGTAATTTAAAGGAAAGTATAGCAAAATTGTACCAGCTCCTCCTGGCTCAGCACGAGAGGGGCAGGAAGAAGATGCAAACAGCTGGGAAGCAAATGAAGAGAAGTATCACATTCCTTTTTCATTGAGAGAAGAAAGCTTGAGGAGTAGGTAAAGTGGGACAGCCTGGATTATTAGTGAAGAAAATGGCAGCCCTTTTCCTGTTAAAGCGAACAACCACAGCAAACACAGGAAATGCAATTTGCTGCTAGATATGGTGCTCACTTTGGCAGGTCCTTTGGCTTTAACTCTCTCTTCTCTATCTGATTCAGCACATGGAGCCATATATATGTGGAAACTTCCCCTTTCTCTCTTCATCTGCAAATAATTTGAACAGGTGTTTAAATTACTTCTTCTGATTTTTAAAAATCCATCAGGGGTTAATAACAAATTAACCACCCCTTTCCCCAATGGAATGGCATGTTAGATATTTGTGCTCTGTAGTGATTAAAGAAATTTTAATTGAAAAATGAAACATAAGGTCTACGCCCCTGACTGCTCACTTTACCCTGCAAAGTAAACCATTGTTTGGAAAAATGGGGAAAGCGTCTTGGTTAGACTGTGAGGCAGTTATTGGGGGAATCGAATGTGGCAGAAATATTTTATAGAGACATTTGGGAATGGCAGAAATATTTTATAGAGACATTTGGGAATATATATGAACAAATCTTAAAATTTTGCATAGGCTTTGGTGAAACAATTCCTCTCTCAGTAATTTTCCCTAATTTTGTGTACAGATACATGTTTTAGCATTATTTATAATAGCAAGAAGATGCTAACAACTTTATATGTATAATATATAAGATAATGTATATTTATACATCTCTGTATATGTATATGTGTGTGTATACATATATATATATATAGAGAGAGAGAAAGAGATAGAGAGAGAGAGAGAGAGAGAAGAATATACCATTTTAAGTGTTTATCATCTCCTTTTTCCCTATATTTCTATGAATTTTCACTGCTGGTGCAAGGTGTTCCTACCCACCCAGGGTGGAAATGACACTCCAACCAACACAATCCCAGGCCCTACTGTTGCATCCAATCTTATATCCTTGGTCCATCTGGAACCCAGGACATCACACAGTGAAGTCATGAAAATGTACATCATAGAGTAATATTTACTGGCTGGAGAAAATGTTCTTAGTATATTGCTAATTTAAAAAATAGATAAGAAACCGATCTATGTTATAACATTAATTTTCAAAAGCACATGAAGGTACGTAGAAAATATTCTGTTTATATATATGCTCGCTCTGATGAGATTAAAAAATAATCTAAAGAGACTAAAATTTAGAGATTAAATGTGTTATTATTATTTATGCTTTGAACATTTATCATCATGTAATATGAAAACTAGGCAAAATTCGGATCCATTTTGGTTTTATAAAAATTTTTAAAAATGTAGTTTTAGCTTGACATTGTGTGTTTTGGCAATGCCGCCACACCTTCCCTCCCCATACCTGCTCCCTCCCAGAACTAAAGTTCATGCAGGCAGAAGGGCAACACTGCAAGTCAAGCTGTTACTTTATACCTCACTTCTCATGCTGCAGGTTTAGCCTTATTTCTGTTGGAAACAACACAGTTGGGTCAGGAACCAGTAATTTTCCCCATAAAGGGGATCAATGAAGTGATCACAGGAAGTGACATTTCAATTGTTCTTTAGAGATTAGCATCTTTCTGACAAGTGAAAACGTAAACAAAAGCACATCTCAAGTACTAACAGCTGCATGGCAAAAAGCAAGGGTGCTAAATGTTTGTAGCATCTTTAATAATCACAGAGGAATAATATTAGTGCCATTTTGGGAGAAATTACTGTGTGCCAGGCCCTTGATAGCTGACGAACTCTGGGTTTCACATTTAACTCTCACAGGCATAGGTCTTATTTTTCTCCCCTCTCTCGCTTTCCCTCCCCTCCCCCGTTCTGCTTCTGGAAAAAGTGAAATCAGTAATTTGACAAATTCTGCAGAAGAGTTAAGTGAGGTGAAAACTGAGGAGAGACTTGGATCAGTTATTTGACTCCTTTTTCCTTTCTGATTCTGGGAGATTTGGAACAGTGGTGAAGAGCTCATGCATAGGAGAAAGCTCATGTCTGCAGGCCTCATAATAATTGTTTTCTTACTTAAATTTACAACATATTTATTAATGACCATAAAAGGCAGAAAGCAGGTATTGAGTGCCCTCTAGGTCCAGGGTGTACAAAACAAGTTAAACATGATCCCATTCTCAGAGATCTCCTGGTGAGGTGATTTATTGTATTTTGTTTGGTTAACTCTCTGCTTACATGTCCAGTTGGCAGAATAAATGGATGAGTGAATAGGCGAATGGATAGTAAGTTTGGCTAATAGAAGATGCAGAATCACTCTAGGTGCATCAGGCACTGGAGTCAAGATCAATTAGAACCTCTATTTGCTATGAAATCAGCAGATAACATTGTTCTCTATCTAACCAAAGGAAAAGAAAAAAAAATTTAAATAGCCTCTCTTCAGGTTGTAAATTTATTTCTAATCCTCACTTAAGTATTGCTAGTGCCCTATGCTTGCACCCCAAATGAGTACCCGTGAGTATCTGTGCTCACCCAGAGCCCAGATAAGGCAGTGAGAGAGCCAGGAGGAAAGATGAGTGACATTCATCGTTCGCTATGAAACAATAACAAAAATGCTTACTTCTACCTGTTGATTGAAACTGAATCTGGCTGTGAGTTTTAGTTTCCATTATACAAATATTTGTAGGGAGAAAAATTCCTGGCAAGTCATACTAAAAATGTAATGCATTTTATTAAATATTTAGTATTGTATTAAAGAAAGAAATGTTTATGTCAAACATTTCATGAGAATGAAAAAACAGCTCACGGTAAATGAAAATTTGATCCAATGCATACAAATCAGAAACATTTTAAAGTATGTTAATTAAAATTACAGGCTTCATTCCCATTTCGTGATTTACTATACTGGAGTGTTGTTCACATGTAATAAAGGATATAGTATTAAATGAAAGGATTGAAAACTAAAATCAAGTTTAATCGTCAGTAGTGGTCAGAATTGAATTATGTAGTTGATCCTATTTTTAGTACTCAGCTGTTATTATGTAGAACTTCTGCACTTCCCTTAATCACTCTCATCAACTCTGTCCTCCTTTTCATTGTTCTCTAATTCCAGCCAGTTCACTTCATCATTCTTACATCTGAATCATCAGCAAAGAACAGGTCAGGTCAGCAGAACATTTTAGTGTCCGAAAATGGACTATAATGTTCCTGTTCCATGACATAATATCCATATTGTATCTCAAAAATTATATTAGCCTTCCTTGGCTTAAATCATCAAACTATTACGTTTATAATTTTGCCTCCAAAACAAATTATAAAAATGTTTTAGTTGGAAATATACACTTTTTTTACTTTTTAATTTTTTTATTGAAGTATAGTTGATTTACAATGTTGTGTTAGTTTCAGGTATACAATGAAGTAATTCAGATATATATATATATATTATTTTTCAGATATTTTCCCATATAGTTTTTTTTTAACATCTTTATTGGAGTATAATTGCTTTACAATGGTGTGTTAGTTTCTGCTTTATAATAAAGGGAATCAGCTATACATATACATATATCCCCATATCCCCTCCCTCTTGCGTCTCCCTCCCAACCTCCCTATCCCACGCCTCTAGGTGGTCACAAAGCACCGAGCTGATCTCCTTGTGCTATGCGGCTGCTTCCCACTAGCTATCTATTTTACATTTGGTAGTGTATATATGTCCATGCCACTCTCTCACTTCGTCCCAGCTTACCCTTCCCCCTCCCCATGTCCTCAAGTCCATTCTCTATGTCTGTGTCTTTATTCCTGTCCTGCCCCTACGTTCTTCAGAACCTTTTTTTTTTCCTTTAGATTCCATATATATGTGTTGGCATACAGTATTTGTTTTTCTCTTTCTGACTTACTTCACTCTGTGTGACAGACTCTAGGTCCATCCACCTCACTACAAATAACTCAATTTTGTTTCCTTTTATGGCTGAGTAATATTCCACTGTATATATGTGCCACATCTTCTTTATCCATTCATCTTTCGATGGACACTTAGGTTGCTTCCATGTCCTGGCTATTGGAAATAGAGCTGCAATGAACATTGTGGTACATGACTCTTTTTGAATTATGGTTTAATCAGGGTATATGCCTAGTAGTGGGATTGCTGAGTCATATGGTAGTTCTATTTTTTGGTTTTTTAAGGAACTTCCATACTGTTCTCCAGAGTAGCTGTATCAATTCATATTCCCACCAACAGTGCAAGAGGGTTCCCTTTTCTCCACACCCTCTCCAGCATTTATTGTTTGTAGATTTTTTGATGATGGCCATTCTGACTGGTGTGAGGTGATACGTCATTGTACTTTTGATTTGCATTTCTCTAATGATGATTAGTGATGTTGAGCATTCTTTCATGTGTTTATTGGCAATCTGTATATCTTCTTTGGAGAAATGTTTATTTAGGTCTTCTGCCCATTTTTGGATTGGGTTGTTTGTTTTTTTGATATTGAGCTGCATGAGCTGCTTGTAAATTTTGGAGATTGATCCTTTGTCATCTGCTTCATTTGAAAATATTTTCCCCTGTTCTGAGGGTTGTCTTCTCGTCTTGTTTACAGTTTCCTTTGCCATGCAAAAGCTTTTAAGTTTCATTAGGTCCCATTTGCTTATTTTGTTTTTATTTCCATTTCTCTGGGAGATGGGTCAAAAGGATCTTGCTGTGATTTATGTCCTAGAGTGTTCTGCCTATGTTTTCCTTTAAGAATTTTCTAGTGTCTGGCCTTTCATTTAGGTCCTTAATCCATTTTGAGTTTATTTTTGTGTATGGTGTTAGGGAGTGTTCTAATTTAATTCTTTTACATATAGCTGTCCCGTTTTCCCAGCACCACTTACTGAAGAAACTGTCTTTTCTCCATTGCATATTCTTGCCTCCTTTATCAAAAATAAGGTGACCATATGTGCATGGGTTTACCTCTGGGCTTTCTATCCTGTTCCATTGATCTATATTTCTGTTTTTGTGTCAATACCATACTGTCTTGATTACTGTAGCTTTGTAGTGTACTCTGAAGTCCAGGAGCCTGATTCCTCCAGTTCCATTTTTCTTTCTCAAGATTGCTTTATCTATTCAGAGTCTTTTGTGTTTCCATACAAATTGTGAAATTTTTTGTTCTAGTTCTGTGAAAAATGCCATTGGTAGTTCAGTAGGGATTGCATTGAATCTATAGATTGCTTTGGATAGTATAGTCATTTTCACAATGTTGATTCTTCCATTCCAAGAACATGGTATATCTCTCTATCTGTTTGTATCATCTTTAATTTCTTTCATCAGTGTCTTATAGTTTTCTGCATACAGGTCTTTTGTCACCTGAGGTAGGTTGATTCCTAGGTATTTTATTATTTTTGTTGCAGTGGTAAATGGGAATGTTTCCTTAATTTCTCCTTCAGATTTTTCATCATTAGTGTATAGGAATGCAGGAGATTTCTGTGCATTAATTTTGTATCCTGCTACTTTACCAAATTCATTGATTAGCTCTAGTAGTTTTCTGGTAGCATCTTTAGGATTCTCTATGTAGAGTATCATGTCATCTGCAAACAGTGACAGCTTTACTTCTTGTTTTCTGATTTGGATTCCTTTTATTTCCTTTTCTTCTCTGATTGCTGTGGCTAGAACTTCAAACACTATGTTAAATAATAGTGGTGAGAGTGGACAACCTTGTCTTGTTTCTGATCTTAGAGGAAATGTCTTCAGTTTTTCACCATTGATAACGATGTTGGTTGTGGGTTTGTCAAATATGGCCTTTATTATGTTGAGGTAAGTTCCCTCTATGCCTACTTTCTGGAGAGTTTTTATCAAAAATGGGTGTTGAATTTTGTTGAAAGCCTTTTCTGCGTCTATTGAGATGATCATGTGTTTTTTCTGCTTCAAGTTGTTAATATGGTTTATCACATTGATTGATTTGCCTATATTGAAGAATCCTTGCATTCCTGGGATAAACCCTACTTGATCATGGTGTTTGATCTCCTTTATCCTGGAGAATGCTCCATGAGCACTTGAGAAGAAAGTGTATTCTGTTGTTTTGGGATGGAATGTCCTATAAGTATCAATTAAGTCCATCTTGTTTAATGTCTCATTTAAAGCTTGTGTTTCCTTATTTATTTTCTTTTTGGATGATCTGTCCATTGGTGAAAGTGGGATGTTAAAGTCCCCTACTATGATTGTGTTCCTGTCGATTTTCCCTTTTATGGCTGTGAGCATTTGCCTTACATATTGAGGTGCTCCTATGTTGGGTGCATAAATATTTACAATTATTATATCTTCTTCTTGGATCAATTCCTTGATCATTATGTCGTGTCCTTCTTTGTCTCTTCTAATAGTCTTTATTTTAAAGTCTATTTTGTCTGATATGAGAATTGCTACTCCAGCTTTCTTTTGATTTCCATTGGCATGGAATATCTTTTTCCAGCCCCTCACTTTCAGTCAGTATGTGTCCCTAGGTCTGAAGTGGGTCTGTTATAGACAGCATATATATGGGTCTTGTTTTTGTATCCATTCAGCCAGTCTATGTCTTTTGGTTAGAGCATTTAATCCATTTACATTTAAGGTAATTATCAATATGTATGTTCCTATTACCATTTTCTTAATTGTTTTGGGTTTGTTATTGTAGATCTTTTACTTCTCTTGTGTTTCCTGCCTAAAGAAGTTCCTTTAGCATTTGTTGTATAGCTGGTTTAGTGGTGCTCAATTCTCTTAGCTTTCGCTTGTCTGTAAAGCTTTTAATTTCTCTGTCAAATCTGAATGAGATTCTCGCTGGGTTGAGTAATCTTGGTTGTAGGTTTTTCCCTTTCATCACTTTAGATATGTCCTGCCGCTCCCTTCCGGCTTGCAGAGCTTTTGCTGAAAGATCAGCTGTTAACCTTATGGGGATTCCCTTGTATGTTATTTGTTGTTTTCCCCTTGCTGCTTTTAATATTTTTCTTTGTATTTAATTTTTGATAGTTTGATTAATACGTGTCTTGGCATATTTCTCCTTAGATTTATCCTGTATGGGACTCTCTGCACTTCCTGGACTTGATTGACTATTTCCTTTCCCATATTAGGGAAGTTTTCAACTCTAATATCTTCAAATATTTTCTCAGTCCCTTTCTTTTTCTCTTCTTCTGGGAACCATATAATTTGAATATTGGTGCATTTAGTGTTGTCCCAGAGGTCTCTGTGACTGTCCTCAATTGTTTTCATTCTTTTTTCTTTATTCTGCTCAGCAGTAGCTATTTCCACTATTTTATCTTCCAAGTCACTTATCTGTTCTTCTGCCTCTGTTATTCTGCTATTGATTCCTTCTAGAGAATTTTTAATTTCATATATTGTGTTGTTCATCATTGTTTGTTTGCTCTTTAGTTCTTCTAGTTCCTTGTTAAATGTTTCTTGTATTTTCTCCATTCTATTTCCAAGATTTTGGATCATATTTACTATCATTACTCTGAATTCTTTTTCAGGTTGACTGCCTATTTTCTCTTCATTTGTTTGGTCTGGTGGGTTTTTACCTTGCTTCTTCATCTGCTGTGTGTTTCTCTGTCTTCTCATTTTGGTTAACTTACTGTGTTTGTGGTCTCCTTTTCACAGGCTGCAGGTTCGTAGTTCCTGTTGTTTTTGGTGTCTGCCCCCAGTGGCTAAGTTTGGTTCAGTGGGTTGTGTAGGCTTTCTTGTGGAGGGAACTAGTTTTGGTGTTCTGGTGGATGAGGCTGGATCTTGTCTTTCAGGTGGGCAGGATCATGTCCGGTGGTGTGTTGTAGAGTGTCTGTGACCTTATGATTTTAGGCAGCCTCTCTTTTAATTGGTGGGGTTGTGTTCCTGTCTTGCTAGTTGTTTGGCATAGCGTGTCCATTACTGTAGCTTGGTGGTCATTGAGTGGAGGTGGGTCTTAGCTTTGAGATGGAGATCTCTGGGAGATCTTTTGTTGTTTGACATTACATGGAGCCAGGAAGTCTCTGGTGGACAAATGTTCTGAACTTGGCTCTCCCACCTCAGAGGCACAGGCCTGACACCCGACCAGAGCACAAAGACTCTGTCAGCCATACGACTCAGAAGAAAGGGGAGAAAAAAAAATAAAAATAAAAGAAAGTTACTAAAATAAAAAAGAAAAAATATTAAAAATTAAAAAGTAATATAAAAATGAAAGAAAGAAGAGAGCAACCAAACCTAAAAACAAATCCACCAATGATAACAAGTGCTAAAAACTATACTAAAAAAAAATTAATACGGACAGACAGAACCTTAAGACAAATGGTAAAAGCAAAGCTATACAGACAAAATCACACAAAGAAACATACCCATACACACTCACAAAAAGAGAAAAAAAAAACCAAATATATATCTATATATATAAAAAACAAAAGGAAGAGAGCAACCAAATCAGTAAACAAATCTACCAATGATACTAAACTCTAAATACTAAGATAAGATAAACATAAGACCAAAAACAAATTAGATGCAGAAAGCAAACCCCAAGTCTACAGTTGCTCCCAAAGTCCACCACCTCAATTTTGGGATGATTCGTTGTCTATTCAGGTATTCCAGATATGCAGGGTACATCAAGTTGATTGGGGAAATTTAATCCACTGCTCCTGAGGCTGCATGGAGAGATTTCCCTTTCTCTTCTTTGTTCGCACAGCTCCTGGGGTATAGCTTTGGATTTGGCCCTGCCTCTGTAGGTCCCCTGAGGGCATCTGTTCTTTGCTCAGACAGGACAGGGTTAAAGGAGCAGCTGATTAGGCGGCTCTGGCTCACTCAGGCTGCGGGGGAGGAGGGGTACGGAATGCAGAGTGAAGTTATGGCGGCAGAGACCCGTGTGACATTGCAACAGCCTGTGGTGTGCCGTGTGTTCTCCCGGGGAAGTTGTCCCTGGATCACGGGACCCTGGCAGTAGTGGGCTGCACAGCCTCTCAGGCTGGTGAGTGCTGGTTGGCACTGATCCTCTGTGCGGGAACCTCTCTGCTTTGCCCTCTGCACCCCTGTTGCTGCACTTTCCTCCGTGGCTCCAAAACTCCCCCCCCCAACCCCGTCTCTGCCAGTGAAGGGGCTTCCTAGTGTGTGGAAACATTTCCTCCTTCACAGCTCCCTCCCAGAGGTGCAGGTCCCGTCCCTATTCTTTTGTCACTGTTTTTTCTTTCTCTTTTGCCCTACCCAGGTACGTGGGGAGTTTCTTGCCTTTTGGGAAGTCTGAGGTCTTCTGCCAGCGTTCAGGTGGTGTTCTGTAAGAGTTGTTCCACATGTAGATGTATTTCTGGTGTATTTGTGGGGAGGAAGGTGATCTCCGCATTTTACTCCTCCACCATCTTGAAGGTCCTCTGGAAATATACTTTAATATATTGAAATCATAAACACTCAGGTCATTATTTATTGCTCCAGGCATTTAAAACCATATAGCTTAGCAAAGGAATAATATATCTATATATGTATGTCTCTATCCACCTGATTCAGAGTGTATACAGCCTTCTGGAGAAGCTTGCCCTAGTTCTACAAGCTACTACCACATAGGTGGTGCTATAACTCAGTCTTCAAAAGGTGGTTCTGCCATTGTATCAAACCAGGATGGTGCTTCAGGGTGGTGGGAAACAAGGTAAAAATCAATGAATTCCATAAGCACGGGACCATTGCTGAACTTACTTTGCTGTGAAGTAGGTTCCTTGATCAGAAGCAATACTGTGTGTAATATGGCAGTTCATAAGGCATTCTGTAAGTTCTCAGATGATAGTTTAGACAAAAGTATTGTGCACAGGGAAGGCAAATTCATATCCAGACTCTGTGTATTCCAGTCAGAACAAAACACTGCCCTGTCCATGGTGAAAGAGACCCAGTGTAATCAAGCTGCCACCAGGTGGCTGGCTGAGCATCCTGGGGAATGATGTCCTATCAGAAACTCAGTATTTGCTGTGGCAGATTTGGTGTTCAGTGGTGGCTGTAGCCAGGTTGGCTTTGGTAAGTGAACATCTGTGTTGCTGAGAACACATCTCCATCCTTGTCAGCTGTACTACTTTGTCCATGAGCCCAGTGGGTGATGACAGAAGTACCCAGGGAAAGATGCTGACTGATGCCAACAGAATGGGTCATCCATCCACCTGATTATTAGATCCTCTGCTTAGATCACCCTTTGAAGAATATTCAAGTGGGACATAAATACCTTCATACTTTTTGCCCATACAAAGACTCCTACGTACATACCTCTTCCTTAGACCTCCTTGTCACTGATTTTCCTATTACATTTCTTCCAAGTTCCTGACCATCCAACCAAGTCATAGACCACAGCCTTGAATCAGTAAACAATCACACGTCTTGGCCATTTCTACTAAGTGCAGTGCACAGCCAGGTGCACTATTCAGAGTCCTGCCCCATGGGAGGATTTTCCTTCATATTGTTCTGCAGGTGTGTCCCAGAGAGGGGCTGCAGGGCCGCAGCTGTACACTTTCAGGTGGTGCCTGCATATTGTGCAGGACCATCTGTAAACCAGACCTGGGTTTTCTCTATCCCAGTTAACTGATCATAAGAACTTCCTCCTGAGGGCGTAGCTGGGAGCTGGAAGAGAGAAAGTTACATAAGATAAATGTGGACCATGGGCATTTGGACCACGTCCTCATGCATCTTACTTATGTACTCAGGATTTGCTTGGGTCCAATTTAATTTACACAACTTCTATTTTATTTTATTTATTTGTGTTTTTAAAATTTATTTTTATTGAAGTATAATTGATTTACAATGTTGTGTTAGTTTCTGCTGTACAGCAAGGTGAATCAGTTTTATATATATATATATATATATATATATATATTCTTTTTCAGTTTCTTTTCCCATATAGGTTATTACAAAATATTAAGCATAGTTCCCTATGCTATACAGTAGGTTCTTGTTTATCTATGTTATATATAGTTTGTATATGTTATTCTCAATTTCCTAATTTATTCTCCTCCCACTTTCCCCTTTGGTCACCATAAATTTGTTTTCTATATCCGTGAGTCTGTTTCTGTTTTGTAAATAAGTTCATTTGTATCATTTTTTGTAGATTCCACATATAAGTGATATAGGATATTTGTCTTTCTCTGACTTAGTATGATAATCTCTAGGTCCATCCATGTTGCTGCAAATGGCAACATTTCATTCCTTTTTATGGCTGAGCAATATTCCATTGCATACACACACACACACACACCCCACATCTTCTTTGTCCATTCATCTGTCAATGGACAATTAGGTTGCTTCCATGTCTTGGTTACTGTAAATAGTGCTGCAATGAACATTGGGGTGCATGTGTCTCTTTGAATTATGGTTTTCTCCAGATATATGTCCAGGACTGGGATTGCAGGATCATACAATCACAGCTTCCATTTTATGATGGAGTGTTGTTACTCATGCCCAACTTTATAGCTTGGGTCAGACAACACCCAGTTCATAAAGGGCAGTTCATTTTGCATGGTAACTTGGTGGGCCATGGTTAAGTGTTCAGTCTTTACTAAGACCCAATAGCTGGCCAAAGACTATTTTTCAAAAGAAGTTATTTGAAGAGGATGGCAGGGCTTTGCTCCAATATCCTAAGGATCTGTGTTATGATTCACCTGTAGGAACTTGCACAAGGCTCCAAACAGCACCCCTACCTGCCACTCACACCTGCATCTGCTGGATCGTATGGCCTAGGGCAAACTGAACCTGCTGCAGAGCCCATGACTGCTCTGGGCTTCACCCAAAACTAGCAGCTTTTCAGGTCATGAGGGAAGTGGGTTGGAATAGCACCCGTATGTGAGAAATATATTGTCTCCAAAATCCTAAGAGGTCTACTGGGTATTGTGCCTCCTTCTTTTGTTACTGAGGGGACCAGATACAACAATTTCTTTTTGCCTTAGAGAGGATATCTCAACATGTCCACACTACTGACCCCTAGAAAATTCACTGAGGTGGAAGGCCTCTGAGTTTTAGTTGGATTTGTTTCCTACCTTGTGACACACAAATGTCTTATAGTAAGTCTAGGGTAATTTCTACATCTTGGTCATCAGCATAACTCCATCAGTGTAATGGACCAGTGTAATAACTTGTGGAAGGAAATGTGATCAAGAGCCCTACGTCCTAGATTGTGACATACGGATGGAGAGTTGACAAAGCCCTGAGATAGGACAGGAAGACACATTGCTGACCTTGACAGGTCTCAGCAAAATTCTTCTTGGTATCAAGAAGGAAGCATTTGCCAGATCAATAACTGCATATCATGTGTGAGGGGACATGGTTTTTTGCTTACACAAGCTAACCATGTCTAGAGCAGCAGCTGAAGTTGGAGCTATACCTAGTTAAATTTACACTAACCCACTGTCATTCTCCAAGATACATTTGTCTTCTGCACAGGTCAGGTTAGGTGAGTTGCATGGAGATGTGGTGGGAATCACCACCCTGACTTCTTCAAGTCCTTGATGGTGACACTAATGTCTGTAATTACTCCAAGAACACAGTATTGCTTTCAGCTTACTATGTTCTTAGGTAGAGGCAGTTCTAGTGGCCTTCACTTGGCTTTTCCCACCATAATATCCTTCACTCCACTATTCAGGGAACCAATGTGAGGATTCTGCCAGGTGCTGGTTTAATACATTCCAATTATGCATTTGGAACTGGGAAAATAACCACAGAATGGGTTTGGGAGGTCCTTTGGTCCCACTGTAAGACGGATCTGAACTAAAACTCCATTGATCTCTTGACCTTCAGAAGCCCCAGTCTGATGGGTGGACATTTTCAGTCTCCTGGAGTTAGTATGAGTTCAGAGCTAGTGTCTAGTAATCCTTCAAGAGTCTGATTATTTCCTTTTCCATGATACACAGTGATCTTGGTGAAAGGCCATATTTTCCTTTGAAGGCTGGGAGAAAGATTAACAGTATCAATTTTGGCAGTGTGCCAGGGCTCTTCCTCAAGGGGACATGACGTCCCTCTCATTCAAGGCATTCTGGATCTTCAAACTGGCTCACGTGTGGGAATTGAATGAGGGACTGGGGCTCTTTAGAAGTGACCTAGAATTCCTGACCAGATCAAGTAAGACTGCCCAATTAGTTCTCTTCTAGAAACTTCATGACCAGCTACACGTCATCTACAAGTCATAGTCTTCTGATTACAACATTGTCTCCACTGTGTGTTATGGTAACCACAGCCACTTGTCTTGGACAATTGATTACTGCCCATTGGCCTCTGGCCCTCTGGGTCCAATTATCCCCATTGCATTTAAGGAGCCCAGATCATTGGCAGCGTTCTCACTGTAATTTTCATCTACAGAGTTCTTCAAGAACCCAGGAGTTTCCCTCACAAATGTATTTATCACAGTTTTAGTGAAAGGTGTGTCCTCTGGACCCTCCTAGGGCAGGCGAACAGGTCTGACATGATAAATCCACTCTAGCATTCCAATCTTTGGATACAGGAAACAAAGGCAGCCCTGGCATTTCAACTTTATATAGTGTAGGGAACGTTTTGGTCCATGTTTTTTTTTTTTTGCGGTACGCGGGCCTCTCACTGTTGTGGCCTCTCCCGTTGCGGAGCACAGGCTCCGGACGCGCAAGCTCAGCGGCCATGGCTCAGGGGCCCAGTCGCTCTGCAGCATGTGGGATCTTCCCGGACCGGGGCACGAACCCTCGTGCCCTGCATCGGCAGGTGGACTCTCAACCACTGCATCACCAGGGAAGCCCTTGGTCCATGTTTTAACCAACCAACCAATCAACCACACTGTTAGAGTCCTTTCTAATCCCTCTGGCTATATGTTAAATTCAGGACCTCTGCTTAGTGAACTCATATACAATTTTATGTTCCTTTCACCCTTTTTCCTACATCCTTAATATTCATTCCCTTATCTATTCCCTGTATTTCTGCTGTATAAATTGGAAAAATTATGCAGTTCTTTTCAAGTGTAGCACATCTACTCATGGGTCACACTTTGTATCTCATCTGTTTGGGACCTGCCAGGACTTGAGTCTGCTTATAAGTCTAGAGCAAAGAGGGGTCGTAGGGGTGAGTCCCAGGGAGAGTCACCATGGCTTGCAAGGTAAGTACCGCAGGAAAAACAGAATTACCCTCCTCAGACAGGGAGGTTGAGCTGTCTCTACTGTCAAAGAAGATTCAGCAACACTTAGCAAAATTTAATTCAATTTCCTCAGCTTCATCAGGATCTGCCCATAGATCCCCATGCCAATTCCCGGGATCCCAGTCCTTCCCAATCAATGCCCTCACTTTAACAAAAGACACCCTGCATTTTGTGTGTAATTCAGCCACTCACAGGATAAAACTCCAGTTCTGTTTTCAGCAGTCTCAGTTCTGCTGCTGAAGGAGATAAGGGTTTTCTTCAGGGCAGACATAGAAAATTTCAAGTGATTTGTATAGCATTTGAGCTGGGAATCTGAAGCCCTGAACTCTTCTTTTTTTTTCCCCATTTGTCCACCACAGTTAGGAGGAAACTGCCAATCTCAATATAGTCCTAAATTGGACAAAAGCATTCATGTGTATCAAATATATGGTCACTCAGAACTTTGCCTCTTAGAAGTACTTGATTAAAAGTATCTAATGGTGCTATTTTGCATATATCTCTTACTACATCACATCATGGACTATCAGTGGAAATAGAATCATTAGTGTCTTTTGTGTTATAAAATGAAAATAGAGAACCAAGTCCAGAAGCCAAGAACCAATTCAGAAAAGTCATCTTTAAGACTCTGTTCCTCTAGAAACAGACTCTGTACTATAATCTGCATCAGTCAGTGTGCTCCAGAGAAACAGAATCAATAGGGTATATAATAATGGATATGAATATGGACATAGATGATATAGATACAGAGATTTATTCTAAGGAATTAGCTCAAATGATTGCAGATAAGTGTGAAATTTCTAGGGCAGCCTGACAGGCTGGAAACTCAGTAATATTGAGTCTTAAATCTGTAGGAGGGCCATTAGGTTATAAACTCAGGCAGGATTTCTATGTTACAGTTTTGAGACAGAATTCCTTCTTTTCTGGGAAGTCTAATTTTGGTCTTAAGGCTTTCAACTGATTGATTGAATGAAGTGCCCCCCCACAACTGCCCCACATTGAGGATAATCTCCTTCAAGTCTGACTTAAAGTTTGTAAACATTAATCACATCTAAAAAATACCTTCACAATAACATCTAGACTAGCCTTTGACCAAACAACTGGACACCATAGCCTGGCCAAGTTGACACATGCAATTAACTGTCACAATCACCATGGTCCTGCTAAGGGTCAATTGCCATCTTTAGCACCCATGATCTCCTAAGAAGGTGTGGGCACCTGAGCCTAGGAGAATCCAGGTAGGATCTGGCAAGCAATTTATATCATATGACCTACGGGAAAAAGTATATTGTACCCAGAATTTTTATTCTAGGAATTTGTAATTGTAAATATAAAAACTGGGGAAACAACCAGAAAGGCAAAAGGTAAAAGCTTATGTAACTTTAAGCAGAGCCAAGGCAATTGAAATTACCTATAAATTAAAATCATGAGGAAACAGTAACTAAAAAGTGTTCAAGTATTGAAAATGTTCCAGTTTCTGAGAGCATCAGAAATGACATAAGATAAAAATGAAAACAACGGTAGGGGGATGATGAAGATGCCTTCATTCTAATTCCAGTTTCCATGAAATCTATCATAGTTGAAATTCTTATTTTTAAATAACCTGATGTATTTTGAAAACCACTGCTCCTTCCCAACTTGAGCTGATTTGAGCATCTGTCTTTTTTAAAAATGAAAAGCCCTAAACAAAAGAGAAGCCAATAAATTTTTTTTTTTGCCAGAAGAAGTGTTGCTTAGTCTGAAGTTTGAGAAATAAATACGAGTAACAAATCAGGGGCACAAGTTCAAACGCATTCTGCCTGTTCCTTCCATCATAGTCTGTGCTCCAATATGTGAGGAACAAGAGAGGGAAGGTCCTAAAAAGGAGTTCTGAGGAGGGTGTAATTCATTCTGTTAGCACTGAGAAGCCACTGGAGAAATGTAATTCCTGGGAAAGACACAACGCACTGTTGACACTGATTACTCTTGAGGGAGTGAGCGTAGGGTAGGGGTCTTTCAATTTTACATTTAAAAATAAGTACTGTTTGGGCTTCCCTGGTGGCGCAGTAGTTGAGAGTCCACCTGCCGATGCAGGGGACATGGGTTCGTGTCCCGGTCCGGGAAGATCCCACATGCCGCGGAGTGGCTGGGCCCGTGAGCCATGGCTGCTGAGCCTGCGCGTCCAGAGCCTGTGCTCCGCAACGGGAGAGGCCACAACAGTGAGTGGCCCACGTACTGCAAACAAACAAACAAAAAAAAGAATTTTTTAAAGCAAGCATGCCTTTTTTTTTCAGTAAATAAAATGAAAATAAAAATTATTTATGTATTTCTGTAGCATATGATACAAAATTGAAAAGCCAAACGTAGTTGAATTATAAATATGTAAGAAGTACCTTTAGAATCATAAAGGTCTAAATGTGAGTCCAAAGCAACTATTAACATCAGATTTGATTTACTTTAGATCTCTGAAGTCATGGGGACATACTGGGGCAGAATAGAGATGCACACAAGGGCAGGAGCTATAGATTGTCCGTGGCCATTGTCTGGGCTGGAGGGATGAGGGCCTGGGCTCGAGCCATGGCCCTGGGGAGCAGGTCTGGGGAGAGCTGTGCAAAAATACAACAGATTCAAACATACTGGGGTGATTTGACTACACTTAGTACCTGATGGAGTGTGGGAAGAATGAATATGGAAAACAAGATGACTTCCAATTTCTTGCCTTAAAAATCAGGTATATATTAATGCTCTCAGTGAGAATGTAAATAAATATGCATTATGGATTTAGCATAGTTTAAAGGAAAATGCAACAGGAATATTTTGAATTGAAGAAACACATTAATTCTCAAATAATTGGGGATAAGAACTAAAGACATTTTGAAAAGGAAAGATCGTGAGTTGGATTTGTCTAAGAAGTGTCTGTAAATTTTGTTTACACGAGAGCACACATGGGGCTCTACTATCACAGAAGAGGGGTGAAGAGAGACAGCAAACTTCACCTCGCTTACTGTCTATTCTTCGAGGTGTCCCAGGGCCGCTTGGACACAGCCACACACAAAAATGGCTGCCGTGACCCCCCGCACGGGGAGTGGAAGTGGAGGGCTGCACCACTCAAGTTGACTGAACGTCGAATGATATGGCCTTACACCAAGACTCTGAAACTGATGAGGCTGTATATCTAGCTTGCTAGAGCCTTGATTGGCACACATTTTACTTTAAGTCATCTACATTTAACATAAATATTTAATCAAAGTTGCCAAGTGTACTTTGGAGTATCAAACAGCAGTCATTACTTAACTCAGGTGTCTAGACTAATCAAACCTTAAGAAAAAGCACCAGATTTATAATGATACAATCATTTTATTGAATTATTCCAGTTAAATTTGATATCAGTGCAGAAATCACAACATTTGCTTTTCTCTGATAAAAATGCTGCTCAGGGCTATAATTTTCATTTTGATTGAAGGGTATCCAGCTTGTGGTGTTTGGGGTACCATGTGAAGTTCAAAACCATGCGACTCTCATTCAGCCCCACCTTCTGTGATCCTTCTTTGAATTGAAGAAAGCAAATGGAAAATGTTTTACACACCCATTCCTTATCTCCTTTTTTTTTCAAGCTAAATTTCTGCCCTCCTGAGACAGGCAAATCTTGTGCCAGTAAAATTATTCCTGAACATCAAGAAAATGATGTTATTGGGGGTTTTATCATCCTTTGTTCACTCCTAGATTGAGACAAAGACTAAATGAGATGATATATATGGAGGCTCATTCTTAGAAAAATAAACCATCAAACTGTGTTACTGCCCCCCCCCGAATGTTATTGAAACAGCATTTCTTTGTGTTCCACTAACTTTTCTAAAACGTTTTAGATACATGCACACCAAGTTCATTGCAGCACTATTTATAGCAGCCAGGCCATGGAAGCAACCTAAATGTCCATCGACAAATGAATGGATAAAGAAGATGTGGTACATATACACAATGGAATACTACTCAGCCATAAAAAAGAATGAAATAATGCCATTTGCAGCAACTTGGGAGATTGTCATACGGAGTGAAGTAAGTCAGACAGAGAAAGACAAATATCATGTAATATCACTTATATGTGGAATCTAAAAAAATGGTACAAATGAACAAAACAGAGAGTCACAGATGTAGAAAACAAACTTATGGTTACCAAGGGGGAAAGGGACAGGGGAGGGATAAATTGGGAGATTGAGATTAACATATACACACTACTATATATAAAACAGATAACTAATAAGGACCTACTGTATAGCACAGGGAACTCTACTCAATACTCTGTAATGGCTTATATGGGGAAAATAATCTAAGAAAGAGTGGATATATGTATATGTATAACTGATTCACTTTGCTATACAGCAGAAATGAATACAACATTGCAAATCAACTGTACTCCAATAAAAATTTAAAAAATCTTTAAAGAACATATTTTATTATATTGAGATATACACTTTTTTATATTGCCAAACACACAAAAATGCTGTATTCGGACATTATAAAGGTATACCTGTCTTCAGTGCTAACAGATAGTTTTTAATTTTTAATGAACTGCTCTTGATAATGCTATGTTTAATTTATTGAGGAAACACTAAACTGTTTGGGGCGCCACTTTTACCATGCAAATATTTTTTCGGAGAATCATCAATGTAATGTATGTGAGAGACTTCCTGCTTCAATAGAAATGCAGAGTTGGGCAACCCAGAACACACTGTAATAATAATCATAATTATTGCTATTAGTTTAGAATCATGCTTATGGGTGGTAAAATACAGTGTGATTTTTCATATGCTTTGACATTCATTTTTTGATCTTCATGCCAACGCCGGATGTGAAGCAAAACTAATAATGTACTCATTTTATAAATGGGCCAACCAAGGCCCAAAGAACTTATATATCTTAGCTTTACTTTGTACTAGTAAGTGCTGTGGTCAGGACCAGAATCCTGGTCTACTAGTTCAATGCCTTTTACACTTTTTTATGATATATACTTATATCTTTTTATTTTATTCCATGATTTACACTCAAAAGAATTGAAAACAAGTGTTCAAACAAAAACTTGCACAAGAATGTTCATAGCATCACTATTCACAATAGCCAAAATGTAGATAAACAAATTGCGTTTTATCCATACAAGGGAGTGTTGTCCAGTCACAAGATGAAATGAAGTACTGACACAGGCCACAACATTCATGAACCTTGAAAATATGATGCTGAGTTAAAGAAGCCAGACACTAAAGCTACATGTTTTATGATTCTATTTATATGAAATGTCCAGAATGGGAAACTCATACAGACAGAAAGCAGTTTGGTGGTTGCCAGGGTATGGGGGCAGGGGTAGTGAGAAGTGATAGCTGAAGGGCATGGGCTTCCTTTTGGGCGATGAAAACATTTTGAAACTAGACAGTGGAAATGCTTGTGCAACACTGTGAATGCACTAAATGCCACTGAATTCTACACTTTAAACTGGTTAAGATGGTAATTTTAGGTTATGTGTATCATATCATAATAAAAATCACTATTAAAAATCAAAAACAAAACAAAAACATGAGTTGTTTTTGGTTTGAGAAAAGGTTTTTGTTACGTAGTTGTAATAGAAAGCGAAAGAATGTTTCCCAACCTAAAAAGAGAAGGTTTGGTAGCATCACAGTTCTTCCATGGTATGTCCCAGGGAGAACCTTGCCCAGAATTTAGCAAATGGGGCAGTAGCTCAGGTCTTGCATTTTTCCATCCCAAATGTATTATTCTGACCAGTGTGCTGTGTAGTGTTTTGGGTGGCCGCCCCCAGGGGAAGACGAGGCTGTGAAGTACAGCCTTTAGGGCAGAGAAAGAGGAATCTTCATGGAGCTGTCGAGAAAAATCAGTAAATAGATCACAAACATCATTGTTCGGAGGCAGGTAAGGAAGGCGTGCCCAGCAGTGGGTGAGGGTTCTGCGCGGCTCACTAGTTGAGGCCAGGTTCTTTCCATCAGATAGGGAGGCTGGCAGGCGTGGTTGCCATGGAACAGCATGGATAAAAGGCAATATGAGGGCATCAGTGCCTTATAATGTGCAACATAAAATTCAAGCATCTAGACATCCACAACTGCCCGTGTAAATTGGAGGCAATGTTGAGGAAGGGACCCAGGGTCCAAGAGGGAGCAAGTGAGTGTTAACCAGCCAAGAACCTAATTTGTGAAAATCTGCAAACTTGAAGATGTGGTTCATAATTCCGTCTACCAATTTGAAGTTATATTGCCTAAATTGTATAAGCTTCAGTCTTCCTAAACCTGGATCTATCCCTGGTACATATGTCTGGAGAGGAAATGGTATTTTTAGGGGTGAGTACAAGGCTACTCATGTCCAGCTACACACTCAAAGGGGCTAGAAATCCCATCTTGTGTTTTCTTAACAGCTGGCTCCTGCTGAGATATGATGTTGACCTTGACTCAACACATAATGTACTACTTAAGTTAATATTTCACATTGCTATCAACCTTGGATTGGGGATTTGGGCCAGAGTAAAGCAATAATGAAATTTAAAACTTTGTGAAATAATGGGAAGTTTAGATGAAAACCTTCCTCTTCCATTATTAAATTCAAAGTCCTAAACTGATTTTTTTAATTACTATTTTTGCATCTGCTACCATCCTATGAACTCATATCTCCTTGCTCATTGTGTGGCCAGAATTCCATGGAATCTTTCTGTATTCATAAGTTTGTAGAGATTCTTCATACTCAAAAGACAACATCAACATATTGTCAAGATTCTTCCAACCATCAGTTCCATGTATTTTCATTTGTCAATGATAAAAAGGAAGCTAAACTCTATAAATTGATGCTTATCTAAATGTGTATTTTTCTCTGAAATATTGTTAAATATGTGTGTGTACAGTGCACATTGTATAATTTGTTTTTCCACTTACATTTATGTATTCCTGTGTTTTTTAATAGTTTCATGAAAGATGAAGTCTTAACTATGTTAAGATGATTCATATTTGATATTTGATATTATGTATTTTATCCAAACTTAGTTCAACATACATTCTTCTAAAATGTGATCTATTTTTCCTTAATTTAAATCACTGAAAATTAGATTTTATTTTCTTAGTTCATATAGTGAATATTTTATCCACAACTTTGAAATAAAGTATTGATTACATACCTTAGAGAGGTTTTGGAATCAAAAAATAATTTCTGAAGAGCATAGCTGTATTTTATCAAGAATAAGTTTGTAATATTGCAATCATTTTATATGATTAGATATATAAATCTGTAAGTAATTTTATTAGTGACTCACTCACTAAACGGCTTGTTCCCATCAATTTTGAGGACTAAAGTTTTAAGGGCATTAGAAAAAAGGTAGCAAAATCCTATTGATTCATGTCATCCAGTGATATATTTAATTTATTCTACTCTTGTTGCCCACCACCTAAGATTAGTAATTTATCAAAAAGTCAATCTTCTTTTTTTTATCCATATGACCCAGCAATCCCACTAGTGGGCATGTACCCTGAGAAAACCATAATTCAAAAAGAATCATGTACCACAATGTTCATTGCAGCTCTATTTACAATAGCCAGGACATGGAAGCAACCTAAGTGTCCATCAACAGATGAATGGATAAAGAAGATGTGACACATATATACAATGGAATATTACTCAGCCATAAAAAGAAACAAAATCGAGTTATTTGTAATGAGGTGGATGGACCTAGGTCATAAAGAGTGAAGTAAGTCAGAAAGAGGAAAACAAATACCATATGCTAACACATATATATGGAATCTAAAAAAAAAAAAATGGTTCTGAAGAACATAGGGGCAGGAAAGGAATAAAGACGCAGGCCTACTAGAGAATGGACTTGAGGACAAGGGGAGGGGGACGGGTAAGCTGGGACAAAGTGGGAGAGTGGCATGTACATATATACACTACCAAATGTAAAATAGATAGCTAGTGGGAAGCAGCCTCATAGCACAGGGAGATCAGCTCGGTTATTGTGTTCACCTAGAGGGGTGGTATAGGGAGGGTGGGAGGGAGACGAAGAGGGAGGAGATATGGGGATATATGTATATGTATAGCTGATTCCCTTTGTTATACAGCAGAAACTAACACACCATTGTAAAGCAATTATACTCCAATAAAGATGCTAAAAAAAGTCAATCTTAAGAAAGGATATTTTTCAAGAAACAGAAAGTTAGAGGTTAGAGAACATTCAAGCTATCAACAGATTGGAGATAAATTCTTTTACAACAATCTTGTCTTTCTGTTTCTTAACAGGAATGAAAGAGAAAGTGTAAATGAAAAAAGGGGTAAATTTAAGTGATAAATTTATATTCATCGAAACACTGATTTACATAGTAGACTAAATTTGATGAGTATTAGGTACAAGTTGCTAGGGATACAAAGATGACTAAACTATAACTCTTTGAAGAGATAAATATGTAAATAAAATAATGACTGACTGTGTAGGAAACTTGACCTGGTCTGGGGTAGGGACGTGAGAAAACATTCTTCAATTTCTTCTCTTGGCTTCTCACTCACTTCTTCATGTCAATTTGCTTCAGGATTCTATCCCTGGTTGTTTTCCCTTCCTGGACTACTCTGTCCCAGGGTCTTACTGCCAAATTTAAGCTGAGCAACTTCAAATCTCCACCTCTGTCCCAGACTTATCTTCTGAGGGCCAGACTCACATATCCCACCTTTACTTGCTCTCCCGAAGTAGATGTCCTAGAACAATTTCACGTTCATCGTGTAGAAAATATAACTCATCATCCCTAATCATTCCTCTCAAGTTTATATCTGTGATTTCAATGATTCATTCATTCTTTATATTTATATATTGAGCTCCAAGTCAGGTCCAGAATAAGGTGTTAGGAATAAAACTTTAACATGACAGACTGCATTCATGGAGCTTATAAATTTATTATACACATTTGCATACACACACCAAGATTGCCAATCACTATTCTGATAAGTGATTTGAATTAAAGAGAGCTTTAGTCAAGACTTAGCCAAGCCAAAAAATAATAGTCCAGGTTCTTAAGCAAGTATATTATTGCAGACTAGCTTTGATGGAAAGTGAGTGAAACACTGTTCATTAAGCCACATTCAGGCTGAGTCCTAGAGGACAAAGAGGATTTGGGTGATGAAGAGTGAGGCGAAGAGCATTGTGGGAAAATGGAATGGTTGAAGATGTGAACAAAACATTCAAGAAACTTGCACTCATAAAATGTTTACAAAAATTCAGCATGTTCCAATTCATTAAGAAATTTCAAAGAATCAGTGTAATAGAGACCACATACACTGACCACTGCATTTAATTTGGAAAGCAATAGTGACAATAATAATATCATAACGATGACAGATGAACCTGGACAACCTAGACACATTTCTTTCTCCTTTTGGTAGCTCACCAGAGAGCTGACTCACTTCTGGGTTAACTCAACAGAAGAACAGGCTGTTTCCAACCTTGATAAACATTGGCTTCATTTTTTCCATCAGGCTTACACTGAACAGAAAGTTCCAATGTTTCAGCTGCATGGATGTCCCCAGCCAGTCCTTCATGCCGATGATGTGTGGGATGGCAGGGCCAGGTTCTGCTGCTGGAGTCCTTCCCATGTGCACTCAGGCCCCCTCCTCCACCCCCCGCCCGCCTCACCTCCACGTGTACCTTCCCCAGGATGGTGAGGGGAAGGGGTGAGACCTTCATTGTCTTCACTGCCTGTACATTTTCCAGGGACATTATTTTACATTGATTCTGCATTGCTTTAACGATGTGTGCCTGTACCCTCTTTGGTACATAGTGATAGTAACATAACTTTAAATCTAAGGTCTTGTACATAGTATTTTTAATTTTGGAAAATTTCTAGTCATTATTCTTAAGTTGTTTTTTTGTATTGCTATCATTTACTCTTTTCTCTGTTTCTGCCTTTCTTATTAAAAAGCTGTTGATATTGCACTTCTATCTTCCTTATACTTTAAATTTTCTCTCCTTCTTTTCAACTCTTTATTATGTCTTAATATCGTGAGGTAAGTATTTAATACACTTTTCAAGGTTCAGCACTTAATAATGACCTAATACTATCTCTGTCTCATAAAAATTTGTAGTATATTTCTTTTGTTTTATCAGTTGTATACTAATAATAATTGCAATAAAAGCTGAGAAGGGCATTTTAACTCCTATTGCCTTATGGGCATGGGAAACCTTTTTTAAATCATAAAAATTATTAAGTGTTATTTTGTTTCAGAATGTTATAAGAAGACCACTATGAGATTTTCAAAAATAGAATTATAGTTCATAAAAATAAAATTTTGTGAAGAAAATGAAACAGAAATATGGGTTCAAGTAGAAAAAAGAATAATGTGAAATGATTACTGACCACTGAAGAGTATATTTTTAATAAAAGATGCAAGATAGCAAAGTGCTATAATATTTAGATAACATTTGATACACTTAAAAGACAAGTGAAAATAGTTTTATTTTTAAATGAGGATGTTCGCATATTTTTAAATGAGAAGTTTAGTTACCTTTTGTAACTAAACTTATGATGATAAATTCTAGATGTCAGTTTAGTGTGAAATATAAAATTGTATATAGTTTGGGCTTCCTGGTGGCGCAGTGGTTGAGAGTCCGCCTGCCGATGCAGGGGACACGGGTTCGTGCCCTGGTCCGGGAAGATCCCACATGCCACGGAGCAGCTAGGCCCATGAGCCATGGCTGCTGAGCCTGTGCGTCCGGAGCCTGTGCTCCACAACGGGAGAGGCCACAACAGTGAGAGTCCCGCATACCACAAAAAAAAGGAAAAAAAAATGTATATAGTTTAAAAAAAATTAAGGGATTGCAGCAAGCAGAAAATAAATGTTATGGTACTAGACTTCTAACCATTGCAATAAGACAAAATATTTGATGATTGGAAAGGAAGAAATACAAAAGTCATTTTTCACAGATGATGTGACTGTATAAATGAAATCCCCCCAAAATTATTAGATGGATTATGAAACTTAATAAGTGACTTTAACAAATTTGTGGAGTTAAAGGTTAACATACAAAAAAATAACTTATTTGTACACCCTGCAACAAATGGGAAAAAATTTTCAAATAATATCATTTACTATAACATCACAAACTCAAATACCCAGGAATAACTTAACAACAGATTTACAAGGCCTCCAAGCATAAAACTATAAAATAATATTGATAGAATTTTAAAAAGGCTTAAATTAGTGCAGGGGTCTACCATGTTTACATTTGGAATACTCAGTATTATAAATATATCATTTTCCCCACAAGTATATATATGTTTATGATAAGAATGGCAGTGCAGATCAGTGGGGAAAGGGTGATTTTGTCAATAAATAATACTGGGTCAACAGGATATCCATAACGAAGAAAATTACTCACACAAAAATCCATCCAAATGTTGCCAGGCTTGGGGCTGAGTCCTGGGTCCTCTTCTCCTCCTGACACACACACACTCTCTCCCTACATGATACTTTCCAGTCCATGACTTTAAATACCATCTGAATGCCAGCTGTACACATTTAGACATGTCTCCAAGTCCTAACGTCTCCCCGAAATACCCAGCTGCATTTGATAGCTCTATCTCAAAGTCTAGTTTACATTTCAAATAGACCCCTTGGTTTCCCCAAAGTGTGTCTTTCAAAAACTTTTCCAAACACCCACCAAACATCTTTCTCTTCCATTTTCCCAAATTTTAGTCAGCAACATTAAACTCCATAAATTTCCTAGGACTCAGCCTTTCTTTTGGTCTCACCTCCCAGGTCCAATCCATGTACATCTCCTAGAAGCATGATGCACAAACATATCTCAAACTTGTGTACATCTTTTCATCTGAACTCCTGTCATGCTAGAGTTCTCATCTTTTATGCTGCAGCTGGTCTCACCATGTCTACTTTTGCCCTCTATACCCCATGCTACATAAAGTGATCTTTAACAATCATACATTAGATAATTTTCTTCTCTTTTTAAAATCCTCTAACAGCACCCATGACAGTAAGATATAATTTGAATTAGTTATCAGGACTTATGAACCCCTGCACTCTCTCACCCCTGCCTACCTCTCCAGCTGCACCATTCTCCTCTCCTCTTACTAAGTTACAGTCACACTGCCTTCGTTCTTTTCTTGGAACGAGTACTGTAATTGCCAACTTCAGGGCTTACGTACTCAGCACTGCTCTGACAGATTTTGTATTGCTGTGTTAGTTCTCAAATGTCACCTTTAAAGAAGGTAAAAGGTACTATAGAAAACTAATAGAGACCAATCATCAATCTTCCTCATCATATATTTTATTACTATTACAGCCCTTATATTATCTGTAAAGTAATTTATTTGTTTTCTTCAGTGGTTCTCAAAAGGTAGTCCATGCAACTGCCATAACCCAATCAGCAGGTCGATGAGTTAAAAAATTTTTTTATAATAATACTAAGATGTTATTTACAAATGCAAATGTGCTGTATTTGCACCAATGTTACAAAAGCAATTGTAGATAAAACTGTTGAAGACTTACCATAAATTAAAGCAGTGGGGACAAATTATATCTTCAAATTCTTCATTATCACACACTTGCAGTAAAAAAGAAAGCCAGTTTCACTCAAATGTCTCTTGATGAAGCAGAAAAAAATGTTAATTTTACTACACTTTGAGCCTTTAATACATGCTTTTTTAATACATGCTCTGATGAAATGGGGAGTCTACATTAGGCGTGTCTCCACCAAATTCATATGTTGAAACCCTAACCCCCAAGGTGACGGTATTAGGAGGTGGGACCTTGGAGAGGTTTAGTGGCCTCTGAAAGAGCCCCAGAGAGCCAGCTGGTCCCTTCCACCTGTAAGGATCCCCCAGGAAAGCACATCTAGGAACCAGGAAGCAGGCACCCTTCAGACAGGGATCTGCCATCACCTTGATATTGTTGTTTATGGTACTTTTGTTATAGTAAACTGGACAGACTAAGACAGTAACTTACCAGAGGATGATGGAGTTCTTGAGGAAAAGCCTTTGTGAAATTATTTGAGTTGTAAACTGGACTAGACACCTTTTCATATAGAACAATCTTTATTTGAAAAAACATGACTGAAGACAATATTTTCCTGAAAATGAACATAGCCTGTCACACAACTGACAGTATTTTGTTGCCAATAAGAAAATTAAAGCTTTGAGGTGAAAAATAGAATTTTGGAATATTTGTTGCCATTGACAGCTTCCTAATACTTAAAGCTCTATATATATACACACACATACACATACATACGTATATGGGAGAGAGAGAGAGTAATGAAATGTGTCAACATTTGAAAGACCTGCATAAATCCATGAACGGTTTTCTGAAAGATCAATGTACTGTTGTGCAGACTCATGAATGGGTAAAATATCCATACAGACAGCAAAGCTATAGATAGAGGATGTTAGTCTATGGAAATTTCATCAATGTGACTTCAGACTCCACATAGCAATTCATTTTTATGAAGCTCCCTTTTGCAGAGTTTTAGTAAAGTATCCAGAAAGAATATCTATTAAAACAGTCCTGTCTTTTCCAAGGTAGATTTTCTTCATGTACTTCATCCAAAACAACATATTCTCCACATTTACTGCAGATGTAGATGGGAAAATCTAGCTACATTCTATGAAAGCAGATGTTACAGACATTTGTAAAAATGGAAAACAATGCCACTTTCCTCATTGTTTTTGCTTAGAAAAACAGTTATTTTTCATTAAAAAAAACATATTTTCTAAGTTAACATGTAATGGTTTTAATATTGTGATTTATAAATAAGTATTTAAAAAATTTTTGGTGTTAATTTGAATAGTACATATCACTGAATATAGCTGACATAAACAAAAGCTTTGTGGGTTCTCAATTTTTAAAAGTATAAAGGGGTCCTCAGACCAGAAGGCTAAATGGCCTAAAATGAAGAACTCTTTTAAAATATATCGGAGAAGTGAGGTCACAGGACAAAGTACAGTCCCCCAAATTAGAGACAGGCAGATATAGAAAATTACAACTTACAGGAGCAGAAACCCATGAGTAGAAACTTCTGCAGAAAACAGTACCAGGTATAGCATGTCTGGTTTTCAACAAAAAATTACAAGGCACATTAAAAGGAAAAAAAGTACAGTTTGAAGAGACAGAACAAGCATCAGGACCAGACTCAGATATGGCAGGGATGTTGTAATTATAAGACTGATAATATAAAACAACTAGGATCAATATGATAAGGGATCTTATGGATAAAGTAGACGGCATGCAAAAAACAGAGGCTCACATTGGTAAGCAGAGAGATGGAAATCCTAAGGAAGAACCATAAAGAAATGCTAGAGATTAAAAACTGTAACAGAAATTGAAGAATGCTTTTCATGAGCTCATGAGCTAGACTGGATGTGGCTGAGGAAAGAAACTTTGAGCTAGAGGGTATGTCAACAGAAACTTCCAAATTTGAAAAGCTAAGAGAAAAATGACTGAAGAAAACAAATAGAATATCCACAAACTGTGTGACAACTACAAAAGGTGTATCATAAACATAACAGAAATATCAGAAGGAGAAAGACTGAGAGGAACAAAAGAAATATTTAAAACAGTAGTGACTGAGAATTTCCCAAATTAATATCAGACACCAAACCACAAATCCACAAAGCTCAGAGAGCACAGAATAGGATAATGCCAAAAAAATCTATGCATAGGCATATCATATTTAAACTGCAGAAAATTCAAGGCAAAGAAAAAATTTTGAAAGAAGATGGAGGGAAAAACCATCTTACTATAGAGGAGCAAAGATAAGAATTACATCTGACTCCTCCTCAGAAACTATACAAGCAAGGAACAAATAGAGTGAAATATTAAACGTCTTGAGAGAAAAAAGCCCAGCAACCTAAAATTCTCTGACCTGCAAATATATCCTTCAAAAGTGAAGAAAAAACAAAGACTTTCTCAGAAAAACAAAAATTGAGGAAATTTGTTGCCAGTAGACCTGCCTTACAAGACATGTTAGAAGTTGTTCAGAGGGAAGGAAAATGATATAGTTCAGAAACTTGGATCCATATAAAGGAAGAGATTTACAGAAGTTAGTGAAGGTAAAGACTTTTATTTTTCTTATTTCTAATTGATCTAACAGATAATGGTTTATTCAAAATAATAGCAGCACTAATGTACTCAATGATTACAATTTATTATAAGTAAAATGAGTAATATTAATGATCCATGAAAGAGGAGGAATTAGAAATATTTTGTTATTATAAAGAAATGTATAAGGTGTTATAAAAAAGTGAAACAGGAAGTAGTAATTTAAACTGGATGGTCAGGGAAGGCCTCATATACAGGACTGAGCACTTGTCAAAAAGCAAGATTGGAAACACAGATACTGGATAGTTCTTGGGAGAGGCGATTGTCGTTGGTCTAGGTAGTTCAAAGTGAAATGGTAAATGTGAGTAAATATTACGTAATAGACACGACAGAAAATCAATAGAATTTTATTTATAAGATTATACGTTTCTAACTATATTAATTTGACTACAAAATTGGCATAACAGAATCACATAACAAAGATAAAATCTGAGAATCCCAGGGAATGTCCGAGTTTTAACACATAGCGATGCCAAAGAATGCTTCTTTCTGTAACAAAATCACCACAACTGTCTGTTTGGCAATAATTTCAATGTGAAAGACTCTGACTAAAGTTTTCCTTTCTAGAGTATCCTCTGGAGTCAACTTTGATCAAGAATCTATCCTTTATCTGACTATTCATCTTTGTCTTCACATTTAGCTGTTCTCACGTTTCTTCAATATTTTTGCAATGATACAGTATCAAGCTTATATCCACCCTGCACTAGACGCTCTAGCAGGTGTTTCCTGATGCACTTGTGCAAAGCATCTTAGGAGATTCTCCTGAACAAGGGCCAGTCTTCAGCCATGTGCTCCAGGAATTTGGGAAATACTATTCTCTCATCCTTGGCTTCCATTGATTTGTTGGTAAGCCCAGTGTTGGTCTAATTGCCATTCTCTTGTAGGAAATCTCTCTGTTCTCTCGGTTGTTTTACATTCTTTTCTTTGCCTTTCCTCTTCTATAGCTTTATTATGTTCTTTCTTTGTATCTAATTTGAGGTTTGTTAGTCTTTCTAAATCTATATGATTTTGTCTATTCACTAATTCTAGAAAACTCTCACCTTTTATTTCTCAGAATATTACCCCACCCCTGCCCACTGTCTCTACTATCTCCTTTTGAATTTGATCAGAAGTATGTTTGAACTCTTCATGTCCTCACCCATATCTTTTAACCTCTAGTTTATATCTTCATTTTTTTGTCTTTGGGCTTCCTTCTAAGTAGTTTCTTCAAATCTGTCTTCCAATTCAGTAGTGCTGTCTCCAAGCTTGTCTCACATGCTATTTACCCATTTATTATATTTCTAGACATTCTGTTAGGTTCACTACCCAATTCTCCTTTTCATTTTTAGTCAAAACCTCTTTTATTTTTAAAACTATGTTAAGGCACTTTTTAAAAATTAATTCTTATTGGAGTATAGTTGCTTTACAACGCTGTGTTAGTTTCTACTGCACAGCAAAATGAGTCAACCATACATATACATACATATATCCCCTCTTTTTAAGATTTCCTTCCATTCAGGTCACCGCAGTGCATTAAGTAGAGTTCCCTGTGCTATACAGTATGTTCTCCTTAGTTATCTATTTTATACATAGTATCACTAGTGTATATGTTTCAATCCCAATGTCCCAATTCCTCCTGCACCCCTCTTTCCCTCTTGGTATCCATACATTTGTTCTCTATGTCTGTATCTCTATTTCTGCTTTGAAAGTAGGTTCATCTGTATCATTTTTCTAGATTCCACCTATATGCATTAATATACGGTATTTAGATTCCATATATATGTGTTAGCATACGGTATTTGTTTTTCTCTTTCTGACTTACTTCACTCTGTATGACAGTCTCTAGATCTATCCACCTCATTACAAATAACTCCATTTTGTTTCTTTTTATGACGCAGTAATATTCCATTGTATATATGTGCCACATCTTCTTTATCCATTCATCTGTCGATGAACACTTAGGTTGCTTTCCTGTCCTGGCTATTGTAAATAGAGCTGCAATGAGTTTGAAATTTTTTCTTCCAAATAAGATTATGTTCTGCCAACTTGGGGTCACCTTAAATTAAATTTTAGATTTGATGTTTTTATATCAATACAATGTTAATTCCATTCCCCAAAGAAAAAGGCAGTTTACAGTTCAGAATTTATAGGGAATGCTGGTTTTTGTTTTCTTTGTTTATTTGTTTTCTTTTGCCATCTACTTGGGAGTTTAGGAACTCCTTTATCTGTCAATATCCCACCCTTCTCCTCCCCAGCACACATTTGCTTCAATAATTTTTCAATTTAAAAAATTTTGGGATTTTGGTAAATTTTGGATTCAGAAGATTTTCTTAATTCTCATGCATTTAAAATGATGTAATAACATCTGGGATTTTTAAGTGTTCTTAATTGGAAGGGTTTGCCCTTATATCTTGCCTACTACATTTTTGGAGTTTATATTATAAACTCTATTCATGTTTAAGGACCCTAGAGAGTTTAGTTTCCTATTCTCTGAAAAATTCTCTAGCCTTTTCTTACTAGATTTTGGAGTTAATAGTGGTTTTAATATAGGAATAGTGTTAAAATAGGATACTATTAATAAAGAATCCAATGAGGAGGAAGATAATACATGAAGTTATGATATCTGTGTCCAGAATGGTTAAACAAAATGATAAGGCAAGGTAAAATTCTGAAAAGGGGCATAAGACTTTCCTTTATTTGGAAGGAATCAATTTCTAACTGTAGATTTTTCATGGATTTTAGGCTTGTATTCAAGGAATAATGTTGTACTAAGAAGACCAGATTGCCCTTTTGATGATAACAGGTGGGTAGAAACATAATTCTAATCCTGATCCTGACAGAGGAAACATAGATAGACATCTTCAGAATTGTGGTGGTTGATCCCAAGATCTAAAAGATAAAGAAGGTCGAGACTAATTACACACAAGAAGGAAGAAAGACAGACACCACAAGTAAAATTTCACAATTTTCCTTACTTTATATTTTATGCTTAGCTCATGTTCACTCAAATACAAGCAAAAAATGGAAAACTGTTGTTAAAACCCAGCATCAGTAATATAAAAAATCTTTAACTATGAATTGGATAAATATCAATAGTATGTATATATATATGTATGTGTATATATTATATATTATTGTATGCATATATTCCACAGCTGGCATGTCAGTAACTTCTGGTTTGTCAATGAGAGAATCTCCAGTTATTTAGTAGTACAGTTGTTACTTTTATCCCCCAAATGCATTGATTTCTTCACCAAAAGGCTTACTGTGTCTTTTGATATAAAGCAGTGAACAAGGCAGAAAGGTCCATATTCTCATGGAACTTAAATCCTAGAGAGTAGAGAGGGGAAACAGAAAAAATCATAGGTACACAGGTTGATAGGTAGGAAGGTAGATAAAACAATTTCATTGTTGATAAGTATTACAAAGAAAGTAAAGCAGGGGCAGAAGGTGAAAGTAAATGAACATTCTGTTAAATAGCTTAATCTGAGGGAGAACCTATGAAGGGAAACATTTGAGGATGAAGGAATAGCGAACATAAGGATCCAAAGGTAGCAACTGCTCAGGTACTAACAGCAGGGCCAGTGTGGCTGGAGAGTGATGAAAATAGGGGACAATGTTCACAGATGAGGGAAGACTGGGCACTGTTATGAAATGGTTCTACTTTTGTCCAAAATACTGTAGGACTCCTGACCCAACCCTGGGGTCTTCTTTTACTTCCTGACTAGTAGAATGTGGCTGCATTACTTCCAAGATCTACTAGAAATGACCTTTGACATATCTCTAATTGCTTTGTGATTTCACTTAAGAGTAAGATGGGGAAAAGACACTGGGTTTAGGGAGAAAGATTTGGGTAAAATGTGGTGGTTTGAATGTACATATCTGTTCCTGCTTCTTCACAAAGCACAATTGGCACTATAGAAAAATCAGTATCAAATAAAAAGACAGAAACATGAAGGACGACAGAGAGCGATAAGAAAAGGTATGTTGGGCCAAACTGTGGAATCTATAGAGTGGATAAGTGAGTGAAAGCTGAATAACAACAGAACATTCTGTGACTCACCCTATGCCTGAGGGTGGGGAGGCTAAAATGTAGATGATCCATACCACCGAGCTCTAGAAAGACTAGGGAACTGGCAGTGTGGGATCTTTGAATGTGGGGATGAAGAAGTTTACATCCCCTTACATCAGAAAGGCCCTAAGCAGAGAGGGCAGGGCCCAGCCCAGGGACTCGGGGAAACTCAGAGCACTGACCTCGAGACCCACGTCCCTCTTCCTCTACCTACTCTCATAAACGGGGTGGTCAGGCTTATGAGCCGTTCAGCCCCAAAGCAAGGCCCCCAGATATGCTGAAATGGGGCTACCCCTCAGGGTGACCTTAGGAGGAAGGGTTGGGCACAAGCTCTGCCCACAGGAAAATTTCCAGTCAGCCTTATTAGACACTCATTCTTAACGTACTAGATAGTCCAGGAGCACCAGGCATGAAAGGCACAGACCAAAGCAAGGAAACTCTTACACAATGAAACCCACCAGGAAGCAGAAAAAACTATAGGAGACAATGGAGGCGTGTCTTCAAATTATGAGAAAAATGTATTTTCAACCTGGCATTTATGACCAAACTGTATATCAAATGCGAAAGCAGAACAAGGACATATTTAGCAACATAAGATCTCAAAACATTTATCTCCAATGCCCTCATTCTCAACAATTCTTTAAAGTTTGATTTGGGAGTCATGGATCATAGTGATTCAAAACTGGAAAGAGCCAGTGGGAACCTGAGTGTGGTGAAGTATGACTCTCAACAGCTTTGCATCAGGGATAGGAACCATCAAATCCAATTGGGGCTGAAGGATGTGTGTGTGTGTGTGTGTGTGTGTGTGTGTGTGTACATACATATATATGTATATATCAGGTAGAATACTGATTTTCACATGCTGAGGAAAGACTTTTGTTTCTACTGGAACTTTGGAGAATGAACTGGTGAAAAGAGTACTCAGAGGAAAAAATAAATTTAAATGCTGTAGGTTTAATGAATGAAATAAAAACACATTGGGAAGGAATGTCTAGACCATATCCCATTGAACCCATTATGGCTAATCAGAGAGCAAGCATTTAAACTCAGCAAACTTGCTCTTGACTTCTGACCTCTGGCTTACTAACAAGGTAATTTAGAACAATTCTTTGAACCATCTGAGTCTTTGTTTTATATTCTGTAAAAGGTGCTTTTAATGTCTGTCTCAAAAGAGTGCTGTGATGATTAACTTAACAGAGGCGTATTCAGTGTTTAGAGTGAGGCATGGAAAATAGAAAATATATTTGATGAGATGAGATATGGAAAGCAGATCGATAACTGATGGAAAGGTCATCCCTTCAGAAAAGCAATGTTGTTTAAAAGCCACAGATTTCCCCAAGAATGGTTCAATTGGCTGTTGGCCTTTAGAAAAGATAATTAAGTAAGTAAATTACTAACAGAGTAGGCTGTAGTTAAATTGGGAATAACTAATCTAAATAATGGGGAAAAATCAAATTGGACTTGCAACTGGCCTCTGAACTGGGGGCAGGGGGGACAGCCTTGTGGGACTGAGCTCTTAACCTGTGGGATCTGATGCTGTTTACCAGTGGATAGTGTCAGACTGAGTTGAATTGTAGGACACGCAGCTGGTGTCAGAGAATTGCTTCATGGAGAGGGGGATGAAGGGGAGACTCTCACATTGGAATCAGGAGCAGAATTGTACATACTCTTTTGTATAGTTTATATATCTTTTTCCAGGTTTACTGAAGTGTAATTGACAAAATTATAGCATATTTAAAGTGTACAACATGATGATTTGATGTATTTATACATTGTGAAATGATAAATGTGAAATGACCACAATCACATTAATTTTTAAAATTAATTTAACTTATTTATTTATTTGACTGCGTTGGGACTTCGTTGGTGTGCACGGGCTTTCTCTAGTTGCGGCGAGCAGGGGCTACTCTTCATTGTGGAGGGTGGGCTTCTCGTTGCGGTGGCTTCTCTTGTTGCAGAGGACTGGCTCTAGGTGCACGGGCTTAAGTAGTTGTGGCACACGGGCTCAGTAGTTGTGGCTCACGGGCTCTAGAGAGCAGGCTCAGTAGTTGTGGCACAGGGGTTTAGTTGCTCTGTCACACGTGGGATCTTCCTGGAACAGGGATCGAACCTGTGTCCCTTGCATTGGCAGGCAGATTCTTAACCACTACGCCACCAGGGAAGTCCCCACAGCCACATTAATTAACACATCTATGACCTCACATAATTACCTTTTTTTTTTTGCGGTACGCGGGCCTCTCACTGCTGTGGCCTCTCCCGTTGCGGAGCACAGGCTCCGGACGCGCAGGCTCAGCGGCCATGGCTCACGCGTCCAGCTGCTCTGCGGCACGTGGGATCCTCCCGGACCGGGGCACGAACCCGTGTCCCCTGCATCGGCAGGCGGACTCTCAACCACTGCGCCACCAGAGAAGCCCTAATTACCTTTTTTATTTTTTATTTTTGGTGAAAACAAGATCTGCTCTCTTAGTCTAATTTCAAATATATGAAACAGTATTATTAAATACAGTAACCATGCAGTACATTAGATCCCCAGAATTTTTTCATCTTTTGACTGAAAGTTTGTACCCTTTGACCAACATCTGCCTATTTCTCCAGCCCCAGTCCCTGGCAACCACCTTTCTACTCCTCGACTCCTTTTTTAGAATCCACATATAAGTGATACCATGCAGTATTTGTATTTATCTGTGTACCTTATTTCATTTAGTATAAGGCCCTCTGGTATCATTTATGTTGTTACAGATGACAGAATTTCCTTTATTTTTATGGTTGAATAATGTTCCACTGTATTTATGTACCACATTTTCTTTATCCATTCATCCCTTGATGGGCACTTAGGTTATTTCCATGCCTTGGCTATTGTAAATAATGCTGCAATGAACATCAGAATACAGATGGCTCTTAGAGATAGTAATTTCATTTCCTTTGGATATGCACCCAGAAGTGGAATTGCTGGATCATATGGTAGTTCCATTTTTAATTTTTTGAAGAAGCTTTGAACTGTTTTCCATAGTGGCTGCACTAATTTACATTCCCACCAACAGTGCACAAGGATTTCCTTTACTTTACATCCTCACCAACACTTATTATCTCTTACCTTTTTGATAACAGCCATTCTAACAGGTATGAGGTGATTGTGGTTTTGATTTGCATTTCCCTGATGATTAGTGATGTTGAGTACCTTCTCATGTACCTGTTGGCCATTTGTATGTCTTCTTTGAAAAAAAACATGTCTGAATGTCTATTCAGGTCCTTTGCCCATTTTAAATTGGGATATTTGGTTTATTGCTATTGTATGAGTTTCTGATATATTTTGGATATTAACCTCTTATTGAATATATAGTTTGCAAATATTTTCTCCCATTCTATAGTTTACCTTTTTATTTGGTTGATTGTTTCTTTTGTTGTGCAGAAGCTTTTCAGTGTGAAGTAGTCCCACTTGTATATTTTTGCTCTAGTTGCCTGTATTTTTGGTATAAGTTCCAAAAAATCATTCACAAGCAAAATCAAAAAAAGACAATAAAAACTAGAAGTCATTTGAAGGAAGTTATTTAGATAGTTATTCAACAAGATCATTACTATTTTATGGTGACTTATTCATATTCCAAAAATCAAATGAAGTTGTTATTTTTCTAATGTGAAAAAAAATAAGGAAGGTTTTACTTAGAGAATATGGTTTACAGAGTAGTTTAAATTCAAATTCAGTAGATTAACTTTGTCCTATTACCAAAAATAAATGCCTTCTTTCTATTTTCTCCACCTGGCATTCCAAGTTTTTAAACTCTTTGCTTTCAGAAAATTATTATCTTTCTTGATAGATAATTTCCACATATTTTGGTCATATTCATAGATTTAAATAGGCCCAATGACATACACATTCTTCTATGTCTTCAGAGATAATCACAGAATCTTGCTTCAGTCTCTCTGACACTGCAGAGAATCCACTGGGTATCAGCAATGGAAATGCAATCATTTAACACAGAGCCAAAATAGACCTTTTCCTTGAAAGTAATTTTCAGAAACAGTGTTCTCTGAAGCAGAACATTCTGGAAAATTATGTCCCTCAAAGAGTTTGGGTCCTTCAGCTTAAATGTATATCTCTTATCATAAACCATTACCCACCTTGAAATTCCAGAGTGCAAAAATCTGTTGCTTATAAATAGCATATTTATTTAAATATCTGCCGCTCATGGACCTTCTCATTCCTTTTTTATTCTTATTGCCCTGAAGACAATTTCTAAAATGATTTTAGAGGTATGGAGTAGTAAATGACATAGTCCTGAGAGAGAAAGAGCAGTTTAGTTTGAAATGTCCCAAGTAATAATTTGGCTTTATATGTGTGCTTCAAGGTAGGTTAAGGTGGAACAGGGGCTGAGAGTGTGCTCTCTCACCTGTAACTAAGGTACAGGAGCTCAGGGTTTTATGAAACAGTATCATACGGCCATTCAATTACTAAGAGAAATACAGTAGTCTCTTTGTGCTACCAGACAACAGTTGTTGACAATACGATGCAGATTTTGACGTAACATTTTATCCATTTCTATATGATATACTTATAAAATCACAAATTATGATTTATATTACCAATTTAAATACGAGTTTCATAATTTCTACATTTTTGTATATATTAATTTGTCAGCAACCAGCACTTAACTTTGTTTCCTGTTTTCCAACTTACTAAAATAAAACTAAGACTTGATGAAAACTGTATTCTTAACATGAAGTTTTGAAATATGTAACATTTTCCTGATGAAAACAAAGTAAGGGAAATCTCATGTGAATAATCTGTGGCCTGAGACATTTACTATGGTCTTATCTTAAAATAATTTAATGGCTTACTGTGTCTACTTCAATAGTTGCCTTGAGGCTTCGTTTGTTTGTTCAAAGAGCTATCATCAGTCAAAAATGACAGGCATAGTTAGGCTCATTATAGCTTTAGCTGATTTTATAAACTAACATCTAAGTCTGTTTAACACTACAAACTTTCAAAATACTTAGCTATTAGTGCTAATTTTTCTTAGCAAGATTTAGAGAAAATTGAAAAAGTCTTTTTTAGAAGAGAAATGGGAAACTTTTGTGGAAGAAATTGTTCTTATTTATTCCTAACTGTTAAACTCTACTGCTTAGAATATTTTAATTAAGAAAGTTTTTTTGAAACGTAGGTAGATTTGTGTGGGTGAATATATGTGTGCATATATATCTACATATATAACTATAGAATAAAATTATTTTACATGTAAAAATAACTATACAGGGCTTCTCTGGTAGCACAGTGGTTGAGAGTCTGCCTGCCGATGCAGGGGACACGGGTTTGTGCCCCGGTCCGGGGGGATCCCACATGCTGCGGAGAGGCTGGGCCCATGAGCCATGGCTGCTGAGCCTGTGCTCCGCAACGGGAGAGACCACAACAGTGAGAGGCCCGCGTATCACAAACAAAACAAAACAAAATAAAAAAAAAAAACAAAAAAATATAACTATGAACATAAATGTAAATATATATAATATAAAAGTATTTTTTACATATAAAATACCTTATATGGATTTTGCTTCAGGCTAAAGATATATATATATGTATATATATTTATAAATAAATTTATATATTTATATATATCTTTTATTCAAAGATTTCATTGGAATCTTTCACATAAGATTTTTCTAAACCCTTGAATTAAATGAAACTTCATTCTTTCTAAACCACATTTTAGGTATATACGCCCACTATAAAGACCAAGCTTCCTACTTCACTATCTTGCTGACACCACTACTATTTAACTTCAATGAAGCTTTGTATTTTTATCGTATTGCCATCTTTGATTATTTCTTTGGAGAATACTTGCAAATAGAAACTGAAGAAAATACTTTATTTTCAAAATGTTTTTGAATTTATGTGAGTGTATTGTACTTATTTGTTTTTACAGGAAATACATTGTAAGTTTTTTGTTTGTTTTTTGTTGTTCTCAACCATAAAGTTTCTAGTATAGATTGTGGTATATTACATCATTTTGTTGTCCACATATTCTTTTGTGTAGCATCTTATATGTTAAGAGAAAGGTTTTTCAGACTGGAGTACGTGAACAAAGCTCAGTAACCTAGAGGGAGCATGGCTTCACGTAGGTAAGATAAAGCCTATAAAACTGCTTTATATCTGCTTAACTTCAAAAGAAATCAATTTACATGCATGAACTCACCTTTCTGTAGTTGAGGGATACAAAGTTAAGAGATTCTTATTCTTACTATTTTGTCCTGATATCACAAATATCAGTTTTTAATCTTCTATCCCCAAACATAATATTTTAGCTTTATTTGCTTTGCCTGGTCAGTTGTCCAAATGGTAATGTTGGAATCTTATGTCTTTTTCTCTTGGTAATTTTTCTAATTATGATTGATTTTATATTTTGAATTTTTGTACAGCTCCCAGAAAGTGTTTTAGCAAGTGAGCATTTTGTAAAATATACTCAAAATTCATAAGTAAATTATCTGCCTCTTCTGTAACTATGTAATCATTCAGTGCCAGAGACAATTGCCGAATGTTTTGTTTTTATTCTTCTACTCTTTGCTGTCTAGAAGGACAATTGCAAATAAAACAAAACAAAGACCACTTTCTTCTAGATATTCCCTATAATTTTCTTTTTCTTTGCAAAATGATCATTTTAATATACTCTTTTTTCCATTTATAAAAGATAATACATATTTATTTTAGAAAGTCTAGAAAATGAAGAAACACATAATAAGCCGGCAATATTATCTAAAATTCCTTCACTCAGAGAACTTCTGAGAACATTTTGGTATGTTCAGTTTTTCTTTCCTTTAAAATATACATGGTTCTCATAAAATTGAAACCATAGTACATTATAATTTTATATCTACATTCCACTTTGTTCATTCAACATCATGGCATAAGAACTTTTCCTTCTCCTTAAATGTATTATGATAGCATGTTTCGTACTATTAGCACAGAATTTAATTGACAGTTATCCTATTATTGGATTCTGATATTATTTTATAAATTTTAACTTCTTTAAATAATACATAGTAAATCATGGCTCATATATCATCATGTGCATATTTGATTATACCCTTAGGTACATTCTCAGATGTTAAATTATCGAGTCAAAGTACATGTATCTAAGAATATCGATACAATATGTCTTACGCATATGCACACACGTACACATGTAAAGGCATAATTTTATCAATAAATTAGTCATTTCATCACTCTCTACTGAACATTAAAAATAACAAGGCATAGTGAGTTCAGAAATGAGGCCTAAATGGGCTCAAAAAGTGTAACATGTTGATCTGCAAAACTAGCTAAATATAGGGAATTAATTTGGTTCTAAACTTTTTAGCAAGCAATGGGTAAAAGGTGACTTTATTGGTGATGTTATTTGTATCATGAGTGATAGAAATTCAACAGTACTTCTTTAGATGACAGTCCTCCTAAAGGGGGAGGATTCATACTTTGTAATATATAAAATAATTTGTAATTATTATAAATATTTACTATTTATGTAACCATGTTTTTATTGGGTGGTTCCTTTAAAAAGTCATGAATATAAGTTGCTGGCAACAAATCAAAATGCATTTCTGTAAAATTAATTATGCAGAGGGTCAACCTGATTTATTCAAACTGTTCACTTGCTTCTGGTCTCTAAAGAAAAGTATGTGAAAAAGTAAATTTTAGGATATAGTACAAGTGCAGATGGGCTGGTTATATTTCTTTAAAAAATTTCTCTTTGTAAAGTGTATCTCAACTGACCTTTTGTTAAATAAGGAGGCACAGTGTGTTGGAGATAATGCACTGCATAACCAGTGAAATCACAGAGCATATTTGCTTATGGGGTTTCATTTTTGTGAACACTTAGGGAGAAGATTGATATTAAGAAAGCATTTACACCTCCAGAACACCTGAGTTTTATCATTTACATACCCACAAAGAAATTATATGTACACAAACAAAGGCCAGAAATGAACATTTTTTTAAAGCACAGCTGGGCTTTGGCCTTAGGCTGCAATGCAGCTAACACAGAGGTGTCCTAGGGGTCTAGAAACCAGAGAACTAGTTGGTCATTTGTTTTTCCTCATGCTCAGCGGATTTGAATCTTGTCTTTTAAAATACTGGTAGTTCAAAAAGTGCTACGGCATAGGAAAAAAGCTTGTGAACAACAGAGCAAGTGTGTAAGATTCTTAGACTCACCTGTTCTGAGCCTTCTCTATCATTTGCATGTAGAATTGCATACAGCTTCTACCTTTTAACATTGTGGTAGCCTTCAGTTCCTTCAAAAAAGTTTTAGGTAGTTTAGGAGCAAATGACAAAAAAAAAAGAAGATAATGCCAGAACACCAGCCATATTTTATATGAGCAGAAGTGTTTCCCTGGCTTGTCCATTGACTACTCCCATGATACAGACTCCACATGTACTGAGATGAAGTTAGGATTACTTTCTGTGGAATCAAAGGCCAATAAAAAGCTAGTAACATCACAGACACAATATTATTCCGAACACAGACAACGTTGCAAAAGAATAGATGTGTCTGAAGCTGTTCATTCCCTGTGTCACAGATGATGTGACAATAATACTGCAGACTCATTATTTTAAAACAAGACAACATCAATATATTTCCCTTTTCACAAAAAGGAAGATAAGAAAATAAGATAAGAAATAAAAAGGGAATGGGTGTTTATATATCTTCCAAAATTATATGCATACATTTACAAATTTAAATATCACTTATGATGATTAATTAGCGGAAAAATGCCTTAAGAAGGTTAAAGATTACCTTCCAGAGGAAATTCAAGGACAAGCATTTTATGGTTACTACATGCAGGAAAAAAAGATTACAGTCTCGTTTATAACATTTCATTTTCTATGCCTATTAAATTATTTCCTGCAATGTGCTTTCGTTATTTAAAATTCTATTTCATTCATCAGAATCAACCACTGTTTCTTCTCCTCTATCTGTTCTGAGTTTCTTTCACAAGCAGCTTCTAATTAGGAGAGCCTGTGGTCTCAGGACTCTGTACAAAATCCTGTTTGTTAGCACTGGGTTAATCAGTGGAATCTGAAGGAAACAAAAGGCTCACAGAATGAAAAGAAATTAAAAAATAGATCATAAGGAAAATGTAATATTTTGCTTCTACATAAATTTTGCAAATAATTTATAGTTTTTTTACCTTCCTTTGCTGTTGCTAATAAAAGTGAATTAAAAGAGAAATGATGTACAAATTACTGACATAAACACAAACAACCATGTGGAACCAAAATTTCAGGTGATCTCAACAAACTCTACACCATGAAATAAGGGAAGGAAATAATTCTGTATTTTCATATCTTGCAGCCACTGACTAATTCTTAAGATTTTTAGAAAGATATGGATTGGTAACTATTTGTAAAATATGAAGAGAGTCCATTAGGAAAATAAAATAACATACAAAATGCAAAAATTAACTTAAATTGTAGTCTAGAAAAAAAACTGAGATGGGGGAAAGAAAAAGTACAAAATATATGTAAGATTTAAAATAACAGCAAAATTAAGATGTGTATAGTTATTTATTTAAAGACAAAGAATTTGTTTGAAAAATAATTTTTAAAAAGGCCAGAGTCACATGCTTTATGCAATGGTTATATTTAAATCATAGAAAGACTAATGTGAGAGGGTAAACAGACATATTTGGTACATAAGGACCCAAAGAACATACCACCTGTATTCTTTTTCTTCCCACAAAACAAAACAAAACAAAGTGAAACAAAGCAAAACAAAAAAAAAAAAGATTGTATTTTAGCTCCAAAGGTTTAAGAAAATTTATCTCTATTTGTCAGAATACAGAAATGTGTTTTTCTTTCCACTATGATATTTATTCTCTGAAAGCTTAAAATTTACCTACATTAGTAGCTATTTTCATTTTCAAAGTGAAGGAACTAAGGAAGAAACGGGGAGAAAAAGGGAAGGAGGGCAGGTGGTGATTTTCCAGTAGCACTGGCAAGTGTGGGAGAAGTGTTCCCAAGAGTTGAGTTTTCAAAATTGAGCATTAGTTTGGTGGTGGATCAAGGTAACAAGAGAAATGGGGCAAAAGCATCCAATTTGACACAATGTCTAGTCATATAATTTGGGTCTGGATTTTATTAAATTCCTATGCTTCAGGTAAAGATGAGTTTAAGATGAGTCCACATATGGGGAACACATGGTAAATCAGAAACAGCATTGCAAACTATTTATTTACATGGCATAACTTAGTTCTGTTACAATTAAATTTAGTTAAGGTTTATGAAATGCATTAAGCTTGTTTTATGCCTTAGCTTTGTCATTACAGAATTCTGTGTTGTTTCTTTTCTGTCCCACATTCTCAATAAAATCCTTCAACATCTGAGTCTAATTCTGTTTTACTTTTTTATATTAAATGAATTAGATAATCTATTAAACAAATGGGAGGAAATAGCATTATTGATATGTTGCACTTGCATTATGAAGTTAACTTGATCAACTAAATTAGCTCTTTCACATTCAGGCCTGCATATGTTTTAAGATTTTAAAGCAAGAAATCATCAAGAGGACTCAGATTTCTGTGATCTTCTCTCTTCATTATAAAGCAGAGGTCAATAATACATTTATCACTCAAACCACCAATGAGAACACATACCATTAAAAATCTTGAAGTTTAAAGAAAAAGGAGAATGAGAAAAAAAAAAAGAGAGAGAGAGAAGAAAAACATGAAAAGAATCATAGCAATTTCAATAAGTCACAGAGAACCTTATTTAGAGAGTAGAATGACAACCACACAACAAAATAATACTGACCTTGTGGTCTGGCTTCAAGATATCATGACATTCCCAGGAAAGAACTCATTGAGATCGTGGAAAAATACAAGGTTCAGAGTGCAGAAGGAAAGGGCTTTACTTGAGAATAAGACCCTACTTGGGAAATCTTGAATACTCTGCCTCAAGGCCCAGGTTAACCTAAAATTCAAGCTACCTGGATCCTCACAACTGTGGTTATTCCAATGACACAGCCCAAGTTTCTCAGTTAAGGTAAATGTTAGAAATTTGAACTCCAGGATGAAAGGTGGAATGCACTGACTGTCCACTGGGGGTGTTCAATTACCCATTTTAATAGCATAGACTTCATTGCACTGAACTAGTACTTTTTACAGTACACAAGTTATCCATGACATTAAGACTATTCTATAACAAGTCTGACTCTAAGACTTGTATCATAATATTCCATTACATTTTTTACATTTAGAAGCAAAAAATGATTTTGGATTGTATTCATTCTAATTTTCCAGTAAGTGGCAAACCTTTGAAGTCTTTGAGTATATTGTTCTTCATTTGAAGCAATGCTAGTCAGCACTAAGTTCTGCCATTGCCCATAAGAGGTAATGGGTTAAGATCTTACAGTGTACAATAATTTCATTTTATTATTTTTATTGTTAAATTCAAAAAAGTTTAACGGCTGTGAGTCAAAGAATTATTTTGCCTTTTACAGAGAAGGGTAACATAATTATATGACAAATTATGTATAATACAAATTACACTACCTTAGATAATTTGGCTAAAATTTTCAGAAATTAACATCAGTCACAGTTGTAAATAACACAAGAGTTTAGGAATTCAGAATTAATCAAGCATATTTCTCTATTTGTTTGATTTTGTTTCATAATTTTCACTTAGTATCATATTCTACATATAATATTTCATGGCTACATTTTTTTAGATGATTATTTTTGTTTGCATAGCACAAAAGATCTGTATATCTTAAAACAAATATGTGATCTCAGTGAATTACAATATTTTTACCAAAACATTGCTGTTTATAACAAATTGGGTTTTTTCTTTATTTTTCCCATGTTATATAGGTAACACGAGATATATACAAAAACATGCGTTACTTAGTGGACTGTCCAGATAATAACAGAGGAGAATACTAAATATACCAAACTAACCCCATGCTACACTGAGCACAGAATCAGAAGACTTCCTTCTCTGAAACTAGAAAACACCTACAAACAAAATTGCATCTGTAATAAAAGACAGCCAAGTACTTTGGAAATGCAAAACATGGAAAACCTTCCAAAAAGCACAAGAAGGAAAATTATTTCTAAAAATAGAAAAAATGGATAAAATTCTTATAAGGACTATTTTTAAGTTGTATATATTTAAGGATAATTCATAGCTCTTCAATATTGATTAATTTCCCCAATAAATCTATGTGGTGTGACTCTATTTATCAAAATCTTCTTTATCAGGACATTTCAATAGTATTCATGTGTCTCATATAGTTTTCAAACTTGAATTTTAATTGTTTTATAATTTAGTTATTGGGAATGATATGGTTTTCATTATGTAATTATTTATGTAAAACAATGTAAACATGTTGCTTGTGTTTGAAAGAAAGCAGACAGAAGGACACTCTGAATAGGGTCTGTGAGCAGGCTCCTGGCTGCTATAATTCACTGCTCCTGGATGAAAGTTTCAGCATAAAAGCTTGTCCAGCATGGAACAGTGACAGAGCATCAATCTCATGGCACCTCATGGGGAGTGTGGAATAAGGTTTCCTGTGGTCCATGACACACAGACATGAGGCAACTCATCTTCCTTTAGCAGATTGGTAGAGGAAGTGATGCTGGTGAGTGCACACCAGCCGTGGCAGTGGTAGACTCTCTCCCTGACAAGGCTGTGCATCTGACATCCTTCCCTGCCCTTCCCCATCAGCTCATTCCACACGTACTTTGTTGTAGGGTTTGCCCGCCTACTTAACCAAGCGTCTGGGTCATCAGCAGTATACTTCTGTACTGCCTCCTCTGTACATTCCAGAAGCCAAGGGTTTTACATTTAACCTGAGGAAATACTAAAAATAAAACAGTACAAGAGCTAAATTTGGTTTCAGCCCCAAATACAGTGTGTGAAGTTAAGTTCAGGTTACAAATTTTATTGTTAAATTAATGTTTAATGACATAATTAAAGCATAAACAAAAGAAGAAAACAAAAAGCAAACACAAAACTCACTACAGGAGGAGGAGTCAAGATGGTGGAATAGGAGGATGCAGAATTTGTTGCTACTCACCAGTTTATCAAAAGCACATCTACAAATGAAACAATTCCCACAGAACATCTGCTGAACGTTAGCAGTAGACTTTGGACACCTAAAAGAACAAAAGAAAGAATAAAAAAGAAAAAAACAAGAGGAATCAACAAAGAGACCAGCAACCCTTGTGGGAAGCTGAAGGTGAGGAGAGATCCCCACATTATGAACGACTCCCTCATGTTGGGGAAATCAGCTGGGACAGAAAAGGACTTTTGGGGGATCAAAGGAGAACACAAGAGACTGTGGAAAGCAGGACAAGGTAAGAACTGCACGCATGATCTACACCACAGCTCTGAGTATTCCCGCCTGAATCATGAGTTGCCTATTGTGAAGGGGAGCTGGATGCTGGAAAGAGGGGTTTGGAGGGCAGACCAAGGGAGAGGACAGCTCTTAGCTGTGAAAAGACAGCCTGAAGGGATAGGAGCAAGGGGCACCACAACCGGGAAAGTCTGAGGAAAAAGCCTGGGACAACCTAGCTAGGCGTCATTGCTGAGTGGCACGCAAGGGGCAGAGTCGCCATTATAGCCCCCTTCCTCACCTGCTGGCTTCTTCAGCCTCTGTAGGCATTGGGAGGGGCTCCCACCTGAGCAGGCCAGCCTGTGCCTCGGGCTGGGGTCACCCCCGTCTGTGTAGGCTCTGGGGGCCTGAGCGCCATCCACCAAAAAACCTCCTTGGGAATAAGCCCTGGGTGCCCCTGCCTGGGACGAGAGTCTGCTGAAGCTGGCAGGGTCAGAGGGCTAAAGCATGGGGTTGGAAGAACAGACCTGGGGAGAGAAACACAATTGGCTGCATGGATACAATAGAAGGGATGGGAGTGAGGGGACATGTGTCTGGGAATGCTCCCAGGAAAAGCATCGTCTATCTGGAAAGCAAGGTACTATTGCTGAGAGGTGTGTGCGGGGCAAGGCTGACAGCACTCCCATATGCCAGCTCCTGCCGCTGCAGGTACTGGGAATACCCAAGTGTGCTCCAAGCAGCCTCTGCTCTCGCTTCCTCTCACCTGGGCAAAGATTATACGCCTGAGGGTGGCACACATGCAGAGGTGGGCTTAAAACCAACACTAAGCCCGAGGGGCACTGCAACTAAGGAAGATAAATGCAAATCTTTCCATGCCTGTGAATCAAATCCCCAAGATCAACTGGGTAAATCCTACGTTTGTGGAATACCTGAATAGACAATGAGAATTTCAACATCTGAGACCAGTCTGGCCTTCACAGCACTGGACTTTGTGGGCAAATACACATGGGAGTCAGGCCAGGTCAGAGTCTGAGCTGACCCCACAGTGTCCACAGTGGGTCTAGAGACCTACCTAGAGGTATTGGAAGGCCTCCTGGGGAAGTGGCCCCAGGAAAATATATATATATATTTTTTAACATCTTTATTGGAGTATAATTGCTTTACAGTGGTGTGTTAGTTTCTGCTGTATAACAAAGTGAATCAGCTATACATATACATATATCCCCATACCTCCTCCCTCTTGTGTCTCCCTCCCACCCTCCCTATCCCACTCCTCTAGGTGGTCACAAAGGACTGAGCTGATCTCCCTGTGCTATGTGGCTGCTTCCCACTAGCTATCTATTTTACATTTGGTAGTGTATATATGTCAATATTCTTATTACTATTATTCTTTGTTGTTTTTTTTCATTTTTTTCAGTTGTTGCTTTTTTAAATTTTTATTTCTACTTTTATTAAAAAATTTTTTTTACCTTATGTTATTTTGTTAATATAATAGAGTTTTTATTTTTACATTTTTCCTTTACATTTTTGTTGCTTAGTGGCTTTTGTCTTGTTTTTGTTCTTCATTTTATATATATATATAAAATGTTTTTTTTCCCTTTTTTTTTCCCAAATGTTTTTAGGTGTGTATTCTGTGCTTTATTTGTTTTTGTTGTCGTTGATGTTGTTTGCTTGCTCCTGTTTTCTGTTTTATTTTTCATTCTTTGTTTTCATTAGTATAATCCTTATCAACTGTTTTCATATTAAAATTCTCTTGTTTGGCTGTCTGTTCCCTCTTTTTTTAATTCTTTTCTCTCTCTCTGTGTGTGTGTGTGTGTGTGTGTGTGTGTATGTGTGTGTGTAAGTGTGTGTTGTGTTGCTGTTGCTGCTGTTTGTTTTCTTCTGTTCTTTCTACTGACCCAAGGTTTTGTTTGTCTGTTGTTCTTTTTCCTTTTTTGCTTTTCATTTTTTGTTTTGATATATTTTTTTCTTTTTTCTTTTCTTTTCTCTGTATTTTATCAGGCCACACTGTGTGGCTTGTGGGCTCTTGGTTCCCTGACCAGGGACAAGTCCTGGGTCTCCAGGGTGGGAATATAAAGTCCAGGATGCTGGAACACCAGACCCAGGGAATATTAATCAGTGTGTGTGTTCCTGAAGATATCCATATCAACACCAAGACCTGGCCCCAACAACTGCCTGCAAGCTACAGTGCTAAACACCTCAAACCAAACAACCAGCAAGACAGGAACACAGCCCCACACATCTGTAGACAGGCTACCTAAAGTCATACTAAGCTCACAGACACCCCAAAACACACCACCTGACACAGCCCTGCCCATCAGAGGGAAAAGACACAACTCCATCCAAAAGGGTGCAGGCACCAGGCCCTCCCACCAGGAAGCCTACACAAGCCCCTGGACCCACCTCACTCAGTAAGGAGTAGTCAATAGAAATAAGAGGACTACGATCCTGCATCCTGCAGAAAGAAGACCCTGAACACAGTAGGTTAGACAAAATGAAATGACAGAGGAATATGCTGCAGACAAAGGAGCAAGGTAAAATCCCATGAGACCAAATAAATGAAGAGGAAATAGCAAGCTATCTGAAAAAGAATTCAGAATAATGATATAAATATGATCCAAGATCTAGGAAATAGAATGGAGAAAATAAAAGAAACGTTTAACAAGGACCTAGAAGAACTAAAGAACAAACAATCAGTGATGAACAACACTATAAATGAAATGAGAAGTACACAAGAAGGAATCAACAGCAGAATAACTGAGTCAGAAGAATGAATAAGTGAGCTGGAAGATAGAATGGTGGAAATAACTGCCAAGGAACAGAATAAAGAAAAAAGAATGAAAAGAATTGAGGACAGATTCAGACACCTCTGGGACAACATCAAACTCACTACATTTGAATTATAGGGGTCCCAGAATAAGAAGAGAAATGGAAAGGGCCTGAGAAAATATTTGAAGAGATTATAGTTGAAAACTTCCCTAATATGGGAAAATAAATAGTCAATCAAGTCCAGAAAGTGCAGAGAGTCCCAGGCAGGATAAACACAAGGAGAAACATGACAAGACACTTATTAATCAAACTAACAAAAATTAAATATAAAGAAAAAATATTAAAAGCAGCAAGGGAAAAGCAACAAATAACCTACAAGGGAATCCCCATATGGTTATCAGCTGATTTTTTAGCAAAAACTTTGGAGGCCGGAAGGGAATGGCAGGACATATTTAAAGTGATGAAAGGGAAAAACCTACAACCAAGATTACTCTACCCAGTGAGGATCTCATTCAGGATCGACAGAGAAATCAAGAGCTTTACAGACAAGCAAAAGCTAAGAGAATTCAGCACCACTAAACCAGCATTACAACAAATGCTAAAGGAACTTCTGTAAGCAGGAAACACAAGAAAAGAAAAAGACCTACAAGAACAAACCCAAAGCAATTAAGAAAATGGTAATAGGAACATACATATCTATAATCACCTTAAATGTAAATGGATCAAATGCTCAAACCAAAAGACACAGACTAGCTGAATGGATACAAAAACAAGACCCATATATATGCTGTCTGCTAGAGACCCACTTCAGACCTAAGGACACATACAGACTGAAAGCGATGGGATGGAAAAAGATATTCCATGCTAATGGGAATCAAAAGAAAGCTGGAGTAGCAGACAAGATAGACTTCAAAATAAAGACTATTACAAGAGACAAGGAGGAAACTACATAAAGATCAAAGGATCAATCCAAGAAAAAAATATAACAATCGTAAATATCTATGCACCCAACATAGGAGCACCTCAATACATAAGACACATACAACCATAAAAGGAGAAATTGACAGTAACACAAAAATAGTGGGGGACTTTAACACCCACTTACACCAGTGGACAGATAATCCAAACAGAAAATAAATAAGGAAACACAAGCTTTAAATGACACAACAGACCAAATAGACTTAATCAATATTTACAGAACATTCCACCCAAAAGTGGCAGAATACATTTTCTTCTCAAGTGCTCATGGAATATTCCCCATGATAGATCACATCATGGGTCACAAATCAAGCCTCAGTAAATATAAGAAAATTGAAATTGTATAAAGCATCTTTTCTGACCACAACATTATGAGATTAGAAATCAATTACAGGGGAATTTGTGAAGTCCTTTGTTGCATGAATCTTCTAATTTAACTAAATTTCCCATTAAGGCTTTTTTTTTCTACTTAAGATTTTCCCTACCTCAGAGGTCCTATGTTTATGTACTATGTAATTAATCTATGTTTCTCTATTACTTACATTTTAACCACACTCATTTTATTTACCTGCATGTATATGCTATTTTTGCATATATACTCTCCTCTATAAATTTAGAATCAATTTGCAGCTTTCATTAAAAATCCTATTGAAGTCTTGATTGCTGTTGCATTGAATTTGTAAATTAATTCAGGGAGAACTGAGTTTTTGCATATTCTGTTTTCTATCTATGAACATGCATAGAAATAGTAGATATTTATTCAGATGACCCCTTATATACATTATTCCTCTAAAACATTTCTCTTCACAAAATCTGGTGTATTTCAAATTAACCTCCAGGTAAGTTATAATATTTGCTTCCATTTTGTATAGAATTTTCTTTTTATGGTATGTTTTCAAACTAGTCATTTCTGATCTGTGGTGGAGGCCATTCATTTTTCAAGGGTTCCCTTTTACTTACCCCCTGATTAGACTCATTATTTTAAATAATTTGCTAGTTGACTTTCTCAAGCCAATGCTAACATCATTTACTTTTTTTTTTTTTTTTTTTTTTTTTTGCGGTATGCGGGCCTCTCACAGTTGTGGCCTCTCTCATTGCAGAGCACAGGCTCCGGACACACAGGCTCAGCAGCCATGGCTCACGGGCCCAGCCGCTCTGTGGCATGTGGAATCCTCCTGGACTGGGACATGAACCCGTGTCCCCTGCAGTGGCAGGCAGACTCTCAACCACTGTGCCACCAGGGAAGCTCACATCATTCACTTTTAATAATAGTTTTCTCTTTTACCTTCAAAGTTTTATATATCTTCTTTCTCCTTGAAATATCATATTTTGTTTCCTAGTATTTTAAGGAGAATGTGAATTTAGCAGTGGTTTTAAGCATCTTTGTTTTGTTGATTTAATATTATTTTTATTTACTTTACAAATTTGTTTTTGGCTTTATCAATGTATAGAAATTCTAGGCATGAGAAATTCACAGTTTGTATCATGGATATTCAAGTAACATCAAAATAAAGATAATTCAAGTTAATAAATAGGTACCATAATAATTATTTTTTTCATGTAAAATTCACTATGTAGAATTGAGAGACACTCATAGATAGAATAACATATAGTTAAAAAAATCAAGGAATCTGGGGTTAGTTAAACCTGGGTTTGGGTCACATCTTTGTCAAATTTGTTGTTTGTTCTTATGAATAAAAATAATTCAGTGGGAGGAGTCACATAAATTTTCAACAGGGAAGAGAAGGATGCAATAAAGATAACATACATTAGGATGTGTTATGAATGTTATATCCTGTGAACAAAGAAGAAACTGGGTAGGGAGCAGTTACAAGGCAACTGTGCTGATTCAAGAAAGAGGGGTGGAGATGGAAACCCGGTCTGAGGAAATAAAAAGGAAACTCAGTTAAGACACTGGGGGCTTATAGTTACATGTTTTCTGACCTGATGAAATGTGTAAGTGATGGAGAATGTAAGGGAACAGGGCTCCATTGCTTGTTTGAAAGCGTTTAGTCAAATTTTACTACTCTGTTTTCAATTAATACCATTTGGGAGTCCTCTGCTTTGCTATTACAAGAACACTTTTCTCTTTAACCTTCTCACCACCATAACAAAGGGAGATTCAGATAGATGGGAAGAGGAAATCACAATGAAAAACAACACAAATGCCCATTTTATTCATATCAAGACATATATAAAACAAAATATTTCAAATTGTCAGTGTCAGGAATTAATATTGTGACCGAATAATAGACAATAGTGATTGGAAATAGGATACATTTCAACTTTTCACCTCACTCTGTGTTGCAAAGCACAATTTAGTAGAAAGAAATACATCTTAATGTTTAACTATAAATATTCATGTAGTTTGAAATATTTCTGAACTACTCAGTATAATTGCATATAGAGAGTTAGACTGATTTGTGAAGTAAGAAATAAGAATAAGTCCTAATGATGATGTGGAGAAAAGGAAATCCTTCTGCATGACGAGAATATAAATAGGTGCAGTCAGTATGGAAAACAGTATGGAGGTTCCTCAGAAAATTAAAAATAGAATTACCAAAAGATCCAGAAATTCCACTTCTGGGCATATAACAAGAAGGAAATGAAATCACTATTTCAAAAAGATATCTGTACCCCCAAGTTCATTGTAGCATTATTCACAATAGCCAAAACATGGAAACAACTTGTGTCCATGGATGGATGAATGAATAAGGAAAATGTGATATATACATATATATATAATGGACTATTATTTAACCATGAAAAAGAAGGGAATCCTGTCATTTGTAACAATGTGGATGGAAATTAAGGATGTTATGCTAAGTGAATTAAGTCAGACAGAGAAAGATACTGCATGATCTCACTTATACGTGGAATTTAAAATAATCAACTCATAGAAACAGAGAAAAGATTAGTGGTTGCCAGACCTGGAGGTTGGGTAGGGGAAAGGGATGAAGGTGGTCAAAAGGTACAAACTTCCAATTATAAGATAAATGAGTTCAAGTTTAAAATTTTTTAAACTATAAAAATAAAAGAAATAAGAAGACACAAAATTTTTTATACTTTATTATTGAAATAACCAATTGTAATAAATGTGAAATATTAGATACATAAAATTCATCTTGTAAATACTAAAGAATTTAGAATTTAAAAAAATCACAGAACAAAAAGTTTTTATATGATTTTAAAGGGCATATTTTATTTTTTAAATTCCAAAAATTATCTGAACTTTTCTAAACTACAAACAGATTTGTTCTTAAAAAGCTCTTGTAATAAAGAGGGTTATTATAGAAATCAGGATTGTTATACATATTTTACTTTGGATATTTAAACTCTTTTCTGTGGGTTTTCTTTGATCAGGGATAAGAAACATTCACTTCTTATTGCTGTTTGCAAAGCTTTTTAAAATGTCCTGGTATATTGTTGGCAAGGGACTATTAGAATGCTGATAATGATAGAAGAGTAATTTTGATTTTGATACTCTATTACTTAAGATTTTGTTGCATTTCCTGAACATGCAGAATATAAAGTACTAAAGTACAATAATTACAAGCATTTCCTTAAAGGCATTTTATATGTCAATGTTTCAAACACACAAGGGAATTAGAATATGAGGTACAATGTTAGTTCTTTTGATTATCTTGAGTGCTAAATTTTAAAGCAACTTTTATGAAACCCACTGGAAGATCTTTTTTTTCTGGTACAAATTTATTTTTATTTTGAATTAGCAATGAATGCTCATGCTCTTGATATGAACTTTGAACATAATACTTGAATGCCATAGCTTAAATATTGTGTGAATTAATAAGAATTACAGTCTGATGTATGAATTTATATTTAAAATGAATTAATAACTCTTTGAAACAGATAATTATCTTTTCAACAAAATGCGATACTATTTAAAAAAAATCATTCTGGATTGCTCTTAACATCTATTATGAGGTGAACTGTGTCCCTCCAAATTTATATGCTGAAGTCTTAATCCCCAGTACCTCCGAATGTAACTGTATTTGGAGATAAGGTCTTTAAAGAGGTAACTAAGTTAAACTGAGGTCATATGGGTGAGCTCTAATCCAAATGACTGATGTCCTTATAAGAAGAGTAGGTTAGAGCATGCTCACAGTGGGAAGAAGGCCATCTACAAGCTAAGAAGAAAGGCTTAAAGGAAACCCAACCCTGCTGATACATTGATCTTAGACTTCTAGCCTCTAGAATTGTAAGAAAATTAATTTCTCTTGTTTAAGCTTCCCAGTCTATGACCCTAGAGAACTAGTATATCATTGTGCCAAATTATTTGTGACATGGCCAATGTAATTATAATAAATTATTCATTTTGCTGCTCTATATTTACAAATCATACCATATTAAGCATTTGGTATCACAGTTTACCTCCTGTCTCAGAAAAACTGAATATTATTTTCTCTGTACATACACAAAGTGACTTAGACTCCAGGATAAAATGTGTGTGGTTAGCGATGGCTTCTCAAAAATTTGTCCGCCTCGGAAGAGATAGAAAAAAGCTGCAATGTCGCAGCAACAAAGAACACAAAGATCACCAGTATCCTTAGCTCAGAATTTGGAAAGCATTTCCAGCAATCAAAGGGCCAGTGAAGGAGGAAGAAAAGCACAATCAACTGAGGTGCTGGCATCTCATAGAGTAAACTTCTGGCCTGGGAAATAGGCAGGAATCAGTCCTCACTGTCTCTAGCCCTCTGCCTTGAACATTCATAGAATCAGGGAGCCATACCCTTCCTGGCTTTGGGATGCCCAGTCCCAAGTCCGGTCTTCCCCATCATGGTTCAGCTTCCCCCATCCATGGGAAATCCAAGTCCAGGGCTAGAGGAGCAAACAGAGAAAGAGAAATGGACCCATCCACTGAAGCACCTGGGGTATTTTAGAGCTTGTGGGCACCTGGGAGAGAATAGTGAAGGGCTATTCTCTAGGGTCTTAGCCTAGATCCCTAGAAAGTGAGTCATTACTCTTAACAGAGGGAATGGCAGTTGGAGGGTTCAGTGTGAGGTGGGGGGTGGGAAAGGGGGAGGCCAGTGTGGAGACTGCAGTGCTGCCCTTCCAGGATGAACAAGGGGTGTGTGTGTGTGTGTGTGTGTGTGTGTGTGTGTGTGTGGTGGGAGCATTTTCCCACTGGCCTCAGCCTCAATCCCCTATCCATGTCAACAGAGAATCCAGGCAGGAGTTGGGTACTTATAGGAATACATTTCTTTATCAATCAGTAACAAGGAGCCTAGAGGAGAGGACAGGTGGGATGGAAACCAGTGGGCTAAGGTCAGGGAGAGTCATCTGGCATTGCTACTGGCTAAGGGAAGAGAGAAGACTGGTAACAAACAAAGCAATATTTTACAAGAAAAGAAGGAAAATCTTCATCATAAGAATTTTATGTACCCATTAAGTGAATGTTCACATAGGATCTTGAAGGAATGTAAATATATGCTTAAAACACCAGAAAAAAGCTGAATATTTAGTCTTTACAGGTAAGGAAGTACACATATAAATTGTGGGTAGCCTCAGCTTTTAAATATAGGTGTTTGTTTGTTTTCTTTCTTCTGTAAACGTTTTTGCATCTTTCACATTCTCTTCAAAGAACAATTATTTTTAAAACGATACAGTTATTTAAAATAGGGGAGGATTAAGTGGTGTTTAAGGGATTTAAAATACGATCTACATCTAATCTTAGAGAACAGATTTGATGTCTTCTTTTCTGATAATAATCTTTTACAGCTGCAGGTACTTCATGCTGTGTGACTGGCTTTATCTTTGTCTTTAGTGAAAATTTATTCTTCCTTTTATTCAGCTCTTCTACATAATAGCACCTAATACTGGAGAAACTTCTGTAGTTGACAAGACATTTATGCATAAATTCTCATTTAATCTTCACAGCTGTCCTGAGAAATAGGTAAAGTAAGAATTACTCTCACTGATTTAGAGATGAAAAGCCAAACCAAGAGAGATCATTTAAAAGGCTCCAGGATACAAAACTACCACTCGGAAGGACCCAGACCACTCAGGTCTTGATGTCAAGGATGATATTCTTCTCAACACGCTATAAGCTGTCGTGAAATTTACACCATTCCAGTGCAACATTCCTTTGGAGACAAAAATATTCCCATGGAACAGAGAGAAGAGAGTCTCACAGTCTAAGAAGAGTGCTTAATTCCTAGTTCTCCACTCAACACATGTAAAGAATCAGTGCTTACAGTATGAAGCCATCCTGGAACCTGGGAGGGGGTTCTGGGGAGACCCCTAAGATGATCCTGCGCTCTATGCATTTGAAGCCCTTGTCCATGACCACGACTCATCCGCTGGGAGAAGCTATATGCACAGCTCCACACCTATGCAAACCCTCTACCACCTGGGCATTGATTTAAGTGGACCAGCACGTGTGATATATCACACACTTGATGGTCACTTCAACAGCAGTTCATCCAACCCTGATCCCCTTCAACCATGACACATGAGTAAATCTAGCCCACTTAGTCTTGGGGTGGCAGGACAATGCAGGGGAGGCCATAAAGAAGCTGGAATGAGACACACTTGGTTTCTCTGCCTATAAAATAACTGACTTTGGGAAAGTCACTTATCTTAATGTATGTAATTTTCCCATGATATTCTGAGCCTTTGTAATTTAGAAATATGAAAAAATGATATTTAAACCTTTTCCAAAATTTCTGCTTTAAGATGTTATATGACTAGCAAGCCTCATTAAAATACAAATGAGAACCAAGACAAGGTTTTTAAAAAAGTAATCCCTGAATTAGTATTACTTATCACACAATAGAACTAGACTGCGAAAAATTGACTCATCCTATAGGAATTTTATTAAATGTAAACAAACGAAGAAACAACATAGTATACTTGGTGCACACTAAGTACAAAATAAGCATATATCCTCTTTGAATCCTGGCCTACTTCATTCCTCTTGGTGAAAATTATGAGCTAACATGATTAACAACCTTATTCACTGATTCTCATTTACATATTTCTGTGTGCTTCATGCCCACCACCCCTTTCCTTCCGAATGGCTTCTGCCTAATGCTGTTTGCTTCTTCCACTGTGTCCTAAGAAATCCACATACAAATTAAGACACATTTGTTTGTTGAAGCTTTTTGTTTGTTACACAATGCTCCCAGCTCATCATCATCATCATCATATATATATGTCTTCTCTTACTTTTTCTGCAACTCTTACCAAATGAGCCTCAACCAAAAAGAAACAGTAGAGATAATTGTACCAATAATGCATGTCACTGCTGCCAAGGAGCTTCGAATTCCATAGAGGAATACAGATTGTATGTATAAGTGTGCGTGTGTACTCACATGTTTTTATAAACAAAATGTAATTTTTATGATAGGATTTGTACAGAGTTGGGTGGAGATATGTAGGTAATTGGTAAATTTTAATAGTTTAGGGCAGGAGGGTTGGCAGAAAAGTTGATTTACAGTTGTAGACATTTAAGCTGAAAATTAAAACATGAGCACGAGTTCACTGGGCTGCTAAAAAATGAAGAACATTCCAAGCATCCAGTGGAGTAGGCAGTGGAATTCTAAAGGAATCAGTCACTGGACGTACCTTGTGATCACTGGGATTCAGAGGACAGAACGGTGCAGTAAGCTGCCTGTTGGAAGGTTTAGGTGTAGGAAAAGCATTGAGGAGGAACATAGGCTATTGCAAGTAAATTTAGATTTCATCCTGTGGTCAGTGAAAGATTTTTAAATCAGAGGAAAGCATATGCTTTATATTAGGAGAAAAGAGAATCTATTTTTTTGCAGGGTAGAGGAATGATTTTAGGAGGGAGAAGAGGGAATGACTAGGGACAATAATCCAAGTGAGAAAAAGTGTGAACTTCAGCCAAAACCACATTGTGGAGATGCAGAGGAGTGAGATATAAGTCACAGAGACACACTGACCATAAGAGTCTACAGTAACTAGAGACTGACTTAGGACAGAGGAGGTGAAACAGCAAGAGGCTTAAGGTGTCTCAAGTAACACTGTTTTTGCTTGGGTGTTTGGATGTATTAGCAGATTAAGGTAGGAGACAGAACAGCAAAATGAAGGGAAAGATAAGGAATTTAGTTATAAACAAAGACTGAGATATTTTTAGGTAACTAATGAAGTTGAACCATATGAAATTAAAAATATTTGACCATTTTTGATTTTATAAAGAGCAATTTCACATGGAACACCTAATAAATACTTACATTTCTTTTCTGAAGGAACCTCCAATCTCAATGCTACCCTCGGCTTTGTCTTCCTCTGAGCTTTATTGAAAGGAGACATAATATCAAATATAAACAAGATACAACTCATTAGAGAAGTATTTATATAACTGTGTTAATAAATTTGAAAACGTTCATGAAATTATGCACTTAAAAATTGGCTCAAAATATTTCAGAATGAAAAAACACCTAAACAGATACAAACTACTGAAATTGACTCAAGAATAAACAGAAATTCTGAATAGATCTATAACAAGCAAAGAGACTGAATCATTAACTTACAAACTCCCCACAAAGAAAAGCCCAGACTCAGATGGCTTCATGGGTCAATTCTACCAAATATTTAAAGGAATAATACCAATTCTTCACAATTATCTCCTCCAAAATAGTAGAGCAGGTAACATTTCCCAACTCATTCTATGAGGTTACCTTTACTCAAAACAAGACAAAGTCATTACAGGAAAACAAACAAACAAACAATAAACAAAGCTATAGACCAGTATCTTTTAAAAATACAGACAAAATAATTCTAACAATTCTTACAATACTAGTAAATCAAATCTACCAATGTATAAAGGATTATATGTCATAATCAAGTGGAGTTTATCCAGGAATAAAATGTTGGTTTAATATCCAAATATCTATTCATGTAATACATAATTTCAATAGAATACAGGGTGTATTAAGCATGTCTTTTTATTCTTCTATTTTCAGATGCTTTTATTGGGAGCCTGGCTGACCCTGAAGGGACTGCCCCTCCCAGAATGAAACAGTTTCTAGAGACAGCAAACAGCTTGCCCCAAAGTGCACCCTCCATGTGCAAACCAACCAATCCAGAGCCCACACCCTAACCACCTTCTCTATCTGGCTCTCACACTCAGGGTTATTACCCCCTGCCCTAATCACCCCAGGGCTAGGTACAAGACAACCAGAGTCAATCCCTATTCCCTGGAGCCTGTTGAAATTATCCAAATTATCCCATCCTAAACCTGCTTTCCCTGCCTCACCCATTCCTTTCTGCAGAAACCACAGTAAAGTTTCCTGCACACATTTTCTCATCACTCTCTTTGTCTGACTGACCCTGGTGTTTCTGTGTGTGGCCCTGCAGAGTGCCATGCCTCCTGTTTCTATGGAGTTATGAGTAAATGTATTATAACAGTCATTTTCATGTCTGCCTGTCTTACCACACCTGAGTACAACACATCCTGGGTTCCCTTACAACATAGGGCAAAACCACATGATTATCTCAATAGACAAGAAAAAGCATTTGACAAAATCCCTCTTTCATGATGAAAAAACTCAACAAACTAGTTATAGAAGGGAACTTCCTCAACGTGATATATAGCATCTGCAAAAACCCAAAGTTAACATCATCTTGTCCCTAAGATCAGGAACAAGATAAGGATGTCATTCTTGCTACTTATGCTCAAAATTGTACTGGAGGTTCTAGACAGGATAATTATGTATTCAAGGAAAAGAAGGGACTTCCCTGGCAGTCCAGTGGTTAGGACTTGGTGCTCTCACTGCCAGGGGCCCAAGTTCAATCCCTGGTTGGGGAACTAAGATCCCCCCACAAGCCGAGTGGCAAAAAGAAAAGTAAAAGGTATCCAGGTTGGAAAATTAATTAAAAATGATTAGAATAAGTAAGTGAGTATAGCAAGGTTGCAAGATACAAGATCAATACACAAAAATAAATTTTGTTCCTAATACACTAGTGTAGTAGTGTTCTATTGCTGCTGTAACCAATTACTAAAACCTTTGTGGCTTAAAGCAAAATAAATTTATTATCTTTTAGTTCTGTAAGTCAGAAGTCTGACATGGATCTCAATGGGCTAAATTTCAGGTGTCAGCAGGGCTGCATTTCTCTCTGGAGGCCCTAGGGGAGAATTAATTTTCTTGTCCTTTAAAAATTCTATGTGCTGCCTATGTTCCCTAGCCCATGGCCCCTCCTCGCATCCTTCCAACCTCTGCTTCCATCATCACATCTCCTTTCCCTCTGGGAGCTTGGGGAATAGGAGTGATTACTGATGGCTATGGAGTTTTTTTGGGGGTGATGACAATTTTCTCAAATTGATTACGGTGATGATTGTGCAACTGTGTGAATGCACTAGAATCAGACAGTCTCTTCAATAAGTGGTGCTGGGAAAACTGGACAGCTACATGTAAAAGAATGAAATTAGAACACTCCCTAACACCATACACAAAAATAAACTCAAAATGGATTAAAGACCTTAATGTAAGGCCAGACACCATCAAACTCTTAGAGGAAAACATAGGCAGAACACTTTGATATAAATTGCAGCAAGAAGCTTTTTGACCCACTTCCTAAAGTAATGAAAATAAAACCAAAAATAAACAAATGGGACCTAATTAAACTTAAAAGCTTTCACACAGAAAAGGAAACCATAAACAAAACAAAAAGACAACCCTCAGAATGGAAGAAAATATTTGCAGATGAAGAAACCAAGAAGGGATTAATCTCCAAAATATACAAACAGCTCATGCAGTTCAATATAAAAAAAAAAATAACCCAATTAAAAAATGGGCAGAAGATCTAAATATATATTTCTCCAAAGACATACACATGGCCAAAAAGCACAGGAAAATATGCTCAACATCACTAATTATTAGAGAAATGCACTGTTGAAGGGGATTGTGAATTGGTACAGCCACTATGGAGAACAGTAGGGAGGTTCCTTAAAAAACTAAAAATAGAACTACCATATGACCCAGCAATCCCACTCCTGGGCACATACCTGGAGAAAACCATAATTCGAAAAGATACATGCACCCCAATATTCACTGCAGCATTATTTACAATAGCCAGGACACAGAGGCAACCTAAATGTCCATCAACAGATGAATGGATAAAGAAGATGTGGTACATATATACAATGGAATATTACTCAGCCATAAAAAAGAATAAATAATGCCATTTGCTGCAATATGGATGGACCTAGAGATTGTCATACTGAGTGAAGTAAGTCAGACACAGAAAGATAATATCATATGATATCGCTTATTTGTGGAATCTAAAAAACAGGGTACAAATGAACTTATTTACAAAACAGAAGTAGAGTCACAGATGTAGAAAACAAACTTATAGTTACCAGGAGATAAGTGGTGGGGGATAAATTGGGAGATTGAGACTGACGTATACACACTACTATATATAAAATAGATAACTAATAAGGACCTACTGTATAGCACAGGGAGCTCGACTCAATAATCTGTAATGGTCTATATGGGAAAATAATCTTAAAAGAAAAAGAGTGGATATATATATAACTGAATCACTTTGCTGTACACCTGAAACTAACACAACATTGTAAATCAACTATACTCCAATAAAAATTTTTAAAAATCAGTTGAATGGTAGACTTTAAATAAGTGGATTGGAGGGTATGTAAATTATATCTCAATAAAGCTGTTAAAAAGATACAGAAAAAGTAAGTCCAGTGTGACATGAGCAATATCTTCAGATAAAGAAATACAAACAGATGTCAATTTCTACAATACAGCATTTTCATTAAACTGCACATTTTTATTTATAGTATTAGTATTTACTTATAACTATTTTAATTTCATAGGAAAAATATAAGAATGATGGTAAGAATATAGAGGAATATTTGAAAATAACTGGGAAAACATTACCAGCAAGAAATAGCCACAGTGCAAATTCTAGAGTGTAACATTTTATTCTCTATTTTCAAGATAATTTTTAAAATGAAACCAAGATGAGATGAGTTTATGTAAATTGCATAGATTTATTTTGCTTGGAATGTAGTGTAAATATGTTTATTTTGATTATTTAAGCATAACTTTACCTCTAAATTAACAATTATTTGAATCATCTTATGTATTAGGGTGCTTAAACAGAATGTGGGAAAGATGGAAAAAAGAGCCAAGGTATCTAAAGCACTCATGAAAAAGAGACAGTTCAGCCTCATGAGGAGGCAATGAAATATTTTAATTGTTGTTTTAAAATTCAGCATTTAAACCTGTTAAGGTCCAGGCAGCACTTCAGCAATGGGAAGACCATGAACGTTATTCTTGTTCTTCAATGAGTTGTGAGCAACAGGATGAATGACTGTGACTTTCCAAATACCTGCGTATAAAGTTTGTCATCGAGACACTAAGGGAAATTAAGAACGTAGTCAATTTAGAGCATGCTAAAATGAATAGTTCTTTATGCAACTGATAGTGGCCTTGTGGAATTCATGGCCACAGTAAGATGGCTAAATAAATATTGAGTCTCAGTAATTTTATGAGTAATAGTAAAGGTTTATGTTAACCAGTACATTGACAAAAGTGCTCGCAAACAGATTGTAATACGTGAGCTGTCTTAACATCTGAATGGAAGCCAATGTGTTTACAAAAAGAGATTTGATTCTGAAAGACACCAGAATGTGGAGTGTGAGAGTAAGATGCATATTAATGGGAACGGTTCTTCACAGAGTTGATGGCACCAGCTCCCAGAAATCCACCGATGGGCAGCATCACTGGTACTTCCCACCTGGATCTCTGCAGTGGCCATGTTCTTGTCTGTGCCAGTCCACTATGTCACCCAGAACTCTCCACTGGAGTATTTCTTTTTCCTGTTGGGATGGTCCATGCCTGAGGGAGGCAATCTACAAGTAGCACCTCCAACCGGTAACCATTGGGAGTTGGTGGAAAAATGACTCCAGCTCTTAGTTGCTGCAAATGGGATAATGCTGAGAGATGTTGAACACTGTTGCCTGAGGTGTCCAGCAAATTGGAGCCTCAGCTGCTTGGTCAGGAACATGCACCTCAGTGCACGTGTTATCCAGAACTTGAGAAATGGAGATCGGACAGAAATAAAGAGGTGTTTATTGGGGGTTTGTTAGGACTGCAGCGCAGGAGACACAGATTCAGGAGGCCCTTGAATTGCATTGCACAGGACTACAAAATAAGAGGCGGCTTATAAAGGCAAGACTGCAAGGCTACATAAATTGTCAAGGATTAGTCAGCAAGGTAGAAGGATACAAGACTAACATACAGAAGTCAGTTGCATTTCTTTACACTAACAATGAAATAGAAAAGAAATGTAAAAAAAAAAAAAAAATTTAGAATCACACCAAAAAAATATTATTTAGGAAGAAACCTGACCAAGGAAGTGAAAGACTTATATGCTGAGAACTATAAAATATTAATAAAGGAAATCAAAGATGATTCAGAGAAATGGAAAGATATCCCATGCTCTTGGATTTGAATAATTAATATTGTTAAAATGGCCATACTACCCAAAGCAATCTACAGATTTAATGTGATCCCTATCAAATTACCCATGACAGTTTTCAGAGCACTAGAACAAATAATACTAAAATGGATATGGAACCATAAAAGACCCAGAATTGTCAAAGCAATCCTAAGGAAAAAGAACAAACCAAGAGGCATAATCCTCCTAGACTTCAGACAATACTACAAAGCTACAGTAATCAAAACAGCCTGGACTGACATATATACACTACTATGTATAAAATAGACAACTAATGAGAACCGAAAGTATAGCACAGTGAACTCTACTCAGTGCTCTGTAGTGACCTAAATGGGAAGGAAATGCAAAAAAGAGGAGATATATGTATACATATAGCTGATTCCCTTTGCTGTACAGCAGAAACTAACACAACATTGTAAAGCAACAGTAATAAAAAAAAATTAGAAAAAAATAGCACAGTGTAGTGGTAAGGAATGTAGACTCTGAAGTCAGACCATTTCACCTCTCTCTGCCTCAGTTTCCTCATATGTAAAATGAGGATAATTAAAATTCTTACATCATAAATATCTACTTACCTCATAGGATTGCTGTGGGGATTAAATGTCTTAATGATTGAACTTAGACACAGAGTATATGTTCAATAAATGGTGGATACTATGTTAAAAAAAATTCTGGTCTTGGCATTAAAACAGACATATAGATCAGTGGAACAGAATAGAAAGCCCAGAAATAAACCCACACCCCTATGGACAATTAATCTTTGACAAAGAAGGCAAGAATATACAATGGAGAAAAGATGGTCTCTTCAGCAAGTAGTATTGGGAAAGTTGGACAGCGACATGTAAATCAATGAAGTTAGAACACACCCTCACACCGTACACAAAAATAAACTCAAAATGGCTTAAAGACATAAGCATAAGACATGATACCATAAAACTCCTAGAAGAGAACATAGGCAAAACATTCTCTGACATAAATCATACCAATGTTTTCTTAGGTCAGTCTCCCAAGCAAGAGAAATAAAAGCAAAAATAAACAAATAGACCTAATCAAACTTACAAGCTTTTGCACGGCAAAGGAAAACATAAACAAAACAAAAAGACAGCCTTCCAAATGGGAGAAAATATTTGCAAATGATGCGGCTGACAAGGGCTTAATCTCTGAAGTATACAAACAGCTCATACAACTCAACAACAACAAAAAGAAACAACCCAATCGAAAAATAGGTAAAAGAATTAAATAGACATTTCTCCAAAGAAGACATACAGATGGCCAACAGGCACATAAGAAGATGCTCAACATCACTAATTAGAGAAATGAAAATCAAAAGTACAATGAGGTACTCTCACAACAGTCAGAATAGCCATCATTAAAAAGTTTACAAATAAATGCTGGAGAGGGCGTGGAGAAAAGGGAACTCTCCTACACTGTTGGTGGGAATGTAAGGTGGGGTAGCCACTATGGAGAACAGTATGGAGGTTCCTAAAAAACGCTAAAAATAGAGTTGCCATATGATCTGACAATCCTACTCCTGGGCACATATCCTGACAAAACTATAATTTAGAAAGATACATGCACTCCTATGTTCATAGCAGCACTATTCACAGTAGAGAAGACACAGAAACAACTTAATTCTCCATCCACGGATGAATGAAGAAGATGTGGTACACGTATACCATGGAATATTACTCAGCCATAAAAAAGAATGAACTAATGTCATTTGCAGCAACATGGATGGAACTAGAGTGAAGTATAGATAAGTCAGACAGAGAAAGATAAACACCATATTATATCACTTATATATAGAATCTAAAATATGACATAAATGAACGTATCTATGAAACAGAAATGAACCCACAGACATAGAGATTTGTGGTTACCAAGGGGGAGGGTATGGAATGGGAGTTTGGGATTAACAGATACAAACTATTATACATAGAGTGGATAAAAAACAAGGTCCTACTGTACAGCGCAGGGAACTAGATTCAATATTCTGTGACAAACCATCATGGAAAAGAATATGAAAAAAATGAATGTATATATATGTGTAACTGAATCACTTTGTTGTACAGCAGAAACTAACACAACATTGTAAATCAACTATACTTCAACAAAAAATTAAAAAAGTAAAGAATTAGAATTGGGGCTGGCAAGAATTCAGGGTGCTTGTTAAGCAAGGATGGGTCGTGGTCTGGAAGGATTACATAGTGTGAAAGGGGGGAACTTTGAAACTACAAGGTTGCAGTTGGCAGCTGCTAGCAGATGTTTTAAAAGTGGCTGGTGGTGTCCGTGAGTTTGATACAGTTCAGAGAAAATTCAAGTTCTCAGTGATGCTGGGATGTGTCTGAGACCAAATCCTCAATGGCCCTCTGACTCCATTTTTGTACACCTGAGCTGTGATTACTAATTATCATTTCAATTTGTCACCACACACTTTCTTTAGCTTCTTTTTCTTTCCTGGCCCCCTCCCCCACTCCCCTAGTTGTCCTTGACATTACCGCCTCTATCAGTTAACTTCTGTTATGTAACAATCCCCAAAGTAGTGGCTTTAAGCAGTTCCTATGTCTCTGTATTTGCTGGGCTCAGCTGGCGGTTGTTCTGTGATGCGTGGGACCAGCGGGCTCCCTCACACAGCTGTCTTCAGCTGAGAGCTCAGCTGGGGCTGGGATACCCAACCCATATTCAGTTGCAAGTCTGCTGCCTCAGCTGGGATGGTGGGAGCCCCTGAGCTCGTTTCACAGAGTAGTCTACCTGGCCTTCTTCACTTGGCAGCTGGACACACCCCCGGATGAAAACAGAAGCTGCCTCTTAAAGCGTGAGCTCAGAAGTTTCAGAATACCACCACTGTCCCTTCAGATTGGTCAGAGCTGGTCATGGAGACAGCCCAGATCAAAGAGGCTCAACTTTTTGGTTACAGGTGTGGTGTGTCTGCACAGGGTGCTAGGAGCTGTCCATTCAATCACTGGACATGTCGCTGACATTCAATCACTGTGACATGCTTCCCAACTGCTTGGGTTTAAATCCTTGTCTAAAGGGTCTGCTTCTGAGAGAATTCAACCTATGCCAATGCTCTTAAACTAATGACATCTCAGCTCAGGGTGCTCTATACCCGAGACCCACGTGTTCGTTTTGTCTGTTTACCCCCATGTTTTCCTGTGTGGAGTGGAGTGCTTGGCCTGCGTAGTCTGGTCTGCCATCATGTAGTCTGGTCCATGATGCCTCTAGTCCGGTCCATGATGCCTCTAGCCCTGTCCTGGACCACATGGAACGCTCCACAGGGAGATGGATCACTGCACCTGTTCTGAAATCTGCGGATTCTAGGCTCCACCAAATGATGCCCTCAGTGTTTCCCCAGAACAGCTTTTGGACAGAGTGGTGCTGATTGTAGAGTGGATAATACAGTCCAGAGTATGGGTTATCCCAGGAGTGTGGGACGACACCCCTGGGGCCATGGAAGGTCACCATGGAGGCACAGTCCACGGGTCACTTTATCTGAGAATGGATGGGTCACTGGTGGCCATCTTGGTCTGCTGTCTCGCTGTGGAGTTCTCACATGCCTGAGTGAACTGCACCAGGAAGGGTGGGGAAAGGGGAACCCAGAGAGATAAGACTGCAGGTTATCTGTGTGAGCCTCGAGGTCTAGACATCCTGAGCATCTGGAAAAAGGAGCTGGAAATGGGGGATGAAAGGCAAGAGGTCCGTCAAGTTCCCTCAAGGAGTAGTACCCCAGCTCTTGAATGGAGAGTTTACTCAGGAAGGAAGAGCCAGAACCAACACAGATGATGAAGCAGGCCCAGGAGAGCCGGGGCCCACAGCAGGACACCTGCCCGGGGTCACCAGAGCTCAGTCAGGTCACCCTGGCCTGCCTGCCAGGGCTGGAGCATGCAAGCAAGGCCTGCTGGGAAAGTGTGTGTCCCAGAGTGCAGGTACCTGAGCTGGACACAGGTACTCCCCCCCTGAGTGATGCTAATCCAGAGGCAGCCCAGGTGGGAAGAGGGAGGCCAGTAAGCTGGGTACTCTGATAGAACCATGGCCCTGGAAAGCTCTTACAGGTATGGATCACCAGCTGTGCTTGCGAGGGTCAAGTTCCCATAAGGTGGAGGAAAACAAAGGGCTGTGAGGGATGCAAGAAAGTGAAAAGGGGGATCAGCCCCCAAGTGTCTGAGGAGTCCCATTAGAGATTAGCACCTCTCTCCTCCTGCAGGCAAGCAGGCATCCTCCCCACGGTCCTAAGATGCCCACGCTCCTGCTGGGCCTAAATGACTGAAAAGGAACTCTCGGGCCAGAGCTGGTCCTCATTTCCTGAGATTTGGGCCTCTCTGAAGTCCAGTTCTGGTGCACAGCAGACCCTCTTCCTGGCCCCTCTGCCCTAGCAGAGCTCTTGGGCCTGCAGAACTAAGGATGAAAGTGGGGATACAGGGTCTCCTGGAACAGAGCTGGTGTCCCCAAGCTCCATTTGGGAAGCTATTCATCCTTACATGAATTCTTTGTGCTTTGGGAAATCCTGTTCCATTAGCAAGAAAATTCAACCTTCAATCACATGCCGCCTGGGTAGGGTGAAAAGCTAGTGGTCAAGACAGAAGCCCCGCCCTCAGCTCCTCCGTGATCCCACGCAATGGAGTGCTGACTGGGGTCATTGTGGAGCGTGGTGGGGTGACCTGCGGCTCAGATCCCTGGGCGTGGATCACAGAATCCTGAGGGTAAAGGAGAGGAACTGGGGAGGTGTCCCAGCAGGGCCGGGCTCATTGGAGTCCCGTCTCCAACCAGCCTTCCATCATTCGGGCCACGTGCCTACCAGGTGATACTGCAGGGCAACCGTTGCTCAGCAAGAGCTGGCCTGGGTCCAGCCTGCTCACCAACCCCCAGGACTGATGCAACACTGGATGCAAACTCAGAACCCTCTTGGTTCATCCAGGAAACACGTGGACGAGGCAAATCACCCAGTCTTTTCCCACTCTAGACAAGGGAAGGTCAGTACATTGGTAGCTCTAAAGAAAGGACTACTATATTTGACCAGTCCCTGGGGTCAGGGGATGGACTGTGAAAACTGGTATTTGGTGAATTACCTGAAAAGAGAAATGAGCTTGCTGGGCCACGTCCCCTTTCTATCACTTCCTCTGCCACCAGAGGCCACTTAAAATCCTACAGCTTTGCACCTGAGCCCAAAGGGTCTAGTATCTCTCAGCAGGCCTCTATCAGGCTTGACACTCCGAAAAGGAAAAGCACAGGGGCAGGTGTCCCAGCCTTCCAGGGGTGCTGTGCACAAGCACACCTCTCCTGGGAGCGCAGAGACCAGGGTCTCAGCTTGCTGACCTCTGCCCTCTGTCCTTTTGTTTCAGCCTTCACTAATTAGTCCCAATTCTGTCCCAGACAACGGAATGTATTCATCGTTCCGCTCAACTTCAAGATATTACAACCTCCTGTTCACTGCCTTGTCCGCTGATAAGGAAGGAAACCGATAGCTACAAATAGGAGGGGTTCTAATTTCTCTACGAAATTCAGGGCATGAAAACCTACATATAATGCATCTACATACACTCCTCCCAGGCCTCGACCTCGTATCTCAGGGTGGAAGAAGTCTCCAGCCATCTCTGTCTGGTGCAGTAGCTGTGGATGGGAAAGTCCTCCAGCGTTGTCCGGCTGCCTGTTCTTTTGTGGCTTAGAAATTCGGCTTCTGAGCTGTGAATAGAATCTAAGACTGCACCTCCTACTCCCACACTTTCCTGCTTAGTTCCCACAGTGTTGCTGCTGTTTTTCAGTGTGGGAAACACACTGGCGATTATTATTGCTTTTAAGAATCCACTTTCATTTTGTCTGTGTTACGGTGAAAAACAAATCTTGCCTGTGTGGAAATTTCTGGACTTTAGTCTCCTTTTCCGCAGCAGCTTTGATTGTGTGCTTCTCTTACTGCTGGGGGAGGTGGTCTCCTCTGACAGTGAAGGTGGGGTCCTGGGGGCAGGGATGGTGCGGGAACTCCTTCCGGAAAGTTCAGCTTCCTTAGTCAGCCTTTCCTGACACTGGTGAAAATAAAAGTAATGTTTTTCACAACCAGGTTCATGAACCACCTGAAGTCTGATGAATTTTGTCCATGGTCCTTGGGGTAAGGAAGCCCTCTCTCTCTGCATGGGATGGGGTCGTGATCTGAGCTGGAACACAGGCCTCCTCCCAGGTGACTGGCCTGGGGAAGCTGGCTTTCCCAGGAGGTGTGTGTGTGTGTGTGTGTGTGTGTGTGTGTGTGTGTGTGCAACTGCCCCTTTGGTGACCTCACTCTCAGGTGAAATTCTAGGGGAGTTACCACACTTTGCTGCATTCCTGTTACTCTGGGTGTGGGTGAAGGTGGGACTTTGCCCTCAGCATTCAAGTCCTTTCTTCCTCCAGGCCACTCTCTCTTCCTGTTTTCCTTCTCCACCCCGGTTACCCTGGGACTTGGTTCTATACCAATCCGGGCTTGCTGGTATGAACCTCCCTCCTCTGCTCTTACCCATCTGGGACACTAATTGTCTTTTCACTTCAGCTCTTAACCCCCTTTCTTTTTTTTCTGCAGCTTTTGCCCTGTCCCACACTATATTTTTATTGTTTCCTCGGGGCACCTTGCAGTTTCCCCTCTTTATGTGGACATAAATACAGAGACTTTTATAATTACAGTGTAGGAACAGTGGCTTCTATTGAGTGTTATATTATTCCTTTTCCCTCTTGGGTAAACCTGGCCAAGAAGAAAATTGTGGAAAGAAATTTGCTTTGCCATGTGTAATGTGGATAAGAAGTGAAAAACAAGGTGAAGAATTCAAAGATTTGGGGTAATAACATACCCACTATTTGATCACTTCAGGATGAAACTAAAAGTGCTATTGGAAGGATATATAGTAGAATTAATTCAATTTGCAACCACATATAATATAAGCTACTGCAACTCTTTATATTCTTCAGAGAAACTGGTTCAGTATTGATCTCTTTTCATTGGCATGAACATGCCATTTTGCACTGAGACATTTGTTTATGCACACTCAAATTATAATTTTATTATAAGATTTGTGTTGAACAGATTGTTACATTACCAATGATTACAGTGATTTTTAAAGTGATGTAGCTTCCTGATAACACCAGGTTTATACTGCAAGCGTTCAATGGCATTGCCCTTGAACAAGTCAGATATACCTTGTTATACTGACTAAAAGACTAACCCAGAAGCCTATCATTGATTTACAAAAACTTTCAAATGATCAAATCCTGTTTTGATTATTACGTATTTTTAAATCCAGCTGCTTTTTATCTGTAAATATCATATATAGATCTGCTGAATAAATTCAAATTAGCAAACATTTTCTTATCTAATGGTCCACAGAAGAATATTTATGTAAGAAATACATTTCAGGGATTTTTAGTCTTTAGATAGCATTTACTGAAATGCTTTGGTTTAGAAATGTATTGTAATAGGTACTGAAGATAAATGGCATTCATTATACTCATTAACTCACACCAAATAATATCAGTAAGTTATTTGCCAAATAGATTATTTTATGTGGTCTCATCTTCAAGAAAAAGCAATGAGAAAATTAAAAAAAAAATTATCAGGGGCGTATTTTCAAAATATCCTTGACTCTGAGACTTCTCCTTCTGGGAAAATGGAGTAGACACATTTTTCCCTATTCCTTCCTGCTGAGTAGCCATAAAAACCCTGGACTCTAAGGGTTTACCTAAGAATATTCTGAAAGGTTGAGACTAGCCAGACCTGAGGGCCCAAGGAATGACACAAGGGTGAATTCCTGGATTTTCTTTTTGCCTCTGGGTGCAGGACAAGTCTGCAACTGGCACAGACAATAAAGCTTCCCCTCAAAGCCTGCTCTCTTTAGTCAAAGGGCAGGGAAAGGGGCAGCCTAGCAAGACTAAAATTTTAGACAATAACAGCTTTACTCCAGCCAAACACTCAGACAAAGCTGTGGCTCCACTCTCACCCAGACCAACAAAGTCTCCGTGGGGAGAACAGACTTCCATCCTCCCAAGGAAGGAGCAAGATTCCCCTCACCCTCCCCACCGTGCTGGTGCCAAGGGGGTAGTGAAACAAGAGTGGAGTTCTAACCATGGCTATAAGGCAGGAAAAATGTCATACAGATTGGAAAGGAAGAAACAAAACTGTCCCTCTTTGCTGATGACATGATTGTCTACACAGAAAATACCAACAAAGCTACAAAATAACTCCCAAAACTAATAATTGAGTTCAGTAAGGTCACAAGATGCAAAATCAACATTTCTACAAAGTTTCAGTGAACACCTGGACTCTGAGGTTAAAAACATAATACCATTTATAACTGGGTAAAACATGCAATCTGTGTAATTCTAACAGAACACGTACTCCAGTTATATGCTGGAAACTACAAACACTGATGAAAGAATACAAAAGATCTAAATAAATGGAGAGACATTCCATGATCACATATTCAATGACTTATTTAGTAAAAATATCGATCCACCAAAAATTGATATACAGGTATAATACAATTCCTATCCAGATATCAGCAATCATTTCTGTAAGTGGAGACAGTATTATCATGAAGTTTATAAGGAAAGACAAAGGAACTAGAATAGCTAAATAATTTTGAAAAAGTAGAATAAAATGGAAGGGGAATCAGTCTACCTAAGTTGAAGATGTATTATATATCTATAGTAACCAAGACAGCATGTTACTGATGGAGGGAAAGATACAAGGATAAATGAAACAGCATAGAGAAGCCAGAAATAGACCCAAGAAATATACTGAACCAAGTCTGACAAAGGTGCAAAGGTCCAATGGAGATACGTTAGTTTTTTCAACAAAGGTGCTGGAATATTTGGACATCCATAGGCAAAAAAAAGAAAAAAAAAAGTACCTTAACCTGAATCACACACAAAATTACACAAAAACTATTATTGTATAAAACTATTATATTAAAAATTAACTCAAAATGTATCACAGACTTGTGTAAAATGTAAAACTATACACTATCAGGAAAAAATTATGGTAGAAAGTCTTCAAGACAAGAAAGTCTTATACTAGACAAGAGTTCTTAGACTTAACACCAAAGCATGATCCATAAAACGAAAATTGAAAAGTTAGATTTCATCAAAATTAAAAACTTTTGCTCTGCCAAAGACCCTGTTTAGAATATGAAAGAACAATTTACAGAACGGGAGAAGATATTTTCAAATTGCATATCCAACAGAGGGCTAGTATCTAGAATATATAAATAACTATCTAAACTCAACAGTAAAAAATGAAACAGTCCAATTAGAAAATAGACAAAATGCATGAACGGATATTTCAATGAAAAGGATGTAGAGATGGCAAATACGCATCATTAGCCATTAGGAAAATCCAAATTAAAACCAGAATAAGATATTCCTACAACCTCTCAGCATGGCTGAAATTAAAAATAGTGACAAAAGAAAATGCTTATGAGGATGAACAGAAACTGAGTTACTCATACACTGCCATTGGGAATGTAAAATGGTACAGCCCCTCTGGAAAAGAATTTGGTGGTTTCTAAAAAATGAAACATGCTCCTAATATACGACTCATTAATCTCAGAGAAATGAAAACTTGTGTTGACAAATTTATACACTAATGTTTCTGGAAGTTTTATTCATAATAGCCCCAAACTAGAAACAATCCAGATGTCTTTTAAAGCAAATTGATGTTATATTTGTATATAATATCAATTTGTATTATACCCATATATCATCCATACCACAATTACTCAACAGTAGAAGGAATAAACTATTGATACACACAACAATCTGCATGAATCTCCAGAAAATTATGCTGCATGAAAATAGCCAGTCCCAAAGGTTGCATTTCATTTATGTAATATTCTTAAGATGACATATGATAGAAAGGGGGGGAGATTGATGGTGCCAAGAGTTAAGGAGGGATGTGGGTACAGTTGTAAAAGGGCAACATGAGGGATATTTGGGTAACAGAAGGGTCTGGATCTTGACCATGTTAAAGTTCATAGCCTGGCTCTGACATTGTCGTATTGTTTCCCAAGAAGTCACCGCTGGAGAAACTAAGTAAAGGGTACACAAGATCTCTCCTATTATTTCTAACATCTGTGTGTGATTTCACAATTATCTCAAAATAAAAAGTTTAATTAAAAAAATTCTCTCTTTTCCAATATATATCTGTACAAGGCTACATTTTCCTCATATGTCTCAACCAGAACACCATATGGCAGATGATTCAATGCAGAAGCTCATATGAGAATCCAGCTGACTTTCTTAAGGCAGGCATTTAAGAAAATTGCAAAAATATAAAGCAATGCTGCTGTTCTCATTATACAGCCATCCCTTGGTATCTGAGGGGACTGGTTTCAGGACACCCCTGCCCCATACACCAAAATCCCAAGATGCTCAAGTCCCTTATATAAAAGGGTGTAGTATTTGCATCCTCCTAGGTACTTTAAATCATCTCCAGACTACTTATAATACCTAATTCAATGTAAATGCTATGTAAATACTTGCCAGCATGTGGCAAATTTGAGGTTTGCTTTTTAGAACATTCTGGAATTTTTTTTTCCTGAATAGTTTCTATTTGTGACTGGCAGAATCCATGGATGCAGAGCCCGCAGATACAAATAAGGAGGGCTGACAGTATATTCTTTTCTTTTTGAAAATATGCATATTTTTCTTTAAAAATATGCTTATTATGGTACTATGTAATAATGTTATTATTTTTATTTTTCAGTAAATTATAAATGAATATTTTGAAAATATTTCTGTTTCTATTTCTAATACATTAAACAATGATAGATAAAACTCACATAATAAAACAAAAGCTCTTTGGAGTCTAATGATTTTTAACAAAGTGCAAAAAAGTCAGAAGAGCATGAACTTTGAGAACTGCTGAATTAGACATTGGCCAAAGTTCACTAAACACACTAAACCTGCAGTTTGTTTTGTCTGTATAGACACCTTAAAATGTATTAAAAGCTACTCTCCTCTCCAAAATGTAATGCAGTGAGAAAGAGTGACCAGTTTAAGCATTGCTGCAGCATTTAATTTCAATAGAGATGCCTGAAGATTTCTAAACAGAAGGCATAAAAAGCCTTTTTCAAAATGTCATTTTGATCTTTGTCTCATTTTCTGATTAGAAATTGTAGACTTCATAAGTGCTTATTTAATTCATCTAAGCATTTAATAGTCAACGGTCCTTGATGGCGAAAGATTGCCCTGTAGGCAGCATGGAAATTAATGTTTCTCAGTGACAGATCTCTGTGATGAGGCTTTAAATATTGAAATTTTATTTATTTATTATGCAGGAAAATGACATTTTACCCCCTCAAGCCAATCGACAGGAAGATTGTAATTATTCTCCTTTCCCAGATCCAGTTTTCCTCTTGGTACATTCCTCTATTAAAAAAGATTCTCATGTGTGATTTTTCTATTCAAATCTTTCCCTCCTCGCCACAGGTAAATTAATTTACAACAAACTAGCAAATTCAGGTGCCAGCACTTTGTAAACAAGTGTTGAAAGTAAAATTTTGCTTTTGTTATAGGTCACCCTTAGGAGAAGTCTAGGACTCAAACAGGGCGGAAGCTGATAGATACACTGCAAATAGGGTCCTTTCCAGTGGGTTCGCGTGCACAGCGCTCCTGAGGCAGGTCCTCCCCTGTGTCTGCAGATCCACTTGGATTTCAGGAGGGCTGTGTTCTTGTGCTGTGCTCCCATGTGTGCCCCCAGATCCTTCCCACCCCCTCCAGGACTAAGCACACACCGCATCTCCAACCTGGAGTGTGGGCAGCTGGGAGCTTGGGGCTGTGTTCCCAAGCAGGTGATTATCCTCCAGCGAAGAAGACTGCCACAGTGGGGTCACACCACGTCCCAGACGCAGCCTACCTCGGTGACAGGTCAGAGGATGGATAAAGGCCTGGGCCCTCACTCCTGTCCGGGATGCTCTAACCCGCAAGCATCCAGCTCAGAGCCCCGTGGGTGGCTGGGACCTTTCTTGTGACTGGGCCACAGCTCGGCACCTCCCTCTGCCCACACTTTTCCTACCGTGGTGCCGGCACATCTCCACCCCAGGGCTCACTTCACAAGCCCCTGGACCTCAGCATCCGTCCAGCCCGCAATGTCCATCTTTTCCAGGATTAAATTCCCATACTTCCTCCGTCTCATGTTCTGCAAATAAATGTCACTTCTACTGAAAACAGATTGTTAGATAAGAATTCTCACAATTTTTCTCTTCTCAGTCACTCTTACCCCTGTTTGTGGTTACTTAACCTTGTTATTTTATTTCCACGGTCAGAAGCAGCTCTGTCCTCCTTGACGATGTGTGAATTTCTGTCTCTACTGTAGAACACAGCAGGTCCTGGAAGGAACATACCCAAGAGGTCACAAACTACTGAACAATTATTTATATGTTTATTATAAAACCAACACACACACACATTAGGCCCATCTTTTCTCCTTTCTCCTCCCTCCACTTCCACTCCTCAGTCTGGTCAGCCCTGGAGTGGCACCCGGTGTACCCAGGGCCAAGCGGGGTAACTGGCCTTTCTCTCTGCTCCTTTATCCTTCCTGCAGAATAATTCATCCAGGGCGGCATTCTTAGCAAACGTTAAAACTGGTGGGTAAAATGTAGATGAGGAACAGCATATCCATACAGCTTCAAAGCACTGACCACACAAAACACTTATTAATTATAACAAACATTAATAACTTTACCATGGAGAAATCTGACAGCTGGCAACTTCACCAATGTGATCAAAGTGAACCAGACAGAAATGGGAGAAACGTGTCCCCCTGTGGGATGCACCAACACACATCCCTTTTGCGGTATCCCAATCAGAAATGCACAGCCTGAACCTAATCATGGGGAAACTAGATAAACCTGAACAGAGGTATAGTCTACATGGGAACTGGCCTGTATTCTTCAAACATGTCCAGGTTATTAAAGATGAGGAAAAACACAGTTTCCAGATTAAAGGAGACAACAGAGCCATGAATGGGGACAAATAACCAGGCTTTCATTGCAACATAACCGTGTTCTTCCTAATTTTACTTCAAAATTAATATTGATAATTTGTTCCCAATTACTTGCTATTTTTTGTCCTTTATAACTGTACTCTGGTGTACAACTATTTTACTTCAATGGGTGTGCTTAATTCAATTCTTAGCTTGTTTAATCATAACATCTTTCATTCTAAGGCTTTGTCACTTTGTCACTCTTGATTTTCCTCTTCCTGTGCTGTTGTATCTCTTTTTGTAACTTAGTTTTCAGAAAGTACTTTAATTTTTTACATTTTCCCCTCAGGAAGTTTCTTTGGCTAGTATGTTCTGAGTTTATCATGTCTTTGATTTCTGATGCCCTTTCTCCTCAAGTAATATTTACCTGGTTTTATAATTATAGGGTCAAAACCATTCTCCAATCTCCATACATGGATTTTAGTGTGATTTGTGTCAGGCACAGTGCCCCCCTGAATGTAACTTTATTCATTCATACATTCATTTGACAAATATTTATATGTATTGGGCACTTACTGGTGACATGATGGTGGGCAAAACGAATGTTACATATTCTGATTATGTGGTGTTTAAGACTTTTCTCTTTACTCTTGCAATTAAAAATTTTCACCAAGTTGTGTGTTGTGATTACTATGCTTTTGTTAATACCGACTGTTCTCTTTCAATCTGTGAATTTATAGTTTCCTCCTGCTTTGTAAAGTTTTTATTATTTTCTTTCCTTTTACTTTATTCTTATAGTTTATGAAGATTAGAACTTTTTGATTTATATCTTACCTGTCTTCTCATTAATTTATTATTTTTTCTTCTGATGTTTCTGACTTTTACATTTTTTCCCTCGGATTCATGTTTCGTTAGCATTCAGCCTGATGTCCATTCACTCTCCATGGCTTTATATACAGCCATTGTATAATCTGCTTGTTCTTAGATTATTTTTTTTTCCCTCATGATTATCTGCTCTTCTCCACTGTGGCAAAATTTCTCATTTTTTCTTGAAGAAATTGTTATAAGTAAGAATATGGCCCGATTTCTTAAAGTGTTACAGTCCTCTGAACTGAAATCTCTTTCCTTATATAAAACTATTTTCTTTTCTGTCTGTCTTATACAATCATTGGTCTTCATCCCATATTTGAAATTTAGATGGTCTTTCCACACCATTTCAATGGTGTGAACCCAGGATAAGGAGATATGAAGATAAGATATGAGGAATATTTTTAATTTACTCCTGTTCTTTACGCCACATAGATCCAGCAGTATAGGTGCCTGGGGAAGGAATTCCGCATGCAGTCAAGGAGTTCACAAGAAGACTTTGCCAAGGAGTGTCCCTGCTCATGTGGTGTGGTACTCAGGGCAGCACTAACTTCAGGCTGAGACATTGTCACAGCACCTATTCTTCACCAGATGTAATTTTAGTCCAAAGTTTACTTGGAAATCTTTAAGCTTTTAAAATAAATATAACAAATCCTTCCATAGCACTAACAATATAATCAAAAACTCATAATTTGAAAATAAGAGAAGCCGACTATTTAGAATGTGTTTTCAAATTGGATTTGGTTAAAAACATTTTTAATATAGCTACAGCCCAAATTACCAACAACTTTTAAAGTCAATATATGAAGATGTCATCTTATTCAGATAAGAAGCAACATGGGGTCCTGTCCTCAGTTGCTCTATATGAGCATCATGTGATTCCTACCAACTGTCTCTTTTATACTAATAAGTAGCTCATTCATATGGAATTACAATGGGTCTCAAATGACCACAATGATATTGAAAGAGATAAAGTTGGAAGACTCACATTTTCTGATTTAAATACTTAATACAAAGCTACAGTGATCAAAACAGCGTGTACTGCCATAAGGGTGGACATACAGACCAGCAGACTAGAATTGAGAGTTCAGAACCCTAAACATCTATGGCCAGTTGATTTTCAACAGAGTGCCAAGACTATCCAATGAGGAAAATAATACAAAATAATAAAGTTGAACCCTTAACCTCATTCCATGTACAGAAATTAACTCAAAATGTGTCAAAAACCTAAATATAAGAGCTAAAACTATAAAACACTTACAGAAAACATAGGGGCAAATTTTTTTGATCTTGTATTTGGTGATGGATTTGACACCAAATACATGAGCAATAAAAGAAAAACACAAATAAATTAACTTCACGATAATTAAAACTGTTGGGCATCAAAGGTCACTATCAAGAAGGTAAAAAGACAATTGACAGAATGGAAGAACATTTTTACAAATAACATACCTGATAAGAGTTAGTATCCAGAATAGTTAAACTCTTACAACTTAGTAACAAAAAGAAAAACAACCCAAATAAAAAGGACTAAGGACTTGAATAGACATTTCTCTAAAAAAGATAAACAAATGCCCAATAAGCACATGAACAGATGTTTAACATCATTAGTGATTAAGGAAATGTAAGTCAAAACCGCAATGAGATACCACTTCACATCCACTGGGATGGTGTAAACCAAAACAGTGTAAAATAATGTGTTGACAAGGATGTGGAGAAATAGGAACCCTCATACGTTGCTGTTGAGAACGTAAAACGGTTAAGCCACTGTGGAAGACATTTGGAAAGTTCCTCAAAAAGTTAAATATAGAATTATTATATAACTCAGCAATTCCACTTCTAGGTATATACCCAAGAGAAATAAAAAGGTATGTCTATACAGAATTTATACACAAATGTTTTTGACAGCATTATTCATAACAGCAAAAGATGGTGTCTCAGATGTTCTAGTTGTCTATCAGCAGATGAACGGATAAACAAATTGTGGTATATAAATACAATGGAATATTATTTGGCTATGAAAGGAATAAAGTAGTGATACGTGCTATAACGTGGATGATCCTCATAAACATTCAGCTAAGTGAGAGAAGCTAGACACAAAAGGTTTCAAATTGCATAATTCCTTTTAATGAAATATCCAGGAGAGGCAAATCCACAGAGGCAGAGAGCATATTGTAGTTTACCAGCAGATGGAAGAGAGAAGTACTTAATGGGTATGGAGTGTTCTTCTGGGCTAATGAAGCATTTGAAACTAGAAAGAGGTGATGGTTGGCAGCATTGTAAAAGCGCTAAATGCCACTGAATTGTACACTTGACAATGGTTAATTTTATGTGAATTTTGTGTCAAATGAAAAACATGTTAAGAGACCCAAAAAAAGGTTCAAAATTGATTTTCTTACAGTCTCTTTTAGGTCCCTGGGTAATGCCTGTATATTCTGACATAGTGAGCATCATTAGTCTCCAAAGAGAAACCGATTTCTTTCAATGGAATGACTATCATTACAATAGAGGATATTTGTCATTAACAGTGAAATCCTTTTCAATCATTCTTTGATGATTATAAATTTTGTTAACATAATTTCTCTCTAAAATAAGAGCTTTTCTTTGTAAAAATAGTTCTAATTGTTAGTCTATGAATTTCTGTAAATAGCTTTACTATGTGAGATGCTGTAATAATGCTAAAGTACCAGTAAATTTTCCTCCTAATTGTTTGTAATATAGAGTAAAATTGGAGAAACTGAACTTTTAAAGTAATTTTACATAAGAAAAGACAAAGCCTGGTATGCAAGTGCCCGTTCATTAAATCGAGATTATCTTGCCCACTAATTAGCACCACCAGTATATCAAGTGGTATAAAATAATCCAATTGGATTATTCTGAATTCCCATACAATATGGAAAGGCATGCAAAATTTAGAGCAGTAGAAAATAAAAGTAAGTTCTGTTGATATTTCTAAGAATACAAGAAAATTCAAGTCTCTCAGCTCTGACTGGAGTTACTTCAAATATATATTGCCTAATGGAATATTCCTCTTGACAGAATTCTACTTACTGAGTCCTTTGCAATCCAGGGATTCTCCTGGTATTTGATCAAAGAGAGAAAACATAATGGAAGAAGTGGTATCACTGTGAACTCAGCAGCCTTCAGGAAGCTTTGGAAGAGAAGCTATTGTGGATGACATTTTTGTAGACTTATCCCAAACCGTGATTACATTTAGGGTTGAACGTGCATATTTCATCCCAGGTACAAATAAAACAAATGTATCCAGTTAATAATAGAGGTGGAATTTCAGTAACATTTTTAAAGTACCTGTATTTCATGAAAAATAATGATCATTTCTTGAAAAATAACGATTTTCAAGATTATTTCAGAAACATGTTTACAAGTATTTACATGGGATCATGCTAAGAAAATAAAAATACACTTTTCTCTCAAAGGATTTAGCATTTTTCTAGTAATAAAGGTGTACATTTTATAGTTATCTTTTTTGGGTGGGTGGTAGCATTCTCTATTTGCTCTGCTGGAAGTCCTGTGACCTTGGAAATAGAGTCACCTTATTGAAAGTAATTTGATCAACAGATGTGTTGAAGCACTTGGAAATGAATTTTTTCATTTAATTTGTGAAACATTTCCCTTCTGCTATTAAATCTTATATGATATTTGCATGAAAATCAATTGTGTCTTAGAGGTGACTTTGAACAAGTTTCAGATGAACACCTATGAATGTGAACGTCAGTTCATAATCCACAAATGCTTATCTTCATCCCAATTTATATGTATTTTAAAAAAAATCATTGCTTTTAATACTACAAACAAAAGTATTTTATTTTTTGTAAAGGACATCTGGAAGTTTTAATGAACTTTCCCAGACAAATATTCTAGCATAATGACATATGGTGTAAGTATTTTTACATAATCAGTCTCAAGGTAGGATTAGCGAGTCATGTGTAACCAACAGATGCGTGCTTACAACAAACACACTTTGGAAACTAGTGCCGCTCCCTTAGATACACATGGATTAAATATTTCTAGACACTTGGCTTGCTTTTGAAATGACACTCAAGACTACAAACAAGGTAGACAGAATGTTTTTAAAGAACTTAATCTCTGTTAAATGTCAAACTTGATTTTTTTATACTTTTAGCAGTTATATCCCTACTGAGTACAATATTAAAGTCGTTAGGCAGAATCAAGTAGAACTAAGATTCCAACATAAAGTAGGTTGTCCGGATCGTCCCCTCTTCTTATTGGGAAGTGTTATCAATATCTTCTCAGTTGTCAACTTTGATCTTAATCTAGCAGCAGTGGCAAATCTGACAGTTATTCAAAACAAGCAATTGCTTGAAATATTAGAGAACCATTTTGATTTGACAGAAAGGAACAAAAACCATTTTCTTTAATAATGTGAGCTGTCAGTGAACACAGAGCAATACTGACCCCTGAAGATTCATTGTTCATTCAAGATGGTTTAGGGCAGTGCTGGTTCTGGCAGAAGCTATACTTTTATAAGCCAACTACTCAGATTTAAATAATAGAACTGGTATATTTACTAGAAAAAATAAAAGCTGGTATTGTAACGTATAAAATGTCAGGCGATTTCCTGACTAGTGGATGTTTCCTGATGTCACATCCATACAAAATATGTCAGTGCAAAGCCATCAGGGACTTCATTTTGCCAGAGACAACAAACAGGAAGTGACTACTATTATAGAAAGGGGGCAGATCATCTTTCCACCTCTCTCTTTGCCACACTGCCAGTTGCTGATCCCATGGATAAAACACAGATGCCAAAGAGAAGGCAGTCTCTTGCACTTTGGTCTTAAAGACAGAGTGGTGCATCATTATCTAGACATCCCCTTGGTCATCAAGAAACACTAAGAATTGCCTGAAATTGTAAATGAGGGTCCTGAGAGAAGAATCTTATATCCTAGTTTTATCATGAGGTACTAGAAAATAAAGAAATTCAGACTGAGCAAGATTCTAGCCAATGTGATGAAGAAATGTCATTAGTTCTTTAATGAAAAGGAACTGAAGACACATATTTCAATACACTGTGAATCCTTTGCACTTCATTCTGAGTCTTTATAACAAATCTTCTGGAATTTTCACCACAGATTGTGTATTCAGTCAGTCTCTACTTAGTTTTATAAAATTCTGACTTAAACAGCCCTCAATATGTCAGTATATACAGATAGATATTGGATAGAACATATCTTAATTGACAAGTAGAATAAAGATTCTAGTTCCCACACTGGGAAAAATCAGTTACCACATACTTTTTAATTATTAATAAATTATGGCAGCTTCTGAGATTAGTGGAGACCGCATCAAAATGTATGTCAAGATGCCAAATCTGTTTATTTATCTACTCATTTTAATCTAACCACGGTGAGCTAAGGAAAATATAACTGAATATTTTCTTCTTTGAGGGTACCCTTAAATACATAAAAATTGATTAAATGTATATTTATTGTTTATGATATCATAAACATAGATGGTATTTAAGAAGAGGAAAAAATGGATTATTCAAACAATAGTTCTCTTTTAAAAGGCTGCTTGGAAAATAATACATAAACAAAAATAATTAAGCCACTCCTTGTTTCAAAATATAGAAAATGGGTAAAAAGCAAATAACGGTAAACCATAAATAGTAAAGTGAGATGATACTTTTACGGTTTTGAAGCAAAAAGAGACTTCCTGATGAATATAAAAAATAAAGCCATATACATCAAAAATTTCCATCAGTGCAATATAAAGTCATGTGACAACCTCAAGGGAGAGTGCAGCACACATACCATGAATGTCACTCTTAATGAACGTGTTCTTAAATCATTTAGAGAAACACAAACACCTTCAATAAAAACACAGGCAAAACACGAACAAGGAATGCATATTTTGCCGTAAAAATTTTTAAATAAATATTCAAGTTACCTTATAACTAAAGGAAAGCAAACAACAATGAGGGACTTCCCTGGCTGTCCAGCAGCTAAGACTCCACGCTTCCAATGCAAGGGGCATGGGTTTGGTCTCTGGTTGGGGAACTATGATTCCACATGCTCTGCAGCCCAGCCAAAAAAATTAAAAAAAAAAAAAAAAACACGTTGAAATTCTATTTAAGGGCCATTAAATTAGCAAATACACTTGAGAAAAGATATCCTGCATTGATAGAAGTCTGAGGACAATGGATTTTCGTGCATTGCTAATGGCCGTGAAGATTTGTCAAATTTTCCACAGGTTATATGATAAGGTAAACAAAAATAAAAATTCTCATAAGCTACATCTAGGAATTCATCAAATGTAGTCCTGTAGATATTTGTGGTTTAGTAATCTTGGTACATCCAGACAATCAAATAATTGTAATTACTGGAAACATGTCCATGCTTATACATTTATTAAAAAAAAAAATAGCCTGGATTCTGAACAAAGGCTTACACATGAAAATATTTATTTCAGCATTTTTCTTACGTATAAAGATTTGAAGTTTTCTATAGGTCTCACATTTGGAATTGGTGAGTATATTATGACATATTAATATAATGTGGCCTCTGGAGGAGATGTTTCACCTTTTTTACAGTACATCATTAATATAAAATATATTCACATGTTCATGCACACATAGTCACCTTCAGATGTATATTATAGAGAGAAAGATATCTGAAATATACAGCATACTTTTAGTTGGGGATACTTTTGAGTAACAATGAGTTAGGCTAATTTTTAAATATTTTTTCTACTTTTAAGTACTTTCTGAAATTCATACAATAAACTTTTTTTTTTTTTTTTTTTTTTTTTTGCGGTACGCGGGCCTCTCACTGTTGCAGCCTCTCCCGTTGCGGAGCACAGGCTCCGGACGCGCAGGCTCAGCGGCCATGGCTCACGGGCCCAGCCGCTCCGCGCTATGTGGGATCTTTCCAGACCGGGGCAAGAACCCGTGTTCCCTGCATCGGGAGGCGGACTCTCAACCAATGCGCCACCAGGGAAGCCCCAATAAACTTTTATAGATAAAAATGTTATCCCCCCAACGTATGTATAGGTAGTTGTTTTTAATGTTTCACTTAATGTATATGCTATTGGGTTAGGTTTGAAAAACAGACTGCAAATTTTTTTCTGAACAATATGATCAAATTTATATATAACTCTATACACAGATGAAAAAGACCACATAATTATGAAAGATTAGTTTCTTTTTTATATTCTTTAATTTTTCAAATGTTATTAATTTAAAATTTGAAAGATGTTATAAAGTTCATAAGAAAATTTTTCTTTAAAATTAGTTAAGTAGAATAACTCAGTATAGTCTACATTTTATCTGAAATCTATAAAACATTAGACTGTAATCACATTTATTTCAAAGTAGATACATGAGAAATTTTGTGATTTTATGGAAACATTGCCAAACATTGATTTCTAGAGTCACATGATGAGAAATCTTGTTGACACGATTTTACTTATTTTTATTACAAGATTGTTATTTGGATCCCTGACATTTGGAATTACCAACAACTGTATTGGACTCTGAATTTCATATTTACAGTGTTTCACGGATTCACTGAAACTATAAAGCGCAGGAACCAAATAGCATGTTATATCCAACATGATTATTTAAATGGAAATAAGGCACATAAATTTCAAACAAAAAGAAATCTCATTAGCCATGGCAACACACAGGGCTTATCTGCTTTAGTTCACTCTAGTTCTGCGATGCATTTTGTGCTAATGGACTAAAATAGTCCTCAACTTAATTACAAGGTCTTCGGTGGATAACAGTATTCTTGTGTAATCGGACAAATTAAACTGGCCTATTTAAAACACTTACAGTATTCATTAGATACCCAAGCATTACTCAGTCTTGAAGACTTTGGACAGTGTAGCTATAATAAAGCTTTTTTTTTTTCTGACATTCTAGAATAGAGTAACAATAATATGAAACTAAAGAATACACTGAGCATATTTTCTTTATAATTATTTCTTGAAGGATAGTGATTTTTTTCTTCTGCATTATTTTTTTCTAAGTTAATGTATATCGGTCGGGGTAATGAGCATACAGGACTTTAAAAACTGGTAACGATGTATCACATATGCAGCCCTTCCTGCTTTCTTCGTTTTATTTCAGGCTATGTGAATCATTTATTTACTAATTTAGTTTTTAGAGGATTTGTTCTTTTTTCTTTTGTTTTCTTTTGGCCGCGTGGTTTGCGGGATCTTAGTTCCCTAACCAGGGATTGAACCCTGGCCCTCAGCAGTGAGAGTGCAGAGTCCTAACCACTGGACCACCAGGGAATTTCCTAGAAGATTTGTTGATAATATATTCTTTCAAAAACATTTGAAGTGAATAATGTAATTTTCACAAGCTTTGTGTAATCAGAACCAATGGGAAGAAGAAAATTGAGATATTTGAATTTTGAAACAGATGCTTTTATATGCAATTCTTTTAAGCTCCTAACACTTACGTATGTTTTTATTTAAAGTAAACTATTAGTAAATTTTCACTTCTTCCTCTCATAAAAAATTGTCATTAAAATCAGCAAGTATCACTCTTCCTCTCTTCCCTTTGGCATACATATGTCAAAATGTATTGGTGCTACTTGGGGGGAACCACCAGATAAAATTGCTGATATAAGAAGTGTGATATTCTATGGGTTTGCTTGCACTGTGACCTGTGCATGTAAAGTAGGAGTTCCATGCAAACTGAACTGGTTAGAAACTGGGATAAAAACTGGGGAGGGGGTGATGACACCTGATAACTTTCCTGCCGTGAGGAAACGCTGGCCTGAGATTCCTTGTGAGAGTGGTACTTGTTTGAGTCAAACATTAAATTTCTCATTTTAAAGATATTTTCATATATTCAGTAGCTGAATATTTTTTAGTGGAAAATGTGGATTTTTAAGATATTGTTACTGAGATAACTGGTTAACCAAGTGGGGAAAATATTCTACTTTAATTTAAAAATGTAAAAAAAGAAGAAAAACTAGAGATAAATTTTATTAATTTTAAAAGTGTTTGCTGATATAAAGGAAAACAATTGATTTTGCATATTTATTCTACAATTTACCAACTTAATGGACTCTGACCTGTTCTATTATTCTTATTTTTATTTTTTAGCATTTGGCTATACAGTCATATCATGTATAAACAATGAAAGATTTGTTCTCCTGTTTTTGAGAGAAATATCACTTATTTTTTGTCATACTCCTTTGCCAGCACTTCCAGAAAATAAAAACAAAGATGCAAATGAATCCAGGCATTCTTTTCCTTTCTTTTATTTCCTACCTTTTATTGTGAAAAACATCTTTGGGGATTTTTGGGGTTAAGGCCAACTGAAGTTTTGAATTAGTGTTTTACAATCAAAGGAAACTTACTTTGAATTATTACACACCAATCATGCTTTGGGCAGAAATTGATTTGGAATTTTACTTGTACATCAGTGATTTAAATATCTGTTTGTATCCCAGTCTTAATAAAATGCTCTTATTTTATCTCTGATTTTAAAAATAATTCATGTTCATTGGAAAATAATTCAAATATTACAGGAAGGTAGTTAGGAGAAAGCAATACTACTTATAAGCCACTAAAAACAAATTGACATGATAATGTATAGATTTTAATTCTTTTCTATGAGATGTCCATACACATAAGTCTTTCTAAAAGTGAGATTTTAATATTCAAGTTCTTTTGTACACTGCTGTTTTAATATAACTACATACTGTGGACACATAGCCATACAAACAAAATGTAGACTTACATTATCATTTAATTACCGAGTGGTTTCCATTGGTGTGGATAAATCCTGTTTATTTTTTAAGCTCAAAATTTAAATATTCATGTTGTTTCAAATTTTCACTTTGGCTCCTAGAAAATATATTTATATTTCCTTTTCTTTTGTTGTCTCCATCTCTGTATGACTCTGCCCCTATCTGTCAGTCTGTCTCTAGACACACACACACACAATGATAAGGAAGCCTCCTCCCAGGTTCAGAAGGAGCACAAACAAAATAATAGCTTAGTTGCTTACCTCACAATGGCCATGGTGGTGAAGGTAGAAGCAGAAGCTGAGATTCACTTCCCACATAGCTTACGGGAAAAACACTCATATATTCATATGAGATACAAGAAAGAGTAATCATTGAGTGTAACCTGGAACAAATGAATGCATTTAGTAACAATAACAAATAATTAATTAGCCTGATGTCTGCAAGATTCACTTCCACCTATGTACACCTAAAAGACATAGGGTTCCCTTTGAATATTATGGCTACCATTCCTCTACTGTTTGTACAATGAAAAATATTGGCTTAATTCTTTATTTTAAATTTAGCTTATTTGAGTTGAACCTATTGGAAAAAGGAAGAATTCAGTAAGTTGTAGAAAATAATATATGTCTAACAACTATTTACAATTAAAATTATGGATGTATAACTAAAACAAACACAGATGACTGGGAGTGGGAGAAAAGAGAGAATAGAAAGAACTTTTTACCAGATATTTCTTAAAACCAGTCTTAGATCATAGTAGTAAACGTAAAGACTTATCATGGAAAATAAAGTAACAAGAGCATTAAGAAACAAAATTTATGGAACAGGAGCAGGACTGTACTGAAGAGAAATTGATTCTCTGATATTATTATTGAAGAGGGAGGAAGAGAACTATAAGAACTTGACACTGAGTTTATGATAATATAAACCAAAGAAAAAGTAAACTTATATAAAGAAAGAGAAATTCAACCATTTATTGTATAGGACATTCTAGAGTCCCTCCTGCACTCTGATGAATTCCGTTACTGATAAAGGGTTAATCAGTGAGCAAAACAGACAACTGACTAAGTGTCTTCCACACAGAGTTTACACCCTGATGAAGGAGACACCCAATCAGCACACATGCCATAACATGTCTTGTGATGACAAGGGGTGGGGTAGGCTGTGAGTAGAGGGTGGGGGGAGAAGGAGCCGTGATGTGACACAGGACAGGCAGAGACGTCTTCTGCTAAGGTGACATTTGGGTCGGGATCTGAAGGAGGTGAGGGTCATGCTGACAGAGCTCAAGGGAAATGCCAAGATTCTGGGATGAGCGGATGCCGGATGTGTTGGGGGCACAGTTAGGAGCCCAGTGTGTCTACGGAGAAGTAGTTGGGATGTGGAGCAGGGAGGAGGAACAGGGGTGGGTCAGAAGGGTTGTGGTCAGTGCAGACCATGGGTGGGGCTGCTCAGACAGTCCTCTGTCCAGCAGCTATTCCCAACTTTGGCTGAACACTGGAATCTCCTGAGGAGTTTGGAAAACTGTGGTTGCCTCAGTCTCACTTTCTGGGATGGGTCTTGGGTGTGGCCTGGGCACTGGAAATTTAGAAAGAAATTCCCCAGGTGATTATAGTTTGCAGCCAAGAAAGGACCACTGGTTTAGAGGTAGGGAAATGAGAGGAATCCAGCAAAGAGAAGTGAGGTGGAATTAGATGAAAGAAAGGGAGAGTGATGCTCTGGAGGTCAGGAGAACAATGTGGTTTGAAAGGGGGGAGGGATTAGTTTGTCAAATGCTACCTTTCTTGAGTCCAGCAAGATGAAATCTGATTCAGCTATTGGAACGGGCAGGGTAGGGGTCAATAGAGGCTCTGATAGGAGCTGTTCATTTGAGTTGTAGGATTGAAATACTGATTGGTGTGGGTTTAAGAGGCAAAGCAGGGGCAGAGAAAGTGGACACACTAATTGTTTACATACAACTCTTTCAAAAACTCTCTCTGTGGAGGTGTCTCACTGTTGAAGCAGAACGTGGGCTTGAGGAAGACTTGTTTAAGTGAAAGCCATGTTTTCCATAAGAAATAATCTAGTGGAGAGAACAATCTGATGATTAAATGAGGTAATAATTGTAAAGTGTTTTCTAATATTGTCTGGTTCACAGTGAATGTTATATAAATGTTTGCTTAATGAATGAATGATTCCAGAGAATGGGTGTGGAGGGGGGAATTCCAAGAGGAAAATCACTGAGTAGCTGGAAAGATGGGACACAGCTCAGTGTTTGGGGTCTATCCTCAGAGAATTCTCATACTTGATAGAGTATTAGTTATGTTATTAGATTTGGTGGAATAAATAAGAATTTTCTTAATTTAAGTGAAATAGAAAGTCCCTAGTTGAAAGTAAGGGGGTGGAAGTGTTGGGGTTTGGAGAGCATGGAGACTGGGAAAAGAAAGAGATTTAAGGTTTTTGTTAGCAAGTTAATGTGATATCCACCGGCCAGAGTGCATGCCTCTCTCCAGACATTGATCTGCATGTTTCCTTTTATTTTAAAAATGCATCCATATACTGAGATTTTCCTAATCCCATTCTAATCAACTGCATAACACACCCCCATATGGGTGTACCCAAATCTATTCCACCATATCAAATGGTGGATATCTGAATTCTTTCTGGAATTTTGATATCAAAACTAACGTCACATCTCACAGTTTTATATGCATGTCATTTACATTTTTGCTAGTATTTATTTAGGACCTCACAGGATCAAAGGATAAATTCATATGTCATTTTAGTCATTTGTTTTTACTTAATATTTACACTATATCAGAGCACTAAACACAGTCCTAGAAAATCTCATAGAAATAAAGACCGGTACTTCCATAAATTCATGGAACCTAATATAGGCCCTCAGCACTCCCCGGCAAGCCAACTAATTTTCTCCCTTTTCTCTTCAAACCTACTATCCCCACTCCTTACCTGTCTCCTCCCTCATCAAGGAGTGAAAGCCATTCTCTAGATGGGAACCTCCTGCTCCTATACCTAAACCTACATGGATCGGTTTTTAATGTAATAGGGGAAGGGTATCCTCTCCAAAGAGAGTCCAGTCTTTGTACCTCTTCTACTGTATCAGAAACCATTCATTATCAAGTCTCTCTCCAGTATTTAGTAAACATTTTCCAATTGCATCAGCTTTGAAGGCTCTTGAGGTTTTAACATCTAGAAACAATCTCCCAGACTTTCACTGACGCCCATGATACACACTGTTTTCTCACCACTTTTCTGATAGCCCGTTTAGTGCTCTTTGTAAGCTTCCCTTTCTCAGCTAGCCATGTTAGAGTTCTCCAAAGCTCAGTCCATCCCTCTTCTCTCTTTATTCTGTAATTTCTTCCAAGGTGAATTCATCTGTATCCACAGCTTCACTTACTGCACTAATCCTGGCTTGGGATACCTGGAGCTAAACAGTCATGTTTCTAGATCAGATGGCCTTCTCTTCACTCCAGTCCCTTACATTGGCTGCTGAAGACCACAGCTCAAATCCTGCCCCTGTTTTTCTATTTCTCAGGAGCTAATAATAGTTTTTTATGTTTTTCAAAGATTCTAACTATATAAAAAGTAAGTAAACTGAATAATATATAACAGCGACCATACATGGCCAACAAAATCTCAAATATTTACTATTCGACCCTTTACAGACAAAAGTTGTCAACCCCTTTTAGATGACTCAGTCTCCTAAAAATCGACTAAGACCAAATCACAGTCTATATCTTCCACCTTCCCAAACCATGTTCCCTCAGTGAATGACATTATTCACTCATGTGTGTAAATCGAAAGCATAGTGCTTCTGCCTGCACACCTTTACTTCCTGTATCCACTCTGTCATCATGTTATATATTCTACAGCAACCTGGAATCCATTGAGTAATGTATATTTCAATGTCATCATCCAAGTCCAACATGTCACCATGTCACACCTAGCCTCTGTCAACCCTGCCCCTCCTGCCCTTGACATGGCTACTAGAATCTCCTTTCCTCAAGAAATCATTGGACACTAAACCCACGATTAACACTCTTCAGTGGTTGTCCCACAGGCTGTTGTGATCTGACGCCTGACCACCTCCAGCCTCGCCTGCACCACGTGCCCCTCCCTCTCCTGCTGAAGCTGCACCAGCTTACCTCCTATAACTTCATTAGACCATCTCCCTCCCAGCACAGGGCATCTCCATGGGTGAGTCCCTGTGCCTGGAAACTTTCACCAGCAACATCCTTCTTTGCTTATTGAACTTAATCCACCAGAGTGTACCTCACGCCCTCTCTAGGTCAGGTTCCATCTTAATATGCTCTCCTGCAATGTCCCTCTGTATGATAGTTGGCTGATGTGAATCCCCTCGACATGGTCAGGCTCACAAAAGGAGATCTGCCCATTACCTTGTGTTCCCTGAACTTAGCACTGTGTCTGACAATTATCACACCGAGAATAAACATGTCGTCAATGGGTGGATTGAGTCTCTGATAACCTTTATTACGTGAAGTCAGTGAAAAATGATATATAAATTCAATAAATGATTATGTACAATGGACTAATGCTTTTTAAAAGAAAATTAGGTATTTGCCTCACTATTAATCAAAATAAATCCAGGAGGATGAAATATTTCATGTGAGGCAAAGTACGAGGGGGCAGTGTATTTATGGATGGCTTTCTAAGCGTGATTCCAAAGGCTGAAACAAAAAAGGAAATAAAGGGACTTCCCTTGTGGCACAGAGGTTAAGAATCTGCCTGCCAATGCAGGGGACACAGGTTCGATCCCTGGTCCAGGAAGATCCCACATACCACGGAGCAACTAAGTCCGTGTGCCACAACTACTGAGCCTGCGCTCTAGAGCCCACGAGCCCCAACTACTGAAGCCCGCGCGCCTAGAGCTCGTGCTCCACAACAAGAGAAGCCACCGCAGTGAGAAGCCCGTGTGCTGCAACAAACGTAGCCCCTGCTCACTGCAACTAGAGAAAGCCCACGCCCAGAAAGGAAGACCCAACGCAGCTAAAAATAAATAAATACATTAAAAAAATTAAAGAAAGGAAATAAGACATTTGACTGCATTAACATTTAAAAAAAAAACAAAAAACATGCACATTCTAAACTTCCGCAGGAAAAGAATATGACTGATGTTGAAAATCAGAAAAATACTCCATAAAATACTCCATAAGACAGAACATTACTAGTCTTCAAACCTGTAAAACTCACTCTACTGCCATTGTTTGTTACATGCATTTCAGGTGAAATCCTAGTAAATATAGATAGCTGTGTTTTTCTGTGTAGCTTCATGTCTATTTAGCATTCATTTGGACCTCATTTTATATTAAATTTATCAATGAATTGTGAAGAATCAATAAAGACTGATAAGTAGGGGTAATCATCCATGTGGAGAGGAATTTAAGGCTCCTTTCTCAGCTCCTACTGGAACACATTATTATCTCTGAGAGAAAGCACGGACTGTAGACAGGAATAGAAAAATTCAGTCCACTCAATGAACAATATTCTGCTAAGGCTCCTTACATGAATAGAATGCTTCAAGAAACACACCTGATGAGGCCTGCATGTTCTATTTCCTAAGAGACTATTCTTTAACTACAAAGAAATGATCCCATCTCTTGGGCCTTGGATCATTACATTTTCTGTGTTCTGTATCTTAAATTCACTAAAGAATTTCTTTTCTTCTGTCTTGTGTGTAAATGACTCTATATTGATTGGTTGAAAAGTGAAAGCTCCAGTCATTCTTTTAAGCATTTTCCATGCAATTTAAACATTTACAGTTTGGTATGTTGTAGGTATATAAACAAGCTTGTTGATTTGAACATAAAATAATTGTATTATGAGGATGATGAAATACTTTATTCCTCTTCCATAAATATGAGCAGAGTTAGGACTAAGAAGGGTTTTTGAGAATAGTCTATTATTACCCAACAGTCACACTTTTTAAAAGGAATTATATGGGTTGTATTTATTTATTTGTTAATGATCAGTGTTTAAGTTTTATTATTGTTATACATATTTTTAGCATTTTATTTTTGCATAATTTAAAATCAAAGCAAAAATAAACATTGCAGCAAATATCACAGGGAAGTCCATGAGCGTTAAAACAAATTTCATGGATTGCTATTGCCAAAATTTAAGATGCTGTTGGGACTTTGGAGACCTGTGTTCCAGCCTTTTCTCACCTGCGTTTATTTGGAAAAGCATAGACTCTCATGAATTAAGTCCATGTTTTGTTGACCAGATGAGGCTTAGGAAACACATTGTAGAAGTCAATATCTATCATTTCATTAAATGTGTGGTGTAACTGATAATCTGAAAACTGGGAAATTGAATAAAATTTTTCAGAATAGGTAAATAGATAAATCAGATACAGCACAAAATTATGAAGCAAAATAGGAAAGAAACTTGTTCATTAGTTCGGGAGAATAGACTTTTCTCATCTTATTTTTTGCTTCTATTTAAATTAAAACTTTAAGGGTTAAGAACTCCTTTCTCACTTCAAATTTTATATGATTTCACATAACAGTAAAAAACAATAAACATTACATTCTAGTTATTATAAAAATAACAATAAACAGGTGGAGGAAATGACACTTATTATTGTCTAATTTAAATCATGGTGTTACAGTAGGATTTTTGCTGTAGTGAATTCAAACCCACTTCAGTGCATGCCAAGGAACCTTAACGAAGGGCTTCAGGGCAGTGATGCTTTGGTTGGATCACCTCAGTTTATAGAATGAGTAGCTTAACTTTATCACTGTGGGTTGCCAGTGATTTCTCCCCAGTCAGTCTTAAGTTAGCAAGCTGCCTTCTAAACCTAAAAGTGTAGGTCAGCAATCTATTTTACCATTTGGACTGATAGAAATGACAATTTCATATGGATCAACCTAATAATGAAGATGCAGACAACAGAGGGATTTCTTTGTTAGTTTTGTTGTTCTGGTAGATACAACCATTTGACAAACTCACATAGGATACTGAACTTCACCTTGAATTTCCTTGTTTTTCCAAATGTCTGGTTTCATAAATTGCTGATTACACAATTTGAGGTAGAAAGAGCTTTGGGATATATATAAGCCAAATTTCTCCATTCTATATAGGTGACAGTACTATGAATAATAGTAGTGAAATTTTGGTAGACATAGTAAATGCTCAATACTTTACAAAATGCTTTGCATAAAATACCTCCTTTAATTTTTGTAAAAACCTTATGACCTCAATGTTATCATTACCTACATTTTACAGCTGGAACTAGGATCCAAAGTTATTCAGCTTCTTTGTTCATGATCTGAACTGCTGAACTATAATGCTACTATCTGAAAACCCAATGATGTAGGTTTCTAATCTTAACCTCATTTCCTAGATGAAAAAACTAAAACCAAAAGAGGTTATGCCCTTACTCCAGGTCACATTTTACACTCTGCTCCAATTCTATTCACAGCTGGGCCTGAAATAGATTTAAATGTCAAAGTGATTTTCTTTCTCATAGATACATATTTAACTCAAAATAGTCTTCTATTTATTCTTTCAATCACATCAGATGATAGTATCTTAATTCCATGCAATTTTGTCACTCCTATTTGTCAATTAGGGCTTTTAATGTTACAAGTAATCAAAAGGAAACAAGTGCAAACAGTTTTAAACAAAAAAAAAATACTTGAATTCAATTGCATCACTCATAAAACTGTAAAGTCCATAGATAGGGAAAGCTTTGGGTTTGCTTTGATTTTGTACCTTCACCTTGGCAAAGACCCAGTTTCTTTTCCTCTTCACATGTGACAGATATTTTTTTCTCCTGAGGCTGGATTCTCACACCTGGTAGGAAAATATGTGGTGACAGTTCCAGGCTTCAAGTTCATGACGTCTGGTAGGTTTTTCAGATGATCAAGGAATGCTATTTCACAAAAGTCTCAACAAATCTCCTTCACAGTTCAGTTTAATTGGATCAGATTCCAATTTCTGATTTGATTCTTTTAGCCATACAAATTCTGTGTTTTGAATGGCTTACTCCTGATTAGATTAATTCAAATTCTAAGAGTATTACTTTGATTTGATTGAAAGTAATCAGTGTTCAACCATGTAACTGGGTCAATGCCATTCTCTTACCTAACCCATCAAACAAGCAGAAGAATAAGACTGTTACACAACAGGAGAGGTGTAATAGGATTGTTGTTAAGACACAAAATGCCAGCAAACCTATGGCCCAGGAAATTCATGTGATAGTGATCCCTAAACTAAGGATGTGCCCTCGGAGCCCTGTGGAATATTTGCTTTTTTGTTCTTATGTTTTAACCTTTTAATTATGAAATGTAATTTAGGCACTGAAAAGTCTGTTAAACATAAATGTATGATAGCATTAATCATTATAAGAGGAACATTGGTGTAATCTGTTACTAGGTTAAATGATAGCACATTGTCAGACCTGAAGAAACTGCCCACATGGACCCTCAAGGTCACCATTCCTTCCAAATTCCCTAAAGGTTACCAATAGCATAAATGTTATGGTACCAATTTCTAATTCCTAAGCACTGTAATTTAGTTTTTCCCATTTGAGGGACTTTATGACAGTTGAATTGTACAATGCAGGTACTAGCTCTAAAAATCTGTAAAGTTTCTTCATGTTGTTGTGTGTGTTGTCTGCATTACACTGAATGAAAATACCACGTTTTATTTATACATTTTACTATTAATGGACATTTGTGTAAACTCTCATGAACATTTTGTAAGGTCTCTTGGCACATACTTGACTTCATTTCTGTCGGATATATACCTGTAGATTTGTTGGGACGTTGAAAATGTGTATGTTAACATATTAAGTACTGTCAAATGGTTTTCCAAAGTAGTTGTACCAATTTACAGTCCCGCTAGCAGTGGCAAAGTTTCTCTTCTCCCACAGTCTTGCTAAATCATGCCATTACTAGTCAGTTTCATGCCACTACATGCTAATTTGAGCCAATTCTGGTGAGTATTCACCAGTGATATCTCATTGAAGCTTTACTTTGCATATCCCTGACTAGAAATGAGATTTATAGGTCTTTTTGTATGTTCTCTTTTGTTAAGTGATTGTTGAAGTCTCTTACACATTTTTCAATTAGGCTGTTTGATTTCTTATGTATTTACAAGTCTTTACACATTCTGTTATTACCTACTTGACATTTGCTTTTTGCATTGCAAATATCTTCTCCTGCTCTATGACTTCTTTTTCATATTCCTAATAGTGTTCTTTGACAAAGAGTTCTTAATGATGTAGCTAAAAGTATTAATTTTACTGTTTTCTGTGTTATATAAAACTATTTACCTACTGATAGATCAAAAACTGTTCATCTATGTTACTTGTTAAGCTTTATTATTTTTTGACATATGTAGCTAGCTATAACCAGCTTGGAATTGATATTTGCTTAAGGTATATAATAGAGATAATATTATATTTATTTTTACATATAGCTTTCCAATGTCACAGTACCATTTAATGAAAATAATCCCTTCTGTCTTGGCTAAATAAACATGTGGGTACAGATATCTCTATGAAATAGTGATCTCTTTTCCTTTGGATATATACCCAAGAGTAAAATTACTAGATCATATGGCAGTTTTCTTTTTTTTTTTTTTTTTGGTGATACGAGGGCCTCTCACTGTTGTGGGCTCTCCCATTGCAGAGGACAGGCTCCGGACGCGCAGGCTCAATGGCCATGGCTCACGGGCCCAGCCGCTCCACGGCACTTGGGATCCTCCCAGACCAGGGCACGAACCCGTGTCCCTTGCATCGGCAGGCAGACTCCCAACCACTGCACCACCAGGGAAGCCCGGCAGTTTTCTTTTCTGAGGAACCTCCATACTAGTTTCCATAGTGGCTGCACCAATTTACATTTCCACCAACAGTGTAAAAGTGTTCCCTTTTCTCCACATTCTCACCAACATTTATCTCTTGTCTTTTTGATAATAGCCATTCTAACAGGTGTGAGGTGATAGCTCATTGCAGTTATGATTTGCAATTCCCTAATGATCAGTGGTGTTGAGCACCTCTTCATGTACCTGTTGGCCATTTGGATATCTTTTAAAAGGAAATGTCATTTTAGGTTCATTCCAGCATTATTCTCAATAGGCAAGACAAGGATGGAAACAAACTAGATGTCCATTGATGGATGAATGAATAAAGAAAATGTGAATTTGTATATATATATATATAATTCAGCCATAAAATAGGACATTCTGCCATTTGCAGCAACATGGATGAATCTGGAAAGCATTGAGCATTACACTAAGTAAAATAAGACAGACAGAGAAAGACAGAATACTGAATGATCTCACTTAGAAAGGAAAGGACTTGTAGGAATAGAGAACAGATTGGTGGTTACAAGAGGCTGGGTCAGGGGTGGGGGGCATAGGAAATGGCTGAAGGTGGTTGAAGAGTACAAACTTCTAGTTATAAGTTCTGGTATGCACAGTGTGATGACTGTAGTTAACAAGACTGTGTTGTGTATTTCAAAGTTGCTAAGAGAGTAGATCATAAAAATTCTCATCACAAGAAAATAAATGTTGCCGCTATGTGAGGTGATGGATGTTAGCTAAACTTATTGTGGTAATCATTTCACACACGTATATCAAATCATTATTTTGAGCAGTTTCAACTTATACTATGTTATGTGTCACTTATATCTCAATAAAACGTGAAAATAAAAAATTCCTTCCTCCAATGCCCTGCAGTGCCAATTTTTTATATTCACATATGTATGAATCTATTTGGAGATCCTCAGTTCTGTTCTATTGGTTCATTTGTTTCTCCTTGTTCTACCAGCTATTTTAATTTCTGTAGCTTTGTAATAAGATTTCATATTGGGAAGACTGAGTCCTCTTACCTTAGTTTTCCATCAAAAGTACCTTAGCTCTCCTTGGTCCTCAGTATTTCCACACACATTTTGGAATCAGTTCATCAGAGCTGTTGGGTGAGAATGCATTGAATCTATGGGTCAATATGAAGAAAACTGTCCTGTTATTATACTGAAACTTCCAATGCATGAATGTGGTCTACTTTTCATATTACTTGGGTCTTCTTTAATTCTTTTTTTTCCTCTCTTTTCTTAAATATACGTCTTTATTGGAGTATAAATGCTTCACAATGCTGTGTTAGTTTCTGTTGTTTCAGTGTTATTTGGTAGTTTTCTTCATATTTTGCATCCAACTTTAAAAATTTTAATAGAATGCTTTTGATGTTTTGAAACTATTGAAAATGATATGTTTCTTAAATTCTCAGTTTTAAATTTTGTTGCAACTGTATATCTATGATTTATAAATTGTCCCTGTATACAATAGTTTTGCTAAACTCACTAATTCTATTAATTTACCTGTAAATGATGTTGTTAGTGCACCCAATGTGCATCATTAGGAATTTCATATTTTTTTCATACAAGCCATCATATCATCTATGAGACATGATTGCTTAATTTCATCCCTTTCAATAGTCAGTCACTCACCCATGCATTCATTTATTCATTCATTCTCTCTTGTTTATTGCACTGGCAAAACCATCAAACACAATGTGGAGTTTTGTTGCAGTCAAATATCCACATTTTGTTCTGTGTCTCTAATATAAAGCTTTCAACATTTCAGGTTTTTCTATATATACACTTTATCAGATTAAGAAAGTTCTTATCTATTCTCAAATTGCTAAAAAGTTGTGTCGTGAATGGACATATATTTTTATCAAATAAATTTTCTGCATCTTATGCAATCATGAGATTGCTCTTTTTATTTCATTTATGTACAGACTATTTGATTTACTACTATTTCATTTGATTTACTATCCATTTTAGGTGTACCTTCTCTTTATTGGATCATTCTCCTCCAGAGGTAATAATCAAAATAGTAAACAACTGGCACAGCAGAGGCACCATGTGAATAAGAATGGACACAGTCGATAAACAAGTGAAGCCATATAGGTGCACAGCAGCTGCATATCAGCTCAGCTTCACCTATTAATTGCACAACCTGCACCCAAGTTTGTTATCAGGCTTTTTGTTTTTTTAATTTACTACTTTTAATCCAACTTTTCTTACCAAGTATAAGTGGAACTTGTTCATATTATATTATCTTTTAATAAATAATTAAATTTCCTTTGTTAACGTGTTTAAAATTTTTGCATTTAGTAAGAGTGGACTTTCTTTTTTAAACATTTGTATGAAGATTGTGAAACAAAATGAAGATAATATGAATTGGAGAGTGTTCACTTACTCCTCTATTGTTAGACGTCATTGTGCAAGTTGAAAACATTTTGTCCTTGAATGTTTGGAGAACTTACCAGGGAAGCCACTGAAAACTAGAGAGTGTGTGTGTGTGTGTGTGTGTGTGTGTGTGTGTGTGTGTGTGTGTGTGACTGCTAATTCAAATGCAAAGCTAAATAAGCTAAATAAATAAGCTAAATAAAGTTTGCTAAGTTTTCACATCAGTCTTGATAAGATACCTTTTTCAAGAGATTTGTATATTTCATATATATTTTAATTCAGTGGGATAAAGGCATACATTTATCCATCTTATCATTTTATTGCTTTTGTTTGTTTGTTTGTTTTGTTTTCTTTTTTGCGATATGCAGGCTTCTCACTGTTGTGGCCTCTCCCGTTGCAGAGCACAGGCTCTGGACGCACAGGCTCAGTGGCCATGGCTCAGGGGCCCAGCCGCTCCATGGCATGTGGGATCTTCCCAGACCAGGGCACAAACCCATGTCCCCTGCATCAGCAGGCAGACTCTCTACCACTGTGCCACCAGGGAAGCCCGCCATTTTATTGTTTTATAGCATGATCTGAAGTGATGTACCCTTATTCATTTCAGATAATGGTTTATTTATCACTCTACTCCCTTTGAATTTTATTTTATTTTTTTCCCTAATATTTTGAGGTTTTTTCAACCTCTTTTCTGTTATAATATATGCATATAAAGTTAAAATTACCCTCTAAATATTTCTTAGTTTTGATGTATGGCATTTCTCTTATTATTCATTTCAATTTTCTTTGATCTAAGCGTTATTTAGAGTCTATATACATTTTATTTTTGAAACATCTATATTTCCTCTGGTTATTTATTTCTAATTTAAATAAATTGTAGTCAAAGAAGGAGGTACTACTTATAGTTTCAATCATTTCAATTTATGACCTAATAAATATTCAAAGATTTTACATGTGTTTGAACAGAATGTGTATATTTTGGGGTTCATTACTCTCTATATATTTATTAGGTGACATTGATTGTGTTGCTTAAACCTTATATATTTCAGCAGTATTTTCTATTGTTTATTTTATCAGGTACTAAAAAAAGAAAAATAAATACCTCAATATGATTGGGGATTTGTCTTTACCTGCTTGTATTTGTCAATTTTTATACTTTATATATTTTGAGGCCATGTTTTTAGGTGCATATTAATTTAGAATTGCAAAATATTTCTGCTGAATTAATTCTGCTGAATGAGAACCTTTTTAAATTCTTAATATCTGCTATGTCTTCTGCTTAATTTGTCTATATTTTTCTGAAATTAATATAGGTACTTCCTTGTGGTTGAAGTTTAAGTCATATATATCTTCTTGCATTCTTTGACGTTCAAGCTTTCTGCATTGTTATGATTTAGGTATGTTTCATTAACACAGCATAGAGTAATTTGTTTTGCTTTTTTATTCCGTCTAACAATCATCTTTTCATTGGAATTTTGTGTCTACTTTACATTCACTATAAATATTTAGAAATTTTATTTTAAATTTAACATCTTACTCTGTACTTTCTGCCTCTGTGCTGTTCTCGCTTTCTCTGTCTCTCTGTCTCTGCAGTATATAAACCTGACTCCCCCCACATGCTGATCCCCTGCCACAGTGAAGGCCCCTCCCTGGAAGATTGTGAGGGGGCCTGCGCCATGGGGTAACATGGGGAAATCCCCTCTCTCAGGAAGCAGAGAGGGGCCCTAGAGGTTTTCTCTTCCTCTTAGCTCTGCCCTGGGGGCTCGGGGAAATGGTTACCACATCCTCCTCTCTCAAGTGAGGGATGTTTCTTGCTAAATCTATTTTCATTTTGGAAAAAAAAAAAAAAATATATATATATATATAAATAAACAGTTTTATATAAAAAATAGAGAGAAATAACTACAGATATAGTTTGATAAATATGCATACACAAACACATGTATATACATATATACATGTTTATATATACATACAGTTATTTCCTAATAAGATATTTTAAAGCATTTTAATGTATTTAATAAATCAAAATTTAGGTATTAATGTATTTGTCTCCAATCACAATAATGTATTTTATTATTTTGATTATCCTTCATTTCTTCCTGAATTTCTTGCCTTTTATCTGGAATTATATTTCTCTGCCTTAAAAAATATCTCTCTGTATATTCGCTAATGTGGATGGGCTGTTTACAATTTCCCTCAGTGTTTTTTTTATTTTCTCCCTGAAAATGTCTATATTTCACTTTCGTTCTTGAAGGCTCTTTTTCCTGGGCATCTATTTCTAGGCTGGTGGTTATTTTCTCACCACTTTAAACTGTTTGGCCTGGATTAGTTCTGTTGAGAGTCAGTTAATGCTTGTCCCTTTTAAGATCATCTGTTTTACTTTTGGCTTCTTTTAAGATTCTTTTCTCAGTAATTTATGTCTAATACTATAAATGTTCCTAGATATGTTTTTATGCATTTTTAATGATCCTTGGGCCTTAGAGCTTCTTGAATCTACAGACTGGTACCTTCTGATCAGTTTCATATACTGCCTCTTCACCCATTTTCTTTTTTCTCCTTTTGTGGGGCTCCTACTAGGAGTTCAATTAAATATATGTCAGTTTTTCTCATCGTATTCCCTTTGTTTGTCCTTTTAATATCTATCATCTATCTTTTTTGCCCAATCGATTATTCTGAATAGTTTCTTTCAAATATTTTAAGTTATTAATCTTTATTTAACTCTTCTAATTTGTTGTTACCATCTGAAATTGTAATTTAAATTATTGCAATTTTTTGTTATAATTTTTTAATAGACTCACTTGGTCTCTTGTTTTTTCTTTTTTTCTTCTCTATTTCTTTTTTTTCCTTTTTTTTTTTTTTAAACAATATTTTTCTATTTATTTATTTTTGGCTGTGTTGGGTCTTCATTGCTGCATGCAGGTTTTCTCTAGTTGCAGTGGGTGGGGGCTAATCTTCGTTGTGATACATGGGCTTATCATTGCGATGGCTTCTCTTATTGCAGAGTATGGGCTCTAGGAGTGCGGGCTTCAGTAGTTCTGTCATACAGGCTCAGTAGTTGTGGCTCGTATGCTCTAGAGCACAGGCTCAGTAGTTGTGGCGCATGGGCTTAGTTGCTCCACGGCATGTGGGATCTTCCTGGACCAGGGATTGAACCTGTGCCCCCTGCATTGGCAGGTGGATTCTTAACCACTGCACCACCAGGGAAGTCCCTCCTGTCTTTTTTTTTTTTTTAATAAATTAATTATTTAAAAAAGTTCTGTACTTGAATTTAATGTAACAATAATAATATTAACATAAAAATATAGGGATAATTACTGAACATAGTCTAATTATCTTAAATTCTAGTCCTTGTAATTTCAGTATCTAGAGACTTCGTTGGTGTAGACCTTTTCTTTTTTTGTTCGAACGTAGATCTTTTCTGTTGATTGTCACTTATTTCTCTTCGTGTGCTGGTTATTTTTAATTATGGACCAATGTATACAACTTGCTTTTGGAAATTGTTTGTACAAGTAACTTAAGATCTAGGTTGATGCTATCTGCTTTTAGAAATTCTGTAATTTTTCTAGGTTCACAGGGAACAACACATCAGGTAAAACCTTATTTCAATTTCAAGTATCGATTGAAGTTTATTGCATTTATCAGATGACCTGAAGCTGGGATTTTATCTAGGCAAAAGATTGCTTGATTTTTAACTCTTCCTTATCATACTGTTCAAACTTTTGGCAATTCACCTCAAAATATACAAACCTATCCCTTCCTGCTGTCAGATCCCAGAATTCAACATTCACATCCCTGGTGCTTCATGCTGAAATATAAACTACACAGCCCCTCAAGTGCCCCCATGGAGAAATAGTGTTTCCAGATGTTGATCTTCTGGCATCTGTGGTGGGCAATGACGGTCATCAGAGTAGTTTATCTTCCGTTTTAAAAGACTGTTTGCATGTGTCCAACAGAAGCCTCCATGCCTGTCTTGTTCTTAGATGTGCAGCTCTGGCCTTAGGCCTTTGTGTGTCTCACTGCAATATGGTGGAGTAAGCTGTCTAGCCTGTGTTGAATTTATCTCTTGAATAAACTTGCTTCTGGTTAACTGTAAAAAAAGAAAAAAATTCTAAATTTTCCTAGCTCTGCATCTTGACCCAGTAATTCTTCTCTATTTTGCTAACCATCTGATGATGCATTTAGTGATTCTGTGTATATTTTATTTTTATTTGCCCAGTATATATGTTAGGGAGGCTGAGAAGTCCCAGATCTGCAGTCATCAACCTGGGGACCCAGGAGATCTAATGGTGTAAATTCCAGTCCAAGTCTGAGTCTGAATGGAGGAGAGGACTGATGTCCCAGCTCAAGAAAAAGGCAGAGAGAGAATTCTTTCTTACTCAGCCTTTTATTCTATTCAGGTCTCCACTGGTTTGGATGAGGCCCACCATCTGCTTTACCAAGACTACTGACTTAAAGGTTAACCTCATCCAGAAATACTTTCACAGACATATCCAGAAATAATGTTTGACCAAACATCTGGCCACCCCATGGCCCACTGAAGTAGACACATACAACTAACCATCACGCCCAAGTGTCCTCGGTGAGACTATTTGTCTGAATCACCTAGTCTGGCATTACTGGAATTGGAAGTCTTCATAGAAACTTTTAAAAATAGGGAGACACTCTGCTGTTAAGAATTTATCTTCTTATAGACTGAGAGAATCTGATATAGCCATGGTAATCTCCAAATATCTAATATGAGTGAAATAAATATATCATTAAAATCTATCCTTTAAATGTGCCATGCAAACTTTTTCTCTTTCAATACTCCATTGAAGCTAAAGAATTCTCAAATTATGAACTATAAATTTTGTTTGTAACATTTCTGCTTAAATAGGTCATTATTACTTCACAGTCTTTGAAGACTGACACTTAGGCAGAGTTCCCTGTGAAATGAGAAGTATGAAATTTGAGTACTTTTTTTCTTTAAAAATTATATTATCTCCTTAAGTTTCAATTATCTAATAATGCTTCTAATGAAAATATGTCACTTTAAACAGAGATAGCATAGTCCTTGAACAACTACCTTTAAAAAATAATTTGCTCATTGATCTCAGAAAGATGAATCAGTTCTTAATCTGAGTCATCAATCATTTTGAACATCTGCTGTGTTATTATCATTCACCACCTAAATGCTTTCTACTCTCCCTTTTCTACCTATTCGCTTAGGAAGTTTGAGAAGTAAGTGAAATTTAGAGCCATGAAATTGTAATTAAAGTATATCACTATAGATGGGAAAGTAAATAGATGTCTAATTTACATTCTTTAAATATTAATGGATAGATGCAGTGGAAAAAGTTCTGTAACTTCAAAATACATAATAAACCATCTTTCATATAATATTTTAGGCAACCTTTATAAAATACTTTAGCATGTATTTATATACTTTTGGTTATGTAACACTCATTATAATTTACCATGGGAATATCTCTTCCTTGAGTGTCATTTTAAGGATTTAAAGAAAAATTGTTTTATCAAGAAATACATTATTCCACATATTTGGAATATGTACACAAATGTTTAAAATGTATACATTTACTGTATTACTAGGCACACCCATCTCCAATATAAAATACATAATATATATGTTTATTGAAGTATAGTTGATTTACAATGTCGTCTTAGTTTCAGGCGTGCAGCATCATGATTCAGTATTTTTGTAGATATATTCCATTACAGGTTATTACAAGATAATAGGTATAATTTTCTGTGTTATACAGTTTATCCTTGTTGCTTATCTATTTTAAATATAGTAGTTTGTATCTGTTAATCCCATTCTATGGAATATTTTCCTCTCAGTATGTTTTATTAGTACAGATTTTCCTTGACTCGAGATGAGGTTACATCCCAATAGAGCCATCATAAATTGAACGTATTTTTAGTCGAGGATGCATTTAATACACCTCTAATATACCAAGAATCACAGCTTAGCCTAACCTACCTTAAACATGCTCAGAACCATTACGTTAGTCTACTGTTGGGCAAAAGCACCTAACACAGCCTATTTTATAATAAAGTGGTGAATATCTTCTGTAATTTATTGAATACTGTACTGTACTGTCTGGGTACAGAATGGTTATAAGCGTATCAGCTATTTACCCTCCTGATGGTTTGGCTGACTGGGGGCTGTGTCATGCTCAGTCTCACAGTAGAGTATCTACCAAATATCTCTAACCTGGGGAAAGATCAAATTCAAAATTTGAAGTGTGGTTTCTACTGAATGAGTACTGCTTTCACACCATCATGAAATTGAAAAATCGTAAATTGAACCGTCATAAATTGAGGACTGTCTATAATTTGCAGTGGACAAAGGAAGTGTGATCCATCTTCGAGGATCACTGCTGTATTATACCACCTTAAGCTGATGTATGCAGGGCCTCTCCTTCATGTTTGCTAGTGCTGGTAAGTAAAAATATTTAGGACCACTGTTATATAATTACATTGTTAATCTTTTGAGGATTCAGGGCCCAAAGTTTAAGTTGATCAAGAGGGGTTTCACTAACAATCAGATGTGAACACAACCTGATTAGTGCATGCACAGTCACAAATATATATGCTTACATATTTTCTTGAATTATTTCAACAGTACATGAAAAACTACATAATGTTGCCCAGTGGCATGAACAGGTTGCATAGCCGTAGCGGTTCTCATGAACTGGTTGATCTTTAGTGCAGGATAAAGAGTGTGTGGCCCAGGGAGATTGACTGACAGAGCACCCCATCTTGCTGACCAGAAGAACCCCTTGGTTATTGCTACCCTGGCTCTGTAACCCTCTATTAAGTTTAGCTCAGTAGAAACTTTCTGGAAGTGTTGGTTCACCCTTCATTTTCATCACAGTAAACAAACTGACCCAAGTTTTACCAGTTGGGACAGGCCACCTTGCTTCATCTCATGTTTTTCTAATAAAATTGCCAATTGTAATTTATAAAGATATCAAGGACTTTAGTGGAAACCTTCTTTGTGTAGTAAATGCCACTTTTGATCTGTGGGAAACACGTACCCATTTATAGTTTGCAGTTTTTTGGCATACACTTTGAAGAGATTTCTGAATACATCTACTCTATGCATTGAGATTTTTATTCTCTGGGGATTATTTATTGTTCCCATTTGTCTTCGGGTAACCTGTGACTAATTGCTATGTAGTACACTGATATTTCAATAGTTTTAATTAAAATGATTTGCTAAAACCATGAATCATTTTCTAATGATTTTTTGATATCATTTTCTAATGAAAATGGCCCAATGATTTTACCCAGAAAGAACATTCCTAGCAACCATTCCCGTCACCCACCCTCACTCCCTAATGAGCAATAAATTAACTATTAGATACAGCTGTGCTCAGGAACCAACTATATCTTTAGGATGAAGACAATGACCAGATGTTACCAGTAAGACTGGGGCTGGGGCTATAGGCTACCTGGACACTGGGACTGACACAACAATTACAGTGAGAGTTCAACTCTTGGAAGAAAATGGCTTCAAAAGGAGGAGGGGGTTAAGACCAGAACCCCTGTGTAAGAGAGAGGCCGGAGCAGGACCTCCACCCGTGAAGGAAGGCTGGACAGGAGTGTGGCTGTCCTTTGGCACAGTCCTTGGTGAGGAATCGCCATTCTGAAAGATGTTAAGAGACAGGAACAAACTAGATAGCCCCACATTGGAAATTAAGCCCAAGAGAAGGGATGAGCAAAACAAGAAGAAAAGAGAAGCTCCACTAAAGTTATACCAAAATTAAAATTTTATAAGCAAAATCACACATATATATAAATTATGTATATATAATTTGTTATTTATTTGTTTATTTATATACAAAATCTAAATCAAGAGAAATTGCGCCTTAAGAAAGAAAAATAATAAACAGAAAATAACTTAAAAAATGAGCTTACAGTATGGAAATAAAGACAAGGATAACTTCTCTTAAAAATGACAAAAATGACAAGAGGAGTTGATGGACAAGGGGTGGCAGCAACAGAATAGTTTTAACAACCCTCCTGTGCCCTCCCACCTCCACGCTGCACTGGGCAGGACAACTTCACTGTCTACAGGAAAGGAAAGCCAAAGACCCCAGGACACCATCGAGGACCATATGTGGTGACAAAGTAGCCCTGTATTTCCCAAAACAGAGGAGGCTGGTGATACACCTGAGACAACACCAGAGTCACTTCCACAGGGAGGTGAATGGAGGGACACGTTTTCTCACGTCCTGTGAGTCAGAGGACACAACTGTCAGGATTAAGTTCCACCAGAGAGAGAAGGAAAGGTGAGCTGGGCAGCAGCACTGGCCACCAAATTGGCAGGTGAATGATGGGTTCTATAGAAACAGTCCATGCTGGAGCTGCCTGGGTCTTAGAAGCTCTAAATTAATCAACCCAAATCCCTCTAAGGAAAAGCCCCACAAAGTGGTGACATTTCTGTGAGCAGAATTCACAGTAAAAGGGACAGAGGTAGTAGAGGCAACGGAGAAAACGGATTCAGACAGAAGGTGGAGGGGTAACCATGCTTGAATATTTCACAAAATTTGAAGCTGTAAAAGAAAACTGTCTTCTAACAATAAGTGTGAGCTCCAGAACCCTAGAGCTCCACAGGGGCGAAGCTAGAATCATCATTTCACCTTTCCTTCGAAGAATAGAGGAAACGTTGTCGCTTCCCTTACACATGAAGGAGGGAAAAGATTACAGTCAGATTCCACAAACATTTTATGAAAAATATGTGAAGAGTAAAGAGAGTAGGACTCTACAAAATGATGATGCAGCCAGAAAGACAAGACCCCAAAGCCATTAGTCTGTACCTAATAATCCAAAGGGAGCTAAAATAAATTACAAGAGCTATAAAATTTATGAAAGCAGAGCACACATTAGAATTCAAATATGTACTCAAAAATAAAATGATTGGAGAAGAGGGAGATTTAAAAAGAGAGGTGACAGACAGAGGAAGAATTGCTAAATGAAATGAAAATCATTTGTGCAAAGAAGATCAAATTAGAAGGAGCATAAGGGAGAATTAACACCAGGAATAATGCCATAAGAGAAATAAAATATGGGTAAAAATGGCTTGACAGAAAGTGATAGCTATGCAAGACAGCGTATGTGTGACAGGACACAAAGAAGGAAACCAAAGCAACAGAATGAACAGAACGGCAAAACTATAATTCAAGAAAACTCTCCTGAAATAAAGCCAACTCGGAATTCTGTATTGAAAGAGCACACTGCATCCTTGGGAAAATCCCCTTTGAGGGGCCAATGCTGAAATGTATTTTGGTAAAACTTTAAAATTCTAAATAAAAAGAGATTTAAAAAAATCCTCCAAGAATCCAGAGAAAAGGACTAAGTTGCTTCAGTAAGAGAGACCCAGTAATTTATCATCCAGACTTTTGCGAGTAGAGGGGATGCTAGTAATGATTGCCATGGGACACATGCTGTAAACCAGGAATATCTTAGCTGAAGGAACATTTGATCATTCTATTTAAAAAGGAAAAGAAATTAAATTGCCATCAGACTTTTTGACAGCCATAGAGATAATAAGGTAGCAGATTTAAGTTCATCAAGGAAAGAAAATGGGAACCAAAGATTTTGTATATGTGACCAAACTGAGCTTCAGACTGCCAGCAAGTTGTAATGAACCTGCAGAAACTCATGTTTTCCCCTTGACTTGATTCCCATACACCAAAAGATCTATACAAGGAAGATGCAAAACAAAACAGTTCACATAGTCAGACTACAAAGAACTTAGCCAACACCACAAATTTTATAGTTATGTATCCAAATCGTAACACAAATAGCAGAGAATAGCTGTTATTTTCAGGTTTACATGAAATTTTCCATAGTTTAGACAGCCAAGAAAACCTTAATAAATTACAACGGAGAGAAATAATCCAAAAAGCATTCTCTGACTACAATCTCTTACCATAATTAATTTAAATAAAATGTCTTTTTCTTAGAAATTAAAAGAAAGCTATCAAAATCTCTTTAGATAATTTTAATATAATCCCAAATTGTAGTTTTTTTTAGGAAATAAATAACATTAATAAACATGACATATTAAATTCTATGGTGTAAAATCAAATGCATAAAGATTAAAAATAAAAACAAATTGAGAACCAAACTCTAAAGTAAGAAAATAACAAAAGAAAGCATAAGGAAAAAATTGATAAAGAAAAAACAATTAGAAACCTTATGAAATAGAATTTAAAAATAGTGGAACTAATAAATACAAAAGCTGGTTTGAGAAAAAGTCAATAATAACGAGAGTGCATAAATACACTAAATTTGAAATGACAAGGGGACATAGTTATAAAAACTAACAATATTTTTAAAAATTGAGACTTTTTTGCACAATGTATGATTTTCTGAATAATACACAATTTATAAAAATATAGTCCATGAGAAACATATTTCAATTAGCACAGAGAAAATAGAGAAAATGGTTAAAGAGGTCCCTCATAAAGCCAGCAGGACCCAGTCACTTTCACAGGGAATTCTACCAAATCTGTAAATATTGGGTAAGCAGAGAAAAAGAAGAAAATTTTCCAAATTACTTTGAAATGAGTATAGTAACCTTGATCCTCAAACATGCCAAAGATTTTTCTGTTGTGAGTATTGATAGAAAATATTAAATAACAGATTACAATGGGATTTTTGAAAGTTAAGCAAAATGATCTCATAGGGTTCATATCAGAACTTCAAGGTAGCTCTATTTCAGGAATATTGCTAGGGCAAAGATCGTGTTATCATCTCCAGATATTAGGTAAATATTAGTCTGCTCTTCCTTTTGTTGATCCATTATTTAAACATTTCTGTGTTTTTATATGTGTAAAGTTGTCTGTTATAAGTACTATCTAGCTGAGTTATGGTTTTTCTATTTTTTTGGCTGGGATTTTGCCTCTTGCTAGTTTTATATATTTACTTTTATTGTAGTCACTTACATACTTGACATTTCCCATTATATCACCTTTTTCACTTGCTCAGTTTCTGCTTTACTTTTTGCTTCCATTGGATTAGTTAGATATTTATATGGCTTCCTCACTTCTCCTTTTCCTGGTTTAGTAGTTTTTATATTCTCTTCTTATTCTTTCACTTGGTAACCTGTAATCTACAGCCAGAATAATTGTCTTCAAATTTTTTCATTGTTTTCAACCTGCAATCTTAGCAGAAAGCTTGAGATGCTTCTACCAGACTCAGAGATGTATTTGCTGACTTTTTCTTATAGGTATTATGTCCATAGGGAGGCCTCAAACCAATATTTTTCAGCTAAGACTATATTTGCAACCTTTCTGGCTATTTTTTTTTTTATCTTCTACAATTCCGGACTCCACGTTGCATCTACCTTCCTTCCAATCTTGGCTGTATTGTATATTACTTTTAGTAACTCCTGATCTTGTTCTCAAATCTATAGTCATTCAAATGATGCTGTTTAATAATTTCTTTGTTTGCCTTTGCATCTTATTTCTCAAAATTTTGGGGATCCATATCATGTTTCTTGAGTTACATTATTCTTTAGGGATTTTTAAAATTAATGATTTGTGAGAAATAAATTTAGTCTCTTCTAAAAATATCTTTGTTTCACCTTTGCTCTTGAATGTGGTTCATTTGGATATAGAATTCTAGCATTTTTATTATTTTTCTTCAGCACTTTTAACACATTAAAATCTATCATTGCTAAGCAGAGTCTTTTGTAAATATTATTCTTATTCTTCTGAGGGTAATATTTATTTTCTCTTTCTGATTGTATTGATAATTTCTTGGTGTTTGATGCTAAGAACTTTTACTGTATTGTGTCTAGGTATTGATAAGTTTGCTCTTTATTCTACTGGAGATTTAGTATGAGAAATTGTCTTCAACTTTGGGAAGTTGTTTGCCATTATCAATTATTAACTAAAGTATTTCTGCCCCCTCTTTTTTCAGTTTATTTCCTAATAGATATCCAGTGCCCCTCTTTCCCATTCTATTTCCTTTTCTATTAATATCTTTTTCATATTTAATAAGTCATTATTTCTCTGCAGTTTATTTGTATGATATATACATACTTAAATTATACTTTGCCAGATTTATCTAACTTTTTATAAAAACAAGAACAAAAAATTTCATTCCTTTTTTTTTTTTTTTTAGTTTCCATGATTATACTAATTTGTTAAGACTGTCATAACGAAGTACCAAAAACTTAGTGGTTTAAAAACCAGGAATTTATTGTCTCACCGTTCTGGAGGCTGGACGTCTGTGGCTGAAATGTCTGCAGAGCCATGTTCCCTGGAGAAATTTCTGTTCCAGTCTCCTCAGACTTCCTTTGGCTTGTGACAGCATCACTCTAGGCTTTACATGGTGTAGTCCCTGTGTGTGTGGCTCTGTTTCCAAATTCCCCTTTTTTATAAGGACACCAGACATACTGGGTTAGGATCCCACCCTACTCCAGTGTTGCCTCGTCTTAACTGATTACATTGGCAATGATCCTATTTTCAAATAAGGCCCTATTCTGAGGTACTGGAAATTATGGCTTCAATATAGGAATTTGGCGGACATAATTCAACCTGTAACAATGACCATGGGTGTGTGTGTGCTTGTGTGCATGTGTGTGTGTGCTGCCATAAAAGAAGCTTTATTTTTATTCTCTGGATTTAAATTCCACCTTCATTTTTAGAGTCTGGAGATAACTTTATTTTTGAGTTCAGGTATGTCCTTTTAATACTATTTTCATCAAGGTGTTCCACATATCTGTGATAGAAGCACAACAGGGAAAATGGATTGGTTTCCCTCAACATCATATTAGTCCTAGACAATACCTAACAGTATGTTTCTTGGTTACTAATTTCTAGTTCTTTTGTTTTTACATTGAAAAAATTTGACTTTTGATATTTGTTTTTTATAAATTCATTTAGGTCAGTGATTCTCCAAATGGCTATATTCTCCCTACAGTAAAATTTGTAAAATTATTTTATATTCTAGTGTCCCAGTGACTGAAAGGTGCAAATGCATTTAGTGGGCATAGATATGGGGTTCTAGGTGACACATGATGCTAGATAAAGTCTTGCCCATGACGAATTTACATGCATCCCACATGACTATAAAATAGCTAACAGACATTCATATAGGTGAAAAATTGCCGTTTATTATCTGATCCTAGATATCAAAAAATTATATTTTGATATTTATTATCTACTGAATTGCTCAGGTATGCATATACATTGATTACTGGAGAATTATATTTTTGTTTGGAACATTTCCAAGAATTTACTAATTTAGAAAATTATGTCAGGTAAGTATTTGAGCCACTAACTCAACACACCTGTATTGGTCATCATTTTTTGTTGTAACATTTGTGATCGTTCTATGTATGTGTATCAGTATACTTTAAAACTTCTTTCATATAATCAAAGTTAAGCATTGACATTCAATTGAATAATTTATTTTTATATCTTTGTGCACAGTTCCTACTTTGCCAAAACATTTTTTAAAATGAAGCAAGTTAACTGTCAAGATTAAATAAATATTTTGCCAACATGTACTGATAAATTTGGGAAAGGTATATCTTATTTCTGACATGCAGAGGAAAATGATGGAATATTATCTTTAAAATGTTTAAATGCCTTCTGATTAGCAGGACAAAAGCTTCAATTTTAGGTAAGAAATAGCAAGAAGTAATAACTCTGATAAGCCATGGAATATTGGAGGAAAATTAATCTTACTGTGAGAGGGGTTATTAATAAGCTGATAAAAAAATCCAAGTGAAGTAGTATCTTTTATCCAACTGAGCAGTGATACTGTTTTAAAAAGAATCAATGAGATGTCAAAACATTTCAGAAATAACTGTAACAGATTAACATCCAAGAAATTTTTATTACAAGTCACTGAAATCATCCTGTATGACAAATGAAATTTAACTAGTAGCATATATAAGTTACTTAAGGAATGAAGAAAGTCATGGATGAAATGCTATTTTAACACAATTATTTATGATGAATACAAAGTGGTTACCAGTATACACAGACCTTAAAAAATATTCCATGAGAAAAAAGTTCCTTTTAACAATGTCATTGCTTCTATAACAGAGGGAACAACAGTTATAATTGGTCCAAAACCTGAGTTGACAGCACTTTTAGAGATTGCATCAAGTATTTTGTTAATTATTTCATTATTACTGACAACATTTATTTATTAAAAATCTTAGTAAAATACCTGACAAATCATAGAATATTGATATGAATACCTTCAATTAATTTAACATCAGTCTTTTGAATGACAGATTATTTCATAAACTGCAACAATGATGAGGAAGAATTTTAACATCTTACTTATATAGAAGGAAGATGGGACCCTATATGAAATTATTTAAAGATATAATGTTTATTATATTAGAATATTAATGACTTTTTGTCATAGTAAAAAATTAACGATAAGATCTCATCCAGTTGGAATGTAGAATGATGTTAATGACCATCATGCCTAATGAAATGGGAAAAAAGATAATAGATAAAATAAAATCATATTTTACTATGAAGTTATTGAATAGAGGTGGGTGCAAGAAAGGTTTGGTTGAAAAAATTAGAGAAGTACAAATCTTTCATGTGTGAACAGGCAGCCACGGCATCTTCTGGTTATTGGGCAGGCAGAAGAGTGGGCCTGTCATAGACGAGTCTGGGAACCCTGCAGGGCTGAGAAGAAACATGTCAATTTTAGCATCTTTTGCAATCTAAATAGGCTTATAATTTACAAAATCATCAAGTTTTGGTTCTGTTTTATCAGCTCCTTCCTCAGTCTTTCTCTTTCCTCTCACATTTCACCATGAGCAGGAAGGAGAAACCATGCTGCATCTTCAACACTTGGCTTGGAAACCTCCTCAGTTAAACATTCACATTTATCTCTGACAAGTTCAGCTTTCCACCCAACCAGAGAACACAATTCAGCTGATTCTCTGCCACTTCGCAACAAGGGTCGCCTCTTCTCCAGTTTCCAATAACATATTCTTCATTTCCTTCCGAGACCTCAAAAGAAGCAATTGTATTAATGCTCATATTTCTACCAACATGGATTTATTCTTTAAGAAAATAGAAGCTTTCTCTGTTGTGTTTTTACTTCTAACGGAGCCCTCCCTATAATCACCTTTAATGTTCAAATTTCTACCAGCCATATCTTCAGGACGCTCTAGGCTTTTTCTTTCACCACCTCATCATTCTTCCAGTTTCTACTTCTAATTACTTCCAAATTTCTTCTACATTTTTAGGATTTTGTACAGCGGCACCTTTCTTCCCAGTATCAAAATCTGTATGAATTTCCTGGGACCGCCATAACAAATTCTTTCACAGTTCTGGACCAGAAGTCCAAAGTCAAGTTGTTAACAAGGTTGGTTCCTTCTGGAAGTTCTCAGGGAGAATCGTCCCATGCCTTCTGGTGGCTGTGGCTATCTTTGGCTTTCCTTGGCTTTTGGCAGCTCTCTAATCTCTTCTTCCATTTTCACCTGGCTTTTTTCCTCTGCGTGATTTTATGTCTCAAATCTGTAATTTTTAAGGATACATGTCATTAGATTTGACTCACTCTTAACTTAATTACATTTACAAAGACCCTATTTCCAAATATAGTTAAAAGGCAGGTACCAGCGGTTAGGACATGGGTATATGATTTTAGAGCCAATATTCAATCCATTACATATATATGTGTGTCTGTGTGTGCTTATGTGTGTGTACGTGTGTTTGTAATTTTTTAGAAATTCTCTCTCCCTCGCTCTCTCTGCTGTAACTATTTCAGTTGAGTAGCACAAAAACAAAGGCTCTGCTACAGAGTGTCAAGACTACTTGATCTTTGGAGATTTGGTAGAAATTCCCTGTGAAATCATTTTTAGTGTTTTAGCAAAATTTTCTATATCACCCATAGAATTTATTTATTTAAGTATTTTGTGTCATATAGGCTAATTGTCTTAGTCTGTATTTCTCTAGGAAATTATCCATTTGATTGTGATGTGCAAGTTTGTGTATATAGAGGTATTCAAAATAACAAGATTTAAGAAAAATTTTCTTCCATATCAATGGTTAATTATACTTATTTCTTATTTTGTATTTTTATGCTTTAGTAATTTTTTTTTAAATTAAGCAAGTTAGCTAGTGGCTTATATATTTTGTAACATTTTTCACAAACCAGAATTTTGATTTATTCATTAGGACTACTCTTTTTATTCTTTGTTACTTTAATTCATTCTTTTATTATTTCCCCTCTTGTGCCATCTTTAGGTTTACTTTGGTGTCCCTTTTCTAGGTTTGCAAGCTGGGACCTTAAGTCATTTATATACATTCCTTAATTTTTATTTATAAAAGTGTATAGTGGTATCAAATTTCCTGAGATCAATGCTTTTAATAAATTCTATAGATTCTGATATATTAATTTTCCATTATCATTTTTGTTAGAAATTCAATCATTTTAACTTGTATATCTCCTATAATACACGCATTGTTCAATAGAAGGTGACAATTGATATTTTAAAGCAAAAAATTATAAACATGTATTACGGGGCATATTAAATATTTGGAAGTAAACCATATAAGAATAGTAGCACAAAGAATGTGAGGGGATATAAATGGAATTTAATATTGCAAGGTTTTCACATTATACATGGTCATATAAAATTAATTTAAGGCAGATTGTGATAATTTAAGGGTGTGTATTCCAATTTCTAGAGCACTTACTTTAAAACACATCAAAAAACCCCAAAGGGGCTTTCCTGGTGGCGCAGTAGTTGAGAGTCCGCCTTCCGATGCAGGGGACACGGGTTCGTGCCCGGTCCGGGAAGATCCCACAGGCCGCGGAGCAGCTGGGCCCGTGAGCCATGGCCGCTGAGCCTGCACGTCTGGAGCAGTGAGAGACCCACGTACAGAAAAAAACCCAAAAAGACAAACAAAAAAAAACCCAAAGAAGTACAGCTAAAAAACAATAAAGTGTGTAAAAAAAGAATGCTAAAAATAAGCACTTTGTTGACTAAAAGTAGGCAGTAAAGAAGGAGAAAATAAATAAAAGATGGAACAAATTAAAAACAAACTGCAAGATGGTAAAGTTAAATTCAACCACATGCATAATTGCACTAAATAAAATTGGACAAAGCATTCCATTTAAGAGACAGAGATTGTCAATCTTGATTATTCTTTTTAAGAAGAAAGACTCAAGTAATTCCATTTGAAAGAGAGACACTTGAAATATAACAACACAGATTGAAAGTGAAAGTTAAATGATTAAACTACATATATCCTGCAAACTTCAAGTGTAAGAAAGCTGGTGTGGCAATATCAAAAATGAGGACTTCAAGGTAAAGAGGGGAATTTCATAAAGATAAAAGGATTGGTTTATCAAAAAGACACACTAATTCTAAATGAGTATGTAATTAGGAGCATATTTCAAATTAAATGAAGACAGATCACATTCTTTTCAAATTCTTTACATGGAAACTAAATTACTTACTATGGCATTTCTTAGTTACATATTCGGTTGAAAAAGATTTTAGTGCAGTTGTGCAGTTAATGCAGAAACAATAAAATCCAATTGAGAATCATTGTAAGATCTTTAGACTTAACATCATTGAGTTAACATCAATGAATACAAGAATCTCAATAATTTTATTAATAACTATTAAATCAAAATCATGTTATTTCTAACATATATATTTTTATATTTGTTGAAGCAGAATGAAAAAAATCTATGTTTTGAAAATTGAATATTACTATTTTTTATTTATCTTAGGGTTACCTGCTGTTCTTCAGGCTTACTCAGATATTACCCACTAAAGTTAAATATTAAATTGTATACTATCTCTTCTCTATCACCTATTTAAAATATTATCTTCAAGATCAAATATATCTGTCTATATGTGACAGGTCAATTCCTGTCATATTTTGTTACAATCATCTCCTACAACGTGGTAAAGAAATTTATGTTGATATTACACTTCAAATATGGTCCAGGTGATATGCAAGTACATCTCTTTACTTTCCTTTAAGAGTAAATTATTGCTGCTTGTTTTCCTTCCTTAAATTAGGGTTATTTACCTCTTACCATACATAAAAATAAATAGCTTATTTTTATTTATTCTTACATTAATTTTTATTCTAGTGTCTAATTTAAAATCTTCATTTGCTCCTTCATTTCTCTTTAAATTTTGCAGAAAATGGGGTATAGTCATTTTACTTCTCTTAAATTGAAACTTACTCATTATAAATGGATACAAACATCTGACTATCCATTGTATCTTCTAGTTTTGAAATACACTCTTCTTCCTGTAAAGTACTGCCTGAAAGACCCTTACATTATAATGAGGATACTATAAATTATTTTGGAACTTATATGTGTAGATAGTTTATTATTAATAAATTCTATTTAAACTTCAATATTAAAACAGTCGTTACAAAATATTGGCTAAAATAGGAGGATGTGTCAGGTCTGATAAAACTGACCTCCAATTTAGACTTTCTGTGCAGCAAAACTTAATGATAAGTTTTCATTTTTCCAAGTCTTATTTGTATAAATTTCCTAAATAGGTTTCTCTACTCTTTTAATATTGCATATTTCAGTCAATATACTAACTATTTCTGTTTTGAAATTCTCTTTGAAGACATTAATGTTGCTACTCGGTTTTTTTTTCCATATATGTGTCTTTTTAGAAAATGTCATCCAGTGGAAATATTTGTATCAATCTGTAGGATTATTTTTCAATTAAGAAATAAGACATTTATATTTTTCATAAAATTGAAAGACAAAATTTATTTGTTTCAAAATGCTATGTCGTTGAAAAATCAGTGTACATTACTTTATTCAATAAACAGTATAAAGGGAGCACACGAGGAACCAGAACATCTTTCTCCTGCTTGGTTGATCAGGGGAGGAAGTGTTGTTTGGTACAGAGGATTAAGTTGGGTGGCAGGCTGAGAGAAGGCCCTGCTCTTGTCACCCACCCTATCAGAATTTAGTGTGGATAATAGAACCAACAGACACTTTCTATGAAATTCAAGAGGAGATAATTCTGTCACAAAGCAGCAAACTCATTGAAGGAAAGTGCCTTAGAGATTCCCTACACTTTCTTGACCATTAGCGTAATTGGATTATCTTGTATCCCTGCTTTGCCACCAGCTTGCTTTGTGACCTACCATAGGCATGTGACTTCAACTTTCTTTGCCCCAGTTTCCTCTTATTTTATTTTATTTTTTAAGGTTGCACCATGCGGTATGTGGGATCTTAGTTCCCCTATCAGGGATTGAACCTGTGTCCCCTGCATTGGGAGTGCAGAGTCTTAACCACTGGACCACCAGGGAAGTCCCAGTTCCCTCATCTGAATAGTGCATTCTTCATAGGTATATTTTAAGGAATAAATGAATTAATAAAGTAAAAATTTTGGGTATTCTGAAAATAAGCCTTTGACAAAAATTCAGAAATGTTTTGCTCTTTTGGATTTTCAATTGGATTTGCATTAAACTGTTAGATTAGAATTGGAAAATTTGCATCCCAACTTCATTTTTTACTGTCAGTGTGACAGTAATTGGGTAACCTCTGCCTGCATTGTTCTTCCAACTTTAAAATGAACATAATCATGAACAGTCTTCAGAATGATGTCGTAGGAATTAAATAAATTCATTTTGTAAAGTATTTGGAAAAGGGACCTGGCACATGGAGGGTGTTCCATAAATGTTGGCATTAATTATTAGTAGTAATAATTTTATCAGAATTGCATTTCTTATCCATAAAAGTGGACTGTCTCATTTCTTCAGGTCATCTTTTATATACTTCAACAGTGTTTTTATGTTTTTTTTTAATTAATTAATTTATTTATTTATTTGTCTGTGTTGGGTCTTCATTTCTGTGTGAGGGCTTTCTCTAGTTGCGGCGGGTGGGGGCCATTCTTCATCGCGGTGCACGGGCCTTTCGCTGTCGCGGCCTCTCTTGTTGCGGAGCACAGGCTCCAGACGCACAGGCTCAGTAGTTGTGGCTCACGCGCCCAGTTGCTCCGTGGCATGTGGGATCTTCCCAGACCAGGGCTCGAACCCGTGTCTCCTGCATTGGCAGGCAGATTCTCAACCACTGCGCCACCAGGGAAGCCCTTCAACAGTGATTTTAATAATTTTTTTTCAAAATTGTTTTTCAAATATAAATAGATTTTTTGATATGAAAGTTAAGACTTCTATTGGTATGTTTATTTTTCTAAGCAGCTACTGCTGTTAGAATGCTGTTGGTTTTCCCATGTTTTCATTTATACAGCAAATCTGCCTGCTCTACAATTTGTCTATCGATCCTGTTGCATTTTCTGGGAAGAAAAAAGTATAATTTTAAAACAAGGAAAAAATAGCTTTTTTTTTTCTTGTTTCATTGTTTGGCTTGGAGAAGACACTCTTCTTGACCAAACTTCAGTCAGGATGTTCTTGACAAGGCCTTGACCTTGGCCACATCCTAGACAGATCTGCATGGCCCAGTTTTAGCAAGAATCCTGGTGTCAGTTGAGAGAGACCCTCCCCCACCCTTGTTGTGTGCTCACTCTTGCTATCTACTCAAATTCCTCAATCTCCAGTCTTGATACCTGGTGATGCTGGCCTGCCCTCAGAAAGAATCCAGCCGCAAGAATCCCCCCACCCTTGATATCATCTCTTAGTAATGTTCATCCAGTGACCCCCTCCCTTCAACCCCAAAACTTCTCCCTGGCTGGTAAACCCCAGATGTCTTTACTGTATTCAAAACTGAGCCCCAGTTCTATAAGGAGGTCTCTTTTCTCCCTATTCTAATAGTTTCTAAATAACATTTATTTTTAGTAGTTTAACTAGAGTCTGGCTCTTGTTCTATTTGACAATGGAATAATAAGCGCTAAAATGGTTATGATTTATTTCCACCTGAGTTTCATTGGAATACTTCTAAAATAAAATACTGAGTGTGAAATTTACTATAGGATTTATTAAAAAGATGTTTATTTTAAAGTTGTTTTTGTCTGCTCAGAATGTTTTATCACTAGTATGTATTAAATGTGTCAGAATTTTTAAAATTAATGTTTGTTAATTACATTTTTTTACATATTTTCTTGCATCCTTCTGATTATGGTCTTTTTCTACATAAATCCATTAATGTGGTGATTTACATTAATAGATTTATAATGTTGAAGTATTTTTGCACACCTGGAACAAAATTTGCCTAGTAATGGTTTTTGGCTAGGCTTAATTTGCTATCTTAAAAATTTTGCATCTATGCTCATATACTACTATATTGGGCCATAATTTTCTATTTTTTTCCTTACTTGTCTTATTTTGGTATAAAAGTTACACTACACTTATACAATGAAATGGATAGTTTTATTGCCTTTCATATTCTTTGAATCATTTTGCAATTAGTAGGGATTATTTCTTCCTTGAGGTTGGTAGAACTTGTTGGTAAAACTTTCTGTAACTAAATCCTTTGGTTAAAGAATAAAGGTGACACATAATTTAATTTCTTCATTTTGTTGTTTTACTTAGCCTTTCTATGCATTTTAAAATATGTATTTGTAATGTATAACTTTTCTAAACTCATTCCTTTCATAATAAATAATAAATTCAAAATAAGATGTTGCATAATTTGTTCAAAGTAGTCTTTAAAATTAAAAAAATATTCTAGCTATGGTCATGCCCCATTTATTTTTTAAATTTCTTTCTTTTTTAAATTTAATTAATTAATTAATTAATTTTTGTCATGTTGGGTGTTCATTGCTGCATGCGGGCTTTCTCTAGTTGCAGCGACTGGGGGCTACTCTTCATTGCGGTGCATGGGCTTCTCATTGCGGTGGCTTCTCGTTGTGGAGCACAGGCTCTAGGTGCATGGGCTTCAGTAGTTGTGTCACGTGGGCTCACTAGATGTGGCTCTCAGGCTGTAGAGCGTAGGCTCAGTAGTTATGGCGCATGGGCTTAGTTGCTCCGCGGCAGGTCATGCCCCATTTTTATTTCTCATAGTGTTTATTTAGGTGTCTCTATTCTTATTGAATGATTATTGTCTGCAGTGTGTCCTCCAGATGAATTTTGCTGCTGCTGCTGCTGTTGCTGTTGTTGTATTTTCTATTGTCCTTAATACTAGTTGTTGGTTTGTAGATGGTGGGGGACATTGCTGCTGGCTACTTTGTATCCACCCCTTTTCAGCATTTCCAAAAGAGCTCCAAATTTTTCAGTTATCTATTCCTTTCCATAGCACAGGACTCAGAGATCCTGACCCTACCTCATTACAGGGACAGACCTCATGAGGTTAGGGGCAATTCTATCTTCCTAGATAGTAATTAGTTCTCAAAAGAGTGTGTGAACACAGTTTGCCCAATGTGATACCAATTGATCCTTGCAAAGGGATTTGAGAACATTCTTTTTAATTTTTTTCTTAGGTGAGTTATTGGAAGTTATTTTTTGCTTCTTCTGGGATGTGTCCTGCATGAATGTGAGGCCTGAGAATGCTGTGATACCTAATTGCTTGTCTGAAGATAAAGCCAAAACATGGGTAAGTAGAACAAAGAGAACTGGAGATAAATGGGCCTGAAGTCACTGGAAGAAGCAGCCTTGAGTCCCATTCTGACTCTTTTTCATGTGTGAGTATGATGAACAATTCTTTCTCAACTTGGCTAGACTACAGTGACCAGTTGTTTGGTCAAACATTAGTCTAGACATTGCTGTAAAGGTAGTGTTTAGACGTGGTTAACATTTAAAATCAGTTGACTTTAAGTGAAGCAGATTGTCTTCCATAATTTGGGTGGGCCTCATTCAATTAGTTGAAGGCTTTAAGAGCAAAGACTGAGGTTTCTGAGAGAAGAAACAATTCTGCTTCCAGACTGTGACATAGAAATTCTGCCTCAGTTTCCAGCCTTTGGACTCAGGACTGAAACATCAGCTCTTAACTATCTCTAGCCTACCAGCTTGCCCTACAGATTTCAGACTTGCCACCAGCCCCACAATTGTGTGAGCCAATTCCTTAAAATAAAAATCAATCTCTCTATCTATGTGTATAATATGTATATAATTTAATTTTTTCATTACCTCTATAGTTCTTTTTCTTCTTTTGTTAATTTCTCCTTTTACCTTTATTATTATTACTCATTATTACCTTTATTTTGATTTTTTCCTCTTTTGGGGTTTCTTGAACTAAACTTATTTAATTTTAATTATCTTTGTCTTCAGTTTTTTCATAAAGTATTTTGTATCATTATATTGCTTAGAATCTTGCCAAAAACTTCAGCTGAATAAATAAATTTTGGCATTAATGTTGGATTTAAAGGATATTTTTACACTGAGGCTATTAGAGGCTTAGGTCTTTGGCTTCAATAAAGATTTTTTAACCAGTACTGAAATTTAAAAACAACATATAAAAGAGCACTTTCAGAATGATGGGATTAGAACCTGCCCCAAATTTAGTCCTCCATAAAAGCAATGAGAACACTGGTAAAAATTTTCAAAAACAAGTCTTACTGAATTCTGAAAATTGTGAAAGCTTGCAATAATCTGAGTAGTGTTTACTCAAGAAAAGTAGCTGGATCTCCATAAGCCTGAACTTTGTGGCCTATTAAATTGCCCCTTTTCCCTTCTGCTGTCTCTAGCTCCAAGGAAGCTCTAAAAACTAACAGTCTTGTAATGATGGTGGCCATGAAAACCAGCAACCAAGCATCTACTGGAGAGAGAAGAATGGATTTGGTGCTTTTTCAACAACCCCAATAATTGCTATTATTGTACTTGTCTGGCAGTTCCCCGAAAACTCCCCACACAGGGCTTGTTTTTACGGCAAGTGACTCAGAGTTTGCTTAATCCCTTTTTCCTGGAATGTTTGTTAGGAAAAATCAGTGTCAACTGGTTTAACACTGCATCTGCCTTGGCAGTAATGTAGCTCAGGCTAACAAGAAACTGATTGGAAGACTTAAAAGGAAAATCAACACATGAGATAACCATAAAGAGCTCTGAAAAGCTCTAACACATTTCTGGGAATCTAGAGGCTCACATTCCTGTGCAGGGCCAATGCATGTTGAATAAAGGTCTGAGAAGGTGCTAACTTCTGTCCTCTGGCTGATTTTGAGACTTGTGTCAAGTAGGAAATGGAAAATAAGGCAGGATGTAAACTGCCCACCAGAGCATTGATGGCATGCCCCATAACACACACACCCTCATCAAGGGTTGGGACTCTTACTGTTTTAAGAAAATCAATATCCAGTCATGAGCTGACCACTGACCTAACTGAACAGAGATTTCAGTGGCCCCACATGACAAAGAATACAAACTTTGCCAAATTAGTATTGGAAAGTCACTAAAAACAAACAGAAAACAAACAAACAAACAAAGAACAAAAAATAACAATGATAAACTCTGGGTAGGGAGGGATCTGATTTCCAGAGTTGCCACATTATATTACTAGAAATGTCCAGTATTCAAGAAAAAGAAAAGAATGAAATAGGAAAGTATGGCCAATACCCAGGGAAAAAATGAGTCAATGGAAACTGTCCTTAAGTAACCCAGACATTGACCTGACTAGACAAAATTTTAGATTAGCTATTTTAAACTAACTAATGGAATGCATAACTAAAGAACTAAAGGAAAGTATCTGAACAATGTCACAACAAATAGAGAATATCAATACAGAGATACAAATTATAAAAATAAACCAAATAGATATTCTGGAGTTAAAAAGTACAATAAATGAAATAAATGCTTAACACAATGAGTCAACAGGAGACTTGAATGCAGAAGATTTAGTGAACTTGAAAATAAGTTATTATTATCCAGTCTGAGGATAAAAAAGAAAAAAAATGAAGAAAAATCAAAAAGTCTCAGAAATCTGTGAGATACCATTGAACATACCCACGTACAAAGTTTGGGAGTTCCAGAAGAAGAGGAGATAGAGAAAGAATACTTGAGAAAGTAGTGACCAAACTTTCCAAATATGGTGAAAACTGTTAGTCTACACATACAGAAATGCTAAAAAAAAAAAAACCCTCCAGATAGAACAAATTCAAAGATATTCACACCTAAACACATAATCAAACTGTAAAAAACCAAGATCAAATAGAGAATCTTGTAAGTGACAAGAGAGACAAGAATCATCATATAGAAGGGATCTTCAATAAGATTAACATCTGCTTTCTCATAAGAAAATATAGAAAGCAGAAACAATTGGATGGCATATTTAAAGTGCAGGAGGAAAATGATCATCAACCACACATTCAATATGCAGCAAAATCTTGCTTAAAAAGTGAAGCAGAAATTAAGACGTTCTCTGATTAAAAACAACAACAATAACTGAGAGAATTTGTCTCTAGCAAACTGGGTGTCAAGAAATAATAAAGGGAGTCTTTCAAGTTGAAATGAAAAGACACTAGACAGTAATTCAAGCCCTTATCAAGAAATAATAGTTTTTCTGATCAAGATAGTGGAGTAGGAAGACCCTCAGCTTACCTCCCCTACAAACACAAAAACTACAACTACATATAGAGCACCCTCTCTGAGAACAGCATGAAGACCAGCAGAACGGCTCTTCTACAACCCAGGGTGTGAAAAAAAAAGCCACACCCAGACTGGTTTGAGGGGAAGAGAAGCAATCTAGCTGAGACTCACACCCAGGGTGGGTGACATAAAAGAGGAGGAAGAGATCACAAACTCGGGAATACTCCCTAAGGAGCAAGAAGTCAGAGCCCTATGTTGGGCACTCCAGCCCTGGGGACTGGCATCAGGAAGATGATCCAGTGGGATTGCTGGAGGTCTGTAGGAAGCTAAGGCTCTGCTGTTAAAGGTCATGCACACAGACCTGCTCACTCCTGGTCCCAGCACAGAGACAGCAGATTGAAAAGTGTTTTATACTCTGGCTGGACTCTGAAGACCATCCCAGGGAGCCTCTCAGCCTGCAGTGGGCTCCAGCTCCAACCCTTCCAGCTCCAGCCCTGCTTCTCATCAAGGTGGTGGCTGCCATCACACTGCAGGAGAAGCCATGTCTTATGTCATATTATGGCTCCAGACCCTCCAATGCTGACCATACCCCTCATCAACATCACGATCACCAGCATGGCCTGGGAGAAGCCTTGGTTCACACCAGAATTCAGCCATAGCCCACTTATCACCATCTACCCCCACCAAGGCAGAGGCCACCAGCACACCCTGGAAGAAGCCTAGCCTCCACCAGTCTCCATCTCCAGCATCCCCAGCTCTAGTCCATCTGTGCCAAGGCAACAGCCCTGGCATGCCCCCAAAAAAGCCATGACCTGTGCTCACTTCAGATCCAGCTCTCCCAACAAGGCCACTGGGCACAGGCAGAGGCATAGAAATGCTCCCATATATGGACATACCTTCAAGACTGGGATAGGTAACTGCTTTATTTAATTTCATACAGACAAACCAAGAAAATCAAACAAAATGAGAAGGCAGAGAAGTATGCCCCAAATGAGAGAACAAGATAAAACTCCAGAAAAAAAGCTGTAATGAAATAGAGGTAAGTAATTTACCTGATAAAGAGTTCAAAGCAATTGTCATATAAATGCTCATTGAACTAGGGCAAGGAATAGAACAACACAGTGATAACTTCAACAACAACACCATCAAACTAGAAGATATAAAAAAGAACTAATCACAGATGAAGAATACAATAACTGAAGTGAAAAATACACCAGAGAGAATCAACAGCAGATTAGATGATATGGAAGAATGCATAAGCAGCCTGGAAAAACAGAACAATGGAAATCACCCAATCAGAGCAGCAAACGCAAAAAGAATTTTAAAAAATGAGGATAGTTTAAGTGACCTCTGGAACAACATTAAGTCTACTAACAGTCACATAATAAGAGTCCCAGAAGAAGAGAGAGAGAGAAATGGGCAGAAAATGCATTTGATGAAATACTGGCTGAAAATGTCCCTAACTTGAAGAAGAAAACAGATTTTCAGTTCCAGGAAACACAGAGATTCCCAAACAAGATGAACCAAATCATATGATAACTAAAATGACAAACGTTAAAGAGAGAACTTTAAAGTCAGCAAGAGAAAAACAAAGAGTCACATACAAGGGAACCCTCATAAGGCTATCAGCTGATTTTTAGCAGAATTTTGCAGACTAGAAGGGAATGGTATAACATATTTAAGTGCTGAAAGGAAAAAAAAAAATCCTACAAACAAGGGTATTCTACCTGGCAAGATTATCATTCAAATTGAAGGAGAGAAAAAGAGTTTCCCAAGTAAGCAAAAGCTAAAAGAATTCAAGACCATTAAACTGGCCTTACATGAAATGTTAAAGGGTGTCCTTTAAGTGAAAAAGAAAAGGCCATAATATGAAACAAGAAAATATATTTAGAAAAAATATCTCACTGGTAAAAATAAATATATAATGAAGGCAGTGGATCAACCACTTAGAAAAGCCAGCACAAAGGTTAAAAGACAAAAATTGTAAAATCAACTATAATTACAATAAATCATTAAGGGATACACATAAATATGTAAAATATGACATCAAAAACACATACCATGGGGAGGGGAGTAAAAAATGTAGAGCTTTTCAAATGTACTTGAACTTAAATGACTATCAGTTTAAAACCAATCAGCATCAATATCTGTATCTATAAACCTTATGGTATCTAAAAACCAAAAACCTACAATACACACAAAAGGAAAAAGGAATCCAAACATAACACTAAAGAAAATCATCAAACCACAAGGGATGAGACTAAAAGAAGAAAAGAACAGAGAAGAACTACAAAACAAACAGAAAACAAGTAATAAGTGCATACTTACGAATAATCACTTTAAATGTCACTGGACTAAATGTGCCAATCAAAAGACATAGGGTGGCTGACTGGATTAAAAAAAAACAACAACAATACCCATCTATATGCTGCCTACAAGAGACCTGCTTCAGAGCTAAAGACACACACAGACTGAAAGTGAGAGGATGGAAAAAAGATTCCTTACAAATGGAAACAAAAAGAAAGCTGGGGTAGCTATACTAATATCAGACAAAACAGACTTTAAAACAGAGACTGTAACAACAACAACAACAAAACAAAGAAGGGCATTATATGATGGTGAAAAGGTCAATCAAAAAAGAAGATATACTGTTTCTAAACATATAAGTACCTAAAATAGCAGCACCTAAATATATAAAGCAAATATTAACAGGCTTAAAGGGAGAAATTGACAGTCATACAGTAACAGTAGGGAACTTTAATACCTCACTTACATCAATGGACAGATCATCTAGACAGAAAATCGATAAGGAAATATTATCCTTGAACAATACATTAGAGAAGATGGACTTAATAGATATCTATAGAACATTTCATCCCAAAACAGTGGATGGTCATCAGGTACTTGAAAAGATGTTCAACATCACTAATCATCAGGGAAATGCAAATCCAAAACCACAATGAGATATCACCTCACACCTGTTAAATGTTATTACCAAAAAGACAAAAAATAACAAGTATTGGTGAGGATGTGAAGAAAAGGGAGACCTTGTACACCATTGGTGGGAATATATTAATAAATTTGTGCAGCCACTATGGAAAAAAGTATGGAGATTTCTCAAATAATTAAAAATAGAGCTACCATATGATCTAGCAGTTCTACTCCTGGTATTCATCTGACCAAAACAAAAACACTAACTTGAAAAGATAAATGCATTCCTATGGTCATTGCAGCATTATTTATAATAGTCAAGACATGGAAACATTCTAAGTGTCCATCAATGAGTGAGTGGCAAAGAAAATATGGTATACCTTGATTTATTGTGCCTTACTTTTTTTGCCTTTCACAGGTATCTGTTTTTTAACGACTTGAAGTTTTGTGGCAATCCCATCTTGAAAAAGTCTTTTGGAGGCCTATTTCCAACAGCATTTGTTTACTTCATGTCTCTGTTTCACATTTTGGTAATTCTTACAATATTTCAAACTTTTCCACTAATATTATATTTTGTGTAGTGATCTGTGAGTGGCGATCTTTGATGTCATCATTGCAAAAAGATTATAACTCTCTGAAGGCTTAAATGATGATTAATATTTTTTAGCAAAAAAGTATTTTTTAATCAAGTTACGTAAATTTTTAAAGACATAATGCTATTGCACACTTAATAAACTGTAGTATAATGTAAACATATCTTGTATGCACTGGGAAACTAAAAATTTGTGTTACTGTCTTTATTGTGGTATTTGCTCTATTGCAGTGGTCTGGAAATATATGTTATTGCATTTTACACCAAATATCTATGTGGCTGGTGTGTGAATGCTACAGAAAGTAGAGGAATGTCCATATTCTCTCTGTCCACCACATTGAATTGTTTTCCCCCCTCTGTATTTCTACTTGTCCTTCAATACTCAGCTGACCTTTGATTTCACCACAATAGCCATCTCTGAAGACACAGCTGTTTTTGAGCCCCTCCTGTGTTCCATGGGTCATTCTGTGTACCTCTAATAGTTTATTATATCAACACAACAATCTATTACTTTAGCTCGTCTGCCCTGCCAAGTTCCATTTTGTCAGGCATTAAAAAGAAATCTTCAATATCCTTACAAACACTCTCTTTAATACACACAGAGAAACCTGATTTACATATATTTTAAGTACCTAAAATAACTAAAAATAAATACTTAGCAAGTAATATTAACAAATATTCTATTACAGAGAAAAATTAAGATGTTAAAATTATAAGGTCATATCATCACAATAATCTTTGTTTTCCTGTAGGCAATAAATCTCTCAGGGTTCAGGTACAAGATCGCTCATGAAGGATGGCCTCAACTCCCAGACCAATTTAACTTCAAAGCTTCTGATATTGGTTATTTCTTAGGGGTTGTGATTTTTTTCTCTGTCACAGCCACAGTTGTCCTAAAGGTAATAATTTTCTGGGCAGGAATCCAATTCTGTTAACTATCTCTGTCAGCATGTCAATTTTGTATTGTACCTGTAAGACTCAGTAGGATCCATCAACATAAGCTCAGATAGTTCTACCATAATACATAAATGTTCTTAAACTAAGTGTTAGAAAAAAGTTAAAAAAATCTGAAAATAGCTACAGTCAATTTCTGAGTTGTGTAATTTACTGTCACAGATAATTATTTGTATATATCATGCAGGTTTGCCTCTTATTCTACCTGCCAATGTCTCTTCCTGAAGAATCATTTTCTACTCTATTGATATACTTATTAAATACATCCCATTCCCTAGGTGGAGTACTTCCTTTAGTTTTATGGTTATTAGTAAAGTTGAATAAAGCATAGGTAATTTGAAAGAAACTTCCAAATTTATGGAGCTGGCATATTTGAATACCCATATGTTAATCTTGGAGAGTGAAAAAAAAAAAAAGAGATAAAGTAGTAGAAAAAAGGAGAAAGAGCTCAGATAGATATTATCACTGAAGAAACTTGGCTTGGGGCCCACAAAGACCACCAGTGATGAGAGCTCATGTAATCACACATAATTGTGGGACACACAAAATATGAACTCGATAGTTAGAAACATTCACTTCCAAAGATGTAAATGCGTTAGTTTCTGTTGAACACAGTTCTACCTTGTTATGGAAGGGATCTCATACCAACTCTAAACAGAGAGAGTTGGGTAATTCTAAGGAAGAAGCATTTCTTGAAGAAGGAATGACATTCTGTTTTTTCACATACTGAAGATGGACATCTTTAAAATGCTCAGAAGGAGCATTCATACATTTCCTCCCCCCACCCCTGCCCCGAGGTTATGCCCTCTTCCCATTTTCAGGACAAATATCAGTACAAATATCACTGCACACTATTAAGTCAAAATGACTATTATGTATACCACAACTTAAAACAAAAATCAAGTGGTGTGGAAACTGTGTTATTTTCCTTAGATATTTATTTATAAACAAATGTCTGACTTAAGCTTCCTATACGTTTTTGAAATAAATACGACATACGAATTAAATTGTTCATATGTCCCTCTTTCTATTCTTGCAAAAAGACTATAGGTGATACACATGGTGGGCGTACCTGCATATTTGTCAGACAAAATAACTCAGGATTTTACTTTGTAGTGAGGCTCAAGCGAAGAAGATCCCCTTTAACTGAGGCTTACTGCATACGCACTAAATCTTTAGTCTTGGACAATTTTTATAATCTAATAAGTCATATTTGAACGTTGGGGCTGTTCACGAAACAAAATAAACAAAATTATTATTCTTAATATAGCTGATTCCATACAGTGACTCTCAGCAATTTCTTTAACCTGAAATATAGTTTAGGGAATTAAAATGTTATTTCCCACTGCAAGTTAATACTTTAAAGAAAAAACCCATTTGATCTATATTATAATGTAAACACTGAAAAGAAAAAAAATTGACAATTCACTTTCCACTATTTAGATGATTTTCTAATATATGCTTGATATTATGACTCGTGAGTTTGTCTCAAATGAGGAGGGTGTCAAGTCCAAAAATCTTTTCTTATTAGTCTGGAAGTATAAGCTATTTATAATATGAGAATTCTTCATATCTAGTTGTAAATGTAATACATATTTCTCATGTCTTAACATTTTTTAAACTTGAATCAGTTGACTTGACTAAAGGGAAGAATACCCGGACTGAATGAGAACATATATGTAGCTTTCCTTCCATCTAAACCCCCTGAGTGGGAAAGCTGGAGATGCTGAAAGACTTCCTCCACTGAGGAGATGGAGCTAAGAGTCCAGGAAGGCCAAGTTGCTAGAGTTTATGAGACAGCAGTACTAGAAAGAGAGAGCTGCTTAGAAGGTTCTCTGGAGAACTATGAAGGGGCCCACTTGAGTATTATTCAGCTAAGTACTGATTAATGTGTGAGGAAGCCACCCCTGAGACTGGGGAGAGACCCAGCGGAAAAGATGAGCAAGAAGGCTGAAGATCACACAGGGCCTGAAACAGTGTGAGCACCACTGGCAAAAAGGAGGAAGTTTTATATTAATGAGTGGGGTACTCACACAAGCTATTAACACTTATCCATCAAGTCTTTCATTTGTGAGTGTGAACAGATATCAAAGAATCACAGCTAGTTGATAGGAACAAGTATGAAAACTAGGAAAGAGATTACAGCCATACCTCACAGATATTGCGGGTTTGGATCCAGACCACTGCAGTCAAGTGAATATCACAATAAAATGAGTCACACGGACTTTTTGATATCTGAGTGTACATAAAAGTTATGTTTATACAATACTGTAGTCTATTAAGTGTGCAGTTGCATTATGTCTAAAAAAACCCACAAGTACTTACCTTAATTTAAAAATAATTTATTGCTAAAAAATGTTAAGCATTATCTGACAACAGAAAACTCCGATTTGTAAAAAACCCAGTATCTGTGAAATACAGTAAAATGAAGCACAATAAAATGTGGTATGTCTGTAAACACATAAAAAATGAACTAAATGTGGAAACAGAAGGATAAAATCAGTAGAATTCATATCTAGAGAAAGAGAGAATAACCACCAAAAAAATAGAATGAAGAGGATACCACATCTATAAAACAAGAATGGGCTGCTATACACAAGAATCATCAATCTAGGAAAAAATACATATGATTGCCCCTCAAAGCCAGTGAAATCACTGAATAACAAAAGATATAAGTCTGAAGACTGATCGTATAGGAGTGGCAAGATCTGAGGAGAGAGTACAAAGAATAACTGAAAAGAGTTATATTGACTTGTGTGCCTCGAATACCCCTGCTAAGAAAACTTTGAGAGAATTCTGGTAAAACGTCAATGACATAAAACTGTTAGTTCCCACCTTTTTTTCCTGGGACGTATGTAAAAGCAATAATGATAATGTGAAACAAAAATATAAATGTCATTATGGTTGAAATTAGGCAACTATTGTTCCAAACCCAAAATGTTCAGAGCTGTCAAAAGCAGTGGGAACTGAGAAGGAAGACCTGTAAAAGCTGCCAGGAGACAACACCATGGTGCTGCTTTCAGAACAGCCAGTAAATAGTGCTTCTTGGAGGCAAGGTCCACACCTGCTTACAATAACAAAGTGGGGTCTAAAAGCTGGCAGCAGAAGCCTCCCTGGACCCAGTCTGGTTCCAAAAAGTAGAGGCAGTGGAGCTAAATGACTCCCAGACAAGTCATATTTGCAAAAGCCCATCAGTCGCTGTGGCCAAGTGGAAGCACTGAGGATTCACGCTGCAAACCTCCGCAGCTGTCCTACTCTGTGGGGCAGGTCTGCATCCATCCCTATGCCAACTGACCCTTTTGCATTGAGTGGGCGTGGCCACAGGAAAATCTAACACGTTTTGTAACTACAAAATCTTAGAACGCAGTCCCCCCTCTCCCCCATGCCAGTCGCTTCCTCACTGCTGACAGCAGGATCTGGCGAGTCCACCTCTCACCCCTTAGATCTTTGAGGTGTGAGGGCTGACACAAGTGCATGCTTGTCTTCCACTCTTCCTCAAGCTGCATGGATAAGGCACACAGTCATTCCTTAGATAAGTCTTTATGAGCCCTTCTCTTTGACTTAAGATAGTGAGAAATATCTTCACTACTCTCGTTTTTGAGGGGAAGAGGTGGGATTTGAAGTACAACTAAAGATCATCATAGAAAAGTCTTCCTCATAGATCCCTCCTGCAATCTGCATTCTCTTTTCATCCTGAATGAGAAGGAGGGGCTTATGAGTTACCGGGATTGTAACTGATTTTTATTTGTCTTCTTTCAGCAAATCCCCAAAGATGGTCTGTCTCATAACTCACTTTGGTTTGTTATACCTATACACTTTGGTTTGGTTTGGTGCTCTTAAAACTTAAATTTAATAATAAAGATATTTTGTGAAATATTCCACAGATAGGATGAAGGCCAGTAGCAGAAATATAGGTATTAGGCTACCTAAACATGAAAGAAGATTTACCATAAATCATTTGTCTTGAGGTAAGTATATGATATTGGACTGAGTATCCAGAAACATAGTGGGACATTAGGAGAACATGGAAGTCTTAGTGGCAATCCAGATACGGTGGACAGTGTAATTGCCTTTCTTACATTCATTTAATACCATCTGACTAGCAGCAGTGTAATGTACAGGACTAACTCCATTTCTAGCCCCCTTTCCCCAAGTCACAGTGACTGGTTTAGGTCTGAGTACCCAACACCCATCTAAGACCATCAGCATGTAGTCTGAAAGTCCTGAACGTTTCAGGGTTAGCATATACCTTATTTTGGTCTGGAGTAAAGCTAAGGGCTTTTGTACAAGTGCCAAACATATAATCCTAAGAACTGTTAGCATTCACCTTGTAGCCATGTGAGGTCACTAATCTTAAAATGAAACCGATCTTTTAGAAGGCAGAACAGAAAGACATAAAGGAGGTAGTCCCTCAGGGATGTCACTGACCTGATGTATCAAATCCCATATATCTCTAAAACTGCAGGAGTCAGAACTTAATCCTTTTAGGTTTAAACTGGTATCTTGTTACTTAAGATCAAAGGTACCCTGCCAAAGCAGTTTTCCAGGTGCTATAGCTAACCTAGAGGTTGGTGGATTCTGGGTCTAGCTTGGAGTAACAATATTAAGAGATAACAAAATGATTACTCAATCACTGATATCTGTATCTATGGGGGTGGTTTTAAGTGACCTTCACTCCTGTCTTTGTCCTGGAGGTGAGTGGAGAAAATACACATGAACCACTGATATACTAATGAATATGTAATTCAAGATTGGCTCAGAATTAAGGTTGTGGACAGCTGAGAAAAAGAGAGAGAGAGAGAAAAAAAAAACAACATAATCTTTGAAAAATAATGAATATGGTCTTTGGCTTGAGATTACATCCCTATTCTAAAATGAGGAAATTGAGCATTAGATAATTTATTTAACTCTCTCAAGGTAATTTACTAGAAAAGTAGATCAAGCATTCAAATTTATGTCTGAAACCCCAAATATATCACTTTACTTGCTGTATAATGAGTTCCCTGAAACTAGGAATATTTGAGCACTCCTGAACAAACATATCTCAGGGCTGCATAGGAGTGAGCCTTTCATCAATGATCTCCTGATTTCTTTCCAACTGTGAAAAATCTGCTTCTATTTTAGTATCTAGTGGGTTGTGAGGCAGGTGTCATAGACAGTTCCAACACTGCCCTCTGAAATAGACTGTTGTCATATATTTAATGATTCCTGTCATCATGTATTTTATCAGAATAGAAGGGAAAAATGAGAGGGAGGTTGTCATGATCTGCTAATATGGACTGGTCACGGGCACTCTGGCTCACCTGCTGCCATGAACACACAGAAGCTGCTGTCAGGGTTCTCTCACTCTCTTTTTTCTTTCTTTCTTCTTCTTTTTTTTTTCAGCTTTTTCTCAGATCCTCTATACCTTCCTCTATGCATATGTTATTAACACCAGATGTTGTCAAATCTGATTTTCTTATTTGGTATTTGAATGCCTTGTTTATTAGAACTGCTGCCAACACAGCAAAATTCAAAGTAATTTGCAGGTCTGAATTGCCCATATGCAATTTGGACAGCCTGTGGATTATGCTTAGTGTAGACTGACATGAATTCAGTTTCTTTGAAGTTAATTGTCAGCTCTTACAGCTATAGTGACTGCAGAATAGTCAGCAAAATGCTGCAATCACCATCATTAAGAAATTTTGAATGACTGCCTTTAGATGCAGTATAAAGCTTATTGATGTGGGGGAAAAAAGATCATTTCAGAATACTGAACATTTATCATGGTACTGTTGCCAAGTTCCTAATTATATCTTAAGGCATGGCTTTGTGAAAGAAACTGCATAGAACTGAATCTACTGTCAAATTCTACTGATGTTGGCAATGAGAACTGACAGGGCAACATCAAAGCTAACATGCATACCATCCACTGTTGTTACTAATAATTCAATAAACTTTATTATTAAGTAACTCACAGATAAATGACTAAAGAGAGCAGAGAAATTCTGGCTTGCAATAAGTGAGTAGGGAGAAAACTGTCAGTCCCAAGATAAGAGTTCTGCCTGTTACATAATGACAACACTGTCTACAGTTATAACACAGCTGAACTGAAGACGGGGTTCCTGTCAGATCTACAGCACTTACTCAGAAAACACAGCAATAATTGTGAGCCAAGTCCTAGCAAGAGAACTAGATGACAATACTACAAGCTTTATTGATAAAAACACTGTTTTATAAAACTTTCAATTTATAGAGAACAAACTATACTTTAGCTTCTAAAATTTCTCTAAGAAATTTTGTTGATGTTCTTATAGTGAAATATATGATTGACTTGTATCCTGTTACCTCCTCATAGTGATATTTGTCCATAATTTCCATCTCACATACATGTGACATTCTGATCTTTTGGCTATCTGACTCAGGTTGATGTGGAAATGTTCTGACTAATTTTTGTTTCTATACATAAATTCCATTTTATAATCACTGTGTTCTATTTCCAATGCTTTTTCAGAGCTTGATAGCACTAGATTATCCCATTTAAATCTCTCAAACTACTTGCGAATTAATCTACCTAGTTGTCAGTGAGAAAGCTGACAATCAAGTTAACAATCTGTGCAAAGATAAACAACTAATGAGTGGAAGATCCAGGGCTTAAGCCTAGTCTATTAAATGCAAATTTCATGACTTGTCCTCAACTCTACATGCTGCTTCCCAGCAAGATGGTCTTTATTTCCTTCAGAGTATGCCTTCTATATACTAAATAATTTATCAGTGCACAGAATTTCAAGGAAGGGATCTATGGAATCAAATAATATACACTTATTTCATTTTGCTTTGTGAATTAGCTGATAAAATTGCAGAGTGATTTATAGAAATAAGAAATACTAATATCTTTGACTTTCACAAATATAGTAGGAAAATTCCGTAACCCTGTAATAAATACTTATCCTCTTATATCTTACTTCTTTTGACAAAAGTTGATGTTGCCCCATTTTAGGAGGTGGTGGTCTATGAAAAGATGCTGCAATTTAAGGGAAGGAGGAATTGGGACTGAGGAAGAACAGTTTACTTTTGAAATTATGTCTCATAAGGCAAGTGTGAATAACAAATTTCAAACCATGGAAATGAAATTAGTGATATAGTGTATGATTTGAGAAATTCTCAGAATGGGAATTCAAACATGTCGAGAAAGAAACAACAAATTCAGGTTCCAGATTAAGGCCAAGCCTCTGACCTCTGGTCCTTCAAAATCTTGGCTTCTCTGGGATCAACTGCTATCACTCCAGTACTTTCCTTCACTGCTGAATCCCTCACATCATCAAGTAAACCTGCATAAGATCCTCCAGTTTAAAATTTAATCAATGTAACTCCTATGGACTACATTGTCAATGTCAGCCATTGACCAATACTTGGCATCATTGACTGTCACCCTTCACCTCTCACATCACTGGAAAGCTTTGCTAAAGGCATCTGTTACCTCAGTGCCTTTAAATAAATATGACATTTTAAAGGTCTTTGTGCCTGGCTTCTCTATGGCCCTCACCACTGTGAGCCATTCAGACTTTAAAGCATTTGGTCTTCCAGGTATGCCTGATACAACAAAAGCTATTCTCTCTCATTCTCTTTTGGGATCTCTCCTTTCATCTCATTCTTAAAGTTCAAGCTCCTTATGCCTCTGTCATAAGCCTTCTCATCCCACATTACACAAGTGCCCTGAATTTATCCCATAAGTGACCTCAATTACAGATATATGCCAATGGCTCATTTATCTGGTTATTCAAGTTATGCTACTGAAAGCCTAGGATGGGCCAGGCCAAACATCATTCCTGAGTCTAGGACTATGTATCCTCATACATACAGAGGTGAATGGCAGTCACTTTAAATTTCACTGATCATATCTCATCATCTTCAACACCAAGCCTGCACCTGCTGAGTGTATCCTGTTTCAGAAAATCCTATGAAAGTTGAACTGATGACTTTAGGGCTTGTTAAATGTCACCAGTATACCTCACAATCCTCTAGTAGGTCTCTCTTCATATCTCATATTCATCACCATTCAGTCTGCTCTACTGTCTTTTAAAATAATGCTCTTCCATAAATGAAAATCTAATTATGTAACTACAGTCTTAAAAATCTTCACTGGTTTTCCATTGACCTTAAAATGAGACCTCCCATTTCAAACATGGAGGAGTATTTGGGTCCCATTTTCCTCTTTATCCTGATCTGATTATTTTGCACTCTCTTTCCCACTCAGTTCTACTACTGGACTGTTTTACCCATTAGGGGAATCAGGCCATTCCACAGGAGAATTTTAGTATTTTTATTGTGTCCCTTCACATTTCCCATGTATACTCCCAGTAACTTATTTGTTGTTGTTACTATCATTACTGGAATCCTTTCTTCTATTATAATTTGTAACTAGTTCTTATTTTTATATAAGAAACACATAATTCAATGTCCTTGGTAGTTGCAGAGAAAGAGAATAATCCTTTCAGTTACTTTGAGACTGTTTGAGCAGGAAATGAAATTTGATGTGGGCCTGAAGAGTGTTCAGGGTGTTATCAGAAGGGAGTTGTAGGAGACGGTTTATCACATAGACGAGACGAAAAGCACAGGGTGGGCAACCTAAAGGAAAGAGCAGGTTGTTAACTTTAGTCTAGGTACAAGTGATGTGAGGTGAGGATGAGGTTGGGAAGATGAGGGTCTGTGTTCAAGAGCCTAGAATTGCTTGTGAAATTGTAGATTAGTTAAAGAGCGAGTGTAAATTCTCATTTTCTCAGAAATAATTGGACCTTTCTTAAAATATAGTGCATTTTAAAGATTAAATAATTGAAAACTAGGTCTCCTCTCTCTACTCTCTAATGAGAAATGGAAATTTTTCTCGAAAATGAGATTTTGATGCACTATTATATCACAGGGTATCATATTACATTAATATATGCAAACACACAAAGTTTAATCTCTTTCTTGGAAAGATGTTGAGACACAGAACTTATACAAAATATGAAGATGACCCAACACATCATGGGCAAAGTGGCAAAGCACTTTCTTTCTTTCTTTCTTTCTTTCTTTCTTTCTTTCTTTCTTTCTTTCTTTCTTTCTTTCTTTCTTTCTTTCTTTCTTTCTTTCTTTCTTTCTTTCTTTCTTTCTTTCTTTCTTCTTTCTTTCTTTCTTTCTTTCTTTCTTTCTTTCTTTCTTTCTTTCTTTCTTTCTTTCTTTCTTTCTTTCATTCTTTTCTTCCTTCCTTCTTTCTTTCTTTCTTTCTTCCTTCCTTCCTTCACTCTTTTTCTTTCTTTTCTTTTCTTTCATTCCTTCATCCTTTCTTTCTTCCTTTCTTTCTTTCTTTCTTTCTTTTTTTCCTTCCTTCCTTCCTTCTTTCTCTTTCTTTCTTTCTTTCTTTCTTTCTTTCTTTCTTTCTTTCTTTCTTTCTTTCTTTCTTTCTTTCTTTCTTTCTTTCTTTCTTTCTTTCTTTCTTCTCTCTTTTCTTTCTTTCTTCCTTTTTTTTTCTTAACTGTTTCTCCTAAATTCATAGACAGATATTTATCTACTGTGATCTTGAAGGGGTGTTTCTATGTGAGAACATCCCTGTGTAGACTGTGTGTGTCCAATATCTTTGCTGCGAGGGATGATTTTGGTACCAGGTCACCAAAGGCATCTTTTTATGAGTGTGCTGGTCATTATCCCCTGAATAGCGGATGCTGTTGGCTTTGGAGTATCTAAAGTCTGTGCAGAGTGTCAAGTGGGGCTTCCTCTCTACTTGTGGTTGTTGCCACCCTGTCAGGGGTGGGGTCTGTTCCCCAGCTTTTGGAGTACAAGCCCTGAAGTTTGCATTAAATCACTCTCCTTTACCCTTGAGTAAGTGCCCTGCCCCAAAGGAGGTGATTGCTGAAGCAAGTGAGGCCCCTGTGGTCAGAGAGAATCTATGCATCGCCTGTGTAGGCGTTCATGGTTCCACTCAGAAGCAGCCCAAGGCTGTGTTCCTTCCTATGCTATATGCATCCCAGATCTGGTGCAAGGATGTGGCATGGAGGTGGCCACAGGTTGAGGCGTCTGGGCTTCGGGAATTGAGGTGGCTGCATAGCTGCCTGAAATCTGGGCTGTCTCTGTGGCAGTGTTCTCCCAGGACCTGTCTGCCCCAGATCCATCACTAATCTGCCATGTGGAGTGGGCACACGGGGGGACACTCTTGCTGGGAGGTGAATCACTGTGTTCCTAAGTGCTCTGACAAGGGTCACCCCTGCCCCACCCGGATCACACCCTAGGCACCCCGTTCTATCTGCAAAGGTAGACAGTCTTCCTGGTGTCAGGAATTTCTTTCTTGACCCCTTTGCAGCTTCCTCTTCCATTCTTTCTTGGAATTCTCTCTCCATGTGATAAATATCATATGACTTTAAAAACCTTCTTTAGACAAAGTTTCCAAAATGTTTATTTCTAACTGGAACTAAATTCTAGACTTTCCTATCCAACTACTAATTAAAAATTCCACTTGGTTATGTAAAAAGTATGTCAAAATTAATATGAAATTCCACTTGGTTATGTAAAAGGTATGTCAAAATTAGTATGTCCAAAACCAAAATCTATCTCTAAATTCACAGAGGCCTTATCTAAAGTAGTTTCACCAGAACACCTACTTTTCTGTATCTGAAAACCTCTTTGTTATTTCATAGCTCATAAAAATTTTTTAGATTATTTGATTTTTAAAGTTTCCATGATATATGGTAATATATAGGAGGACAGTTTCAGTTCTTTATTGTTACATTACACCCACCCAGAATCATAGAGGCTGAAGCCCACCTTGACTATCCTCAAGTGTGGGTTGATGCAGCTCAGGTAGGTGGTTCCTCTGCTCCCTTTGATGTTAGCTGGTGTTGCCATCACCTGGAGGTTTGACTGGGGTGGACATGTTCCAGGTGGCTCAGTTACATGGCTGGCAGTAGATGCCAGCTTTTAGCTGAGGGCTCAGCTAGGTTCGTCAGCTGGGACACCCCGGTTCTCCTGCACGTGGCTTCTCCACATGACTTATGCTTCTCTCAGCCCAGCCACTAGGGTCCAGACAGAGCCTCCCTAGCACCACAGGCAGATGTCACAGATACTAAGTGGGGTCACCTGTGCCTCACCGTATGGGCTGCAACAAGCCACAGGGCCAGCCAGGATGAAGGGGAGTGGAAATTGACTCTACCTTTCAATAGGAGGAGTGGGAAAGCATTTGCAGCATCTCTAATCCCCAGGGTCAGCTCCCTGATCAAAATTACTTACATTTCTCCCACCTGCAAAGTACATGTACCCCTCTTAAAACATCCTGAATTCTCATCCTATATGAATGAATTCTTATCACACTCAGGCTTAAGATACAGGATTTCATCATTTAAATCAGGTTCAGTTGTAGATGAGGTTCTTTGTGTGTCTCTTCAGGTGTGGAGATCTACCTACCTCACCACCAGTCATGCCCAATATGAAATGTGGCAAAAGAAACAGGGTAACTGCAACAGACACTCCTGTGCAAAAAGGAGGTGTTAAGGGTTAAATTGTGTTCCCCCAATTCATACGTTGACTGTATTTGGAGATAAGACTTTTAAAAAGACAAGATTGAGGTAAATTGGGGCCATCAGGGTGGGACCTAATCCACCTACTAATACACAAGGGAAGGACAAGAGCCTCATAACACTCACTGGACTACAGTCTTCTGAATCCAGCCAAGCCCATGTTGCACATTCCCTGTGTTCCTGGGACAGAGAGTGGTCCTTGGTTAGGAATCAGTTCTGTTTAACAGAGATGCTTCCTCATGGCTTTTGGCTCCATCATCTGGGTTCCTGGTGTTCCTGTTCCATAAGAAATGGCCTGTGTTTGCAGCTGAGTAATTTTCTAAGCCTGCTTCCTGACCATAGAAGTTTGGGGGCTCAAAGGCATCTTTTTCACTTTGAAGTGTTTCTGCCACTGTCAGGACAAGTAAAATACCTCCTTTTAATACTGTGGATTAAATTCTAAGTATAAAATTATAATCCACTCTATGATATTAAAGCAATACCCATGAATTCTCACAGATGGGCCCCTCTCAGCTTTGGGAAGTCCTTCACAGTACTGTGCGACACTGCCCTCAATTTCTTAGAAGCCCTTTTGTTTAGTGGAAGAACGGTGGGTAACGTCCTAAAGTTCTAAAGTTTCAACAGAGGGTCTGACAAACCCTCTAAAGTTTCAACAGAGGGTCTGACAAACATACCCTTGACTTAATCTTTACACTGGCAGCCCCCTAGATTTGGTCTTTGCCCTGGAGCCATTTCTTACTGGCCAAACTTTGGATCCCTGGTGAAACTGAGGGAACCATTTTGTTTTTCAACTCAGTAAGTCCTAGATTGGAAATTCTCTAAATTATCAGCCACTTTTATTGAAAGTTTCTTTCTTTTTTTTTTCTTTTGGATTTGTTGTTTTTCACAGTCAGTTAAAGGAAGCCAGTTGGTATTCATTCTTCTTGGAAATCTCCTTTTTCAGATTCACAAGTTCATTTTATACATTTTCTTGCTTCCATCTTACTGATGGAATATTCAGCTATCATTTATACTGTGTATAAGCTGGGATCTCTTTTCTGAAGACTTAAATAGTAATTTTGTAGGCAAATTTCTCGCTGCCTTCCCAGCCTTCACAGCCTGCTCTAAAATTGATCTTCTGCCTGATTCCAAAGCCACCTTCACAAGTACCATCTTCTGTTTCAATTATATATTGATGAATAACAAAAGCCCTCAAAGTTAATGGTGTAAAATATTTATGATTTTTCACAATTCTATCGGTTGACTGACTGTAGATTATTTACATTCTTTCATGTAAAAGTGCACACAGCTGCCACCGACTTCCCAAGGTTCTCGTTCCACTAAGTGTCGGGTGCAGGCTATAGTTGGTGCCTGAGGCTGAAATTCTGAAAGTGCTGAGTCACACTGCAGGCGGCTGCTGCTTGTAACCACTTGGGGCTCCCGAAAGCTGTTGGCCAGGGCACCTGGGTTTCCATCCACCTGAACAAGCCATGATGCTTGGGCTTCTTTCTCATTTAATGACTGGGTTCCAAAAGGCAGCCTTCGAAGAAATGATCTCCTTAAGTCTCTGACTTGGAAGCTACATTGCTTTACTCCCTGCCTTTTCCTAGTTAAAACAAGTCACTGGACTGGCACAGATTCAAGGAGGGGACGAAAGTAGTCTCTACCTATTGATTAGAATAGCGGTAAAATATATTTGCTACAGAATCTACAAAACTGGGTCTTGACTTAGTGTGTATTAAATAAATATTCTTTGAAAGAATGAAGGAATGGAAGAACGAATGCTCTCATCTAAGCCAAGAGCACATTTCATTCACACTCTGTCAGTTGAAAGAACACTAATATTTCAAGACATATTTTAATTATCCATTCTCTGGGATGCCTTTTTAATTCATCTATTGGATAACGGCTTTCTTTTCATTTTAATTGAATTATAATGTTCTTCATGCCCAGCATAGCACTTAAATAATATATTCACTTCTATCTCCACTGGAATGCAAGCAAGTTTAGAGAAAGTAAGTTTGTGTGTTATTCATATGTTTTCACCAAGTACCTAGCACTGTGTCTTTTATATTAGTCCTTAATAAATAATTGTGAATATTTGGTGTTCTATATTAATAACCTTAAACCATAACTTAAACATAAGCTTACAAAATTTTATGAAAGAAATTTTATTCATAGGAATACATATTAAATTTTTTTATTAAAATGTAGCTGACTTACAATGTTGTGTTAGAAATACATATTGTTAAAATAAATATTTTATTTTATTTTTATTTATTTTTTACTTTTTAACATCTTTATTAGAGTATAATTGCTTTACAATGGTGTGTCAGTTTCTGCTTTATAACAAAGTGAATCAGTTATACATATACATATGTCCCCATATCTCTTCCCTCTTGCATCTCCCTCCCTCCCACCCTCCATATCCCACCCCTCTAGGTGGCCAAAAGCACCAAGCTGATCTCCCTGTGCTATGCAGCTGCTTCCCACTAGCTATTGCTTTTACATTTGGTAGTGTATATATGTCCATGCCACTCTCTCATTTGTCCCAGCTTACCCTTCCCCATCCCAGTGTCCTCAAATCCATTCTCTAGTAAGTCTGCGTCTTTATTCTCATCTTGCCCCTAGGTTCTTCTAACCATTTGCTGTTTTTTTTTTTTTTTTTAGATTCCATATATATGTGTTAGCATATGGTATTTGCACCTCCCTTTCTGACTTACTTCACTCTGTATGACAGTCTCTAGGTCCATCCACCTCACTGCAAATAACTCAGTTTCATTCCTTTTTATGGTGGAGTAATATTCCATTGTATATATGTGCCACATCTTTATCCATTCATCTGTTGATGGACACTTCAGTTGCTTCCATGTCCTAGCTATTGTAAATAGAGCTGCAATGAATATTTTGGTACGTGACTCTTTTTGAATTATGGTTTTCTCAGGGTATATGCCCAGTAGTGGCCTTGCTGGGTCGTATGGTAGTTCTATTTTTAGTTTTTTAAGGAACCTCCATAGTGGCTGTATCAATTTACAGCCTCCATAGTGGCTGTATTCTCCATAGTGGCTGTATCAATTTACATTCCCACCAACAGTGCAAGAGGGTTCCCTTTTCTTCACACCCTCTCCAGCATTTATTGTTTGTAGATTTTTTGATGATGGCCATTCTGACCAGTGTGAGATGATCTCATTGTAGTTTTAATTTGCATTTCTCTAATGAATAATGATGTTGAGCATTCCTTCACGTGTTTGTTGGCAATCTGTATATCTTCTTTGGAGAAATGTCTATTTAGATCTTCTGCCCATTTTTGGATTGGGTTGTTTGTTTTTTTGATATTGAGCCGCATGAGTTGGTGGTTATGTTTTGGAGATTAACTCTTTGTCAGTTGCTTCATTTGCAAATATTTTCTCCCATTCTGAGGGTTGTCTTTTTGTCTTGTTTATGGTTTCCTTTGCTGTGCAAAAAATTTGAAGTTTCATTAGGTCCCATTTGTTTATTTTTCTTTTAATTTCCATTTCTCTAGGAGGTGGGTCAAAAAGGATCTTGCTGTGATTTATGTCACAGAGTGTTCTGCCTATGTTTTCCTCTAAGAGTTTGATAGGGTCTGGCCTTACATTTAGGTCTTTAATGCATTTTGAGTTTATTTTTGTGTATGATGTTAGGGAGTGTTCTAATTTCATTCTTTTACATGTTGCTGTCCAATTTTCTGAGCAACACTTATTGAAGAGGCTATCTTTTCTCCACTGTATATTCTTGCCTCCTTCATGAAAGATAAGGTGACCATATGTGCGTGGGCTTATCTCTGAGATTTCTATCCTGTTCCATTGTTCTATAGTTCTGTTTTTGTGCCAGTACCATACTATCTTGATTACTGTAGCTTTCTAGTATAGTCTGAAGTCAGGGAGCCTGATTCCTCCAGCTCCGTTTTTCGTTCTCAAGATTGCTTTGGATATTTGGTGTCTTTTGTGTTTCCACACAAATTGTGAAATTTTTTGTTCTAGTTCTGTGAAAAATGCCAGTGATAGGGATTGCACTGAATCTGTAGATTGCTTTGGGTAGTAGAGTCATTTTCCCAATGTTGATTCTTCCAATCCAAGAATATGGTATATTTCTCCATCTATTTGTATCATCTTAATATCTTTCATCAGTGTCTTATAATTTTCTGCATACAGGTCTTTTGTCTCCTTATGTAGGTTTATTCTTAGATATTTTATTCATTTTGTTACAATGGTAAATGAGAGTGTTTTCTTAATTTCACTTTCAGATTTTTCATCATTAGTGTATAGGAATGCAAGAGATTACTGTGCATTAATTTTGTATCCTGCTACTTTACCAAATTCATTGATTGGCTCTAGTAGTTTTCTGGTAGCATCTTTAGGATTCTCTATGTATAGTATCATGTCATCTGCAAAGAGTGACAGCTTTACTTCTTCTTTTCCAATTTGGATTCCTTTTATTTCTTTTTCTTCTCTGATTGCTGTGACTAAAACTTCCAAAACTATGTTGAATAATAGTGTTGAGAGTGGGCAACCTTGTCTTGTTCCTGATCTTAGTGGAAATGGTTTCAGTTTTTCAGAACTGAGGATGATATTGCCTGTGGGTTTTTCATATATGGTCTTTATTGTATTGAGGAACGTTCCCTCTATGCCTACTTTCTGGAGGGTTTTTATAATAAATGGGTGTTGAATTTTGTTGAAAGCTTTCTCTGCATCTATTGAGATGATCATATACTTATTATCCTTCCGTTTGTTAATATGGTGTATCACATTGATTGATTTGCCTATATTGAAGAATCCTGCATTCCTGGGATAAACCTCACTTGATCATAGAGTATGATCCTTTTAATGCACTGTAGGATTCTGTTTGCTAGTACTTTGTTGGGGATTTTTGCATCTATTTTTATCAGTGATATTGGCCTGTAGTTCCTCCCTCTGCTATACTTTGGAAGAGTTTGAGAAGGATAGGTGTTAGCTCTTCTCTAAATGTTTGATAGAATTCACCTGTGAAGCCATCTGGTCCTGGGCTTTTGTTTGTTGGAAGATTTTTTTTTTTTTTCGGTACACGGCCTCTCACTGTTGTGGCCTCTCCCACTGCAGAGCCCAGGCTCCGGACACGCAGGCCCTGCGGCCATGGATCACAGGCCCAGCCACTCTGCGGCATGTGGGATCCTCCCGGATTGGGGCACAAACCTGTGTTCCCTGCAGTGGCAGGCGGACTCTCAACCACTGCGCCACCAGGGAAGACCTGTTGGAAGATTTTTAATCACAGTTTCAATTTCAGAGCTTGTGACTGGTCTGTTCATATTTTCTATTTCTCCCTGGTTCAGTCTCAGAAGGTTGTGCATTTCTAAGAATTTGTCCATTTCTTCCATGTTGTCCATTTTATTGGCATATAGTTGCTTGTAGTAATCTCTCATGATCCTTTGTATTTCTGCAGTGTCTGTTGTTATTTCTCCTTTATCATTTCTAATTCTATTGATTTGAATCTTCTCCCTTTTTTTCTTGATAAGTCTGGCTAATGGTTTATCAATTTTGTTTATCTTCTCAAAGAACAAGCTTTTAGTTTTATTGATCTTTGTTATCGTTGCCTTTGTTTCTTTTTCATTTATTTTTCATCTTATCTTTATGATTTCGTTCCTTCTGCTAACTTTGGGTTTTTTTGTTCTTCTTTCTCTAATTGCTTTAGGTGTAAGGTTAGGTTTATTTGAGATGTTTCTTGTTTCTTAAGGTAGGCTTGTATAGCTATAAACTTCCCTCTTAGAACTGTTTTTGCTGCATCCCATAGGTTTTGGGTTGTTGTGTTTTCATTGTCATTTGTTTCTAGGTATTTTTTGATTTCCTCTTTGATTTCTTCAGTGATCTCTTGGTTATTAAGTAGTGTGCTGTTTAGCTTCCATGTGTTTGTATTTCTTTCAATTTTTTCCTGTAATTGATATCTAGTCTCATAGTGCTGTGGTTGGAAAAGATATTTGATACAATTTCAATTTTCTTAAATTTACCAAGGCTTGATTTGTGACCCAAGATATAATGTATCCTGGAGAATGTTCTATGAGCACTTGAGAAGAATGTGTATTCTGTTGTTTTTGTATGGAATGTCCTATAAATATCAATTAAGTCCATCTTGTTTAATGTATCATTTAAAGCTTGTGTTTCCTTATTTATTTTCATTTGGATGCTCTGTCCATTGGTGAAAGTGGGATGTTAATGTCCCCTACTATGATAGTGTTACTGTCGATTTCCCCTTTTATGGCTGTTAGTATTTGCCTTATGTATTGAGGTGATCCTATGTTGGGTGCATAAATATTTATAATTGTTATATCTTCTTCTTGGATTGATTCCTTGATCATTATGTAGTGTCCTTCTTTGTCTCTTGTAATAGTCTTTATTTTAAAGTCTATTTTGTCTGATATGAGAATTGCTACTCCAGCTTTCTTTTGGTTTCCATTTGCATGGAATATCTTTTTCCATCCCCTCACTTTCAGTCTGTATGTGTCCCTAGGTCTGAAGTGTGTCTATTGTAGACAGCATATATACGGGTCTTGTTTATGTATCCATTCAGCCAGTCTATGTCTTTTGGTTGGAAAATTTAGTCCATTTAAATTTAAAGTAATTATTGATATGTATGTTCCTATTACCATTTTCTTAATTTTGGGAAGTTTATTATTGTAGGTCTTTTCCTTCTCTTGTTTTTCCTGCCTAGAGAAGTTCCTTTAGCATTTGTTGTAAAGCTGGTTTGGTGATGCTGAATTCTTTTGGCTTTTTTTTTTTTTTCAGTACACAGGCCCCTCACTGTTGTGGCCTCTTCCATTGTGGAGCACAGGCTCCGGATGCTCAGGCTCAGTGGCCATGGTTCACGGGCCCAGCCGCTCTGTGGCATGTGGGATCTTTCTGGACCAGGGAACGAACACGTGTCCCTTGCATCGACAGGCGGACTCTCAACCACTGTGCCACCAGGGAAGCCCTTCTTTTAGCTTTTGCTTATGTGTAAAGCTTTTAATTTCTCCATCAAATCTGAATGAGATCCTTGATGGGTAGAGTAATCTTGGTTGTAGGTTTTTCTCTTTCATCAATTCAAATATGTCCTGCCACTCCCTTCTAGCTTGCAGTGTTTTTCCTGAAAGATCAGCTATTAACCTTATGGGGATTCCCTTATGTGTTACTTGTTGTTTTCCCTTTGCTGCTTTTAATATTTATTCTTTGTATTTAATTTTTGATAGTTTGATTAATATGTGTCTTGGTGTGTTTCTCCTTGGTTTTATCCTGTATTGGACTCGCTGTGCTTCTTGGTCTTGATTAACTATTTCCTTTCCCATATTAGGGAAGTTTTCAACTATAATATCTTCAAATATTTTCTCAGCCCCTTTCTTTTTCTCTTCTTCTTCTGGATCCCCAATAATTCAAATGTTGGTGTGTTTAATATTGTCCCAGAGGTCTCTGAGACTGTCCTCAATTATTTTCATACTTTTTTGTTTATTCTGCTCTGCAGTAGTTTTTTCCATTATTTTGTCTTCCAGGTCACTTATCTGTTCTTCTGCCTCAGTTATTCTGCTATTGATCCCTTCTAGAGAATTTTCAAATTCATTTATTGTGTTGTTCATCTCTGTTTGTTTGCTCTTTAGTTCTTCTAGGTCCTTGTTAAACGTTTCTTTTATTTTCTCCATTCTATTTCCAAGATTTTGGATCATCTTTACTATCATTATTCTGAATTCTTTTTCAGGTAGACTGCCTATTTCATCTTCATTTGTTAGATCTGGTGGGTTTTTGCCTTGCTTCTTCAACTGCTGTGTGTTTCTTTGTCTTCTCATTTTGGTTAACTTACTGTGTTTGGGGTCTCCTTTTCACAGGCTGCAGGTTCGTAATTTCTGTTGTTTTTGTTGTCTGTCTCCAGTGGTTAAGGTTGGTTCAGTGGGTTCTGTAGGCTTTCTGGTGGAGTGGACTAGTGCCTGTGTTCTGATGGATGAGGCTGGATCTTGTCTTTCTGATGGGCAGGTCCACATCTGCTGGTGTGTTTTGGGGTATCTGTGGCCTTATTATGATTTTAGGCAGCCTCTGTGCTAATGGATGGGGTTCTGTTCCTGTCTTGCTAGTTTTTTGGCATAAAGTGTCTAGCACTGTATCTTGCTGGTTGTTGAGTGGAGCTGGGTCTTGGCATTGAGATGGAGATTTCTGGGAGATTTTCACCATTTGATATTACGTGGAGCTGGGAGGTCTCTGGTGGACCAGTGTCCTGAACTTGGCTCTCCCACCTCAGTGGCACAGCCTTGACACCTGGCTGGAGCACCAAGAGCCTGTCCTCCACATGGGTCAGAATAAAAGGCAGAAAAAAAGAAAGAAAGAAAGAAGATAAAATAATATAAAGTAAAATAAAATAAAGTTATTAAAATAAAAAGTAATTATGAAGGAAAAAAACTTTTAAGTAATAAAAAAAAAAACCAAAAGTGGACAGATAGAACCCTAGGATGAATGGTAAAAGCAAAGCTTTACAGACAAAATCACACATAGAAGCATACACATACACACTCACAGAAAGAGAAAAAGGGAAAAAAATATACATATATCATTGCTCCCTAAGTCCACCTCCTCAATTTGGGATGATTCGTTGTCTATTCAGGTATTCCACAGATGCAGGGTACATCACGTTGATTGTGGAGATTTAATCCACTGCTCCTGAGGCTGCTAAGAGAGATTTCCCCTTCTCTTATTTTTTAACACAGCTCCCGGGTTTCAGCTTTGGATTTGGACCCACCTCTGCATGTAGGTCACCGGAGGCCATCTGTTCTTCGCTCAGACAGGACGGGGTTAAAGGAGAAGCTGATTCGGGGGCTCTGGCTTACTCAGGTGGGGGGAAGGAGGGGTACTGAGTGCGGGTCGAGCCTGCAGCGGTAGAGGCCAATGTGACGTTGCACCAGCCTTAGGTGCACCGTGCGTTCTCCCTGGGAAGTTGTCCCTGGATCTCGGGACCCTGGCAGTGGTGGGCTGCACAGGCTCCCCGGAAGGGAGGTGTGGAGAGTGACCTGTGCTCGCATACAGGCTTCTTGGTGGCAGCAGCAGCAGCCTTAGAGTCCCATGCCCATCTCTGGGGTCCACGCTGATAGCCGCAGCTTGCACCCGTCTCTGGAGCTCCTTTAAGCTGCACTCTTAATCCCCTCTCTTCACGCACCAGGAAACAAAGAGGCAAGAAAAAGTCTCTTGTCTCTTCGGCAGGTCCAGACTTTTCCCGGACTCCCTCCCCGCCAGCTATGGCGCACTAACCCCCTGAAGGCTGTGTTCACGCTGCCAACCCCAGTCTTCTCCTGCACTCCGACCGAAGCCCGAGGCTCAGCTCCCAGCCCCGCCCACCCCGGCAGGTGAGCAGACAAGCCTCTCGGGCTGGTGAGTGCCGGTCGGCACCGATCCTCTGTGCGGGAATCTCTCTGCTTTGCCCTCCGCAACCCTGTGGCTGCGCTCTCCTCCATGGTACCGAAGCTTCCCTCCTCCGCCACCTGCAGTCTCCATCCACGAAGGGGCTTCCTAGTGTGTGGAAACCTTTCCTCCTTCACAGCTCCCTCCCACTGGTGCAGATCCCATCCTTATTCTTTGTCTCTGTTTATTCTTTTTTCTTTTGCCCTACCCAGGTATGTGGGGAGTTTCTTGCGTTTTGGGAGGTCTGAAGTCTTCTGCCAGCGTTCAGTAGGTGTTCTGTAGGAGTTGTTCCACGTGTAGATGTATTTCTGGTGTATCTATGGGGAGGAAAGTGATCTCCTCGTCTTACTCTTCCGCCATCTTGGAGCTCCTCCAAACATTTTTTTAAATATAATTGTAGATTTACAGAAAAATTGTGAAGATGATACATAGAATTCCAATATAACCGACACACATTTCCCTCTGTATTAGCGTCTTACATTAATAGGTGCATGTGTTACAGTTAAGAACAAATATTGATGAAATGTTAAAGGTCATACTTTATTCAGATTATCCTCGTTTTTACATAAAGTGCTTTTTTTTTCTGTTCCAGAATCCCAACCAAGATGCCGCCTTATATTTGGTAGTCATACCCCTTTGGCTTCTCTCGGCTGTGACAGTTTCTCTGACTATCCTTGTTTTTGATATCCTCGACAGTTTTACGAGTACTGACTAGGTATTTTACAGAATGCCCTTCTGTTGGTATTTATCCACTGTTTATCTCATGGTTAGACTGTGTTTATGTGCTTTGGGGTGAAGATCAGAGATAAAGTATCATTTTCATCACGTTGTGTTTCAAGGGCACATACTAATACACGACATCACTGTCGATGTTAATTCGGATCACCTGGCTGAGGTACGTTTCTCGGGTCTCTCCATTGAAATATTTTCCCTCTCCTTCCACACTGTGCTCCATGGAGGAAAGTCATGACGTGTGGCCCATACCCCAGGAGTGGAGAGTCCCGCTCTACATCATTGAGGTAGGGGTAGTGTATACAGTCAATTATTTTCCTTTTTTTTTTTTTGAAGAAAAAAAAACACATGAGGTCTGTCTATTGTATCCAATTTATGTATGTATTCAATCATTTGTATATATCCTGATTTGAGCATTGGGAGCTCTTTCAGTTGGCTTCTGTGTCCCTTTGACATGCCTCCATCTTTGAGAGTTTTTAAAAAAATCACTCCCTTACTTTCTGGCACAGTAAGATTCTACAGGCTCATTGTGTATATTTTCTGCTCCAGTCCTAGAATCAGCCATTTCTCCAAGGAGCCCTGGTTTCTTTGATTGAAGAATGACATAGAAACCAAATCTGGGTGCTAGTGATGCTACTAGTGTTATTGCTTCTAGGTCCTCTGGCTGATAGAGCAAAATGTATGCATACTGACCCATGTATATACCTATATCTATAATACTTCTAGAGATAACCATATGTATCTATATTAAGCTAAACATGTGTTCATACAGATGTCTTAACTCTAGTCTACTACCATGTGAATCACTGTAGTGTCCTCTCCTACATTACCTGTAAATCACCAGCTCCATCTGTCATCCATTGACTTGTTCAGTTCCAGGGTACACGTGCAATGGCTTCAGAACTGTTAACCTGTACATTGTGGGAAACAACTTTATCAACTAGAGTACAGTGTTGTGTATAATTCCTTTGCATGTAATCTTACAGACTCTGTTGATTTCCAAAGATACTTAAGTCAGCACCTGCTCCCCCTCACCCTTCAGTGAGGTTGTTTCATACATTTGTAGTATGTTTAGTTTATCTTTTTTAACAGATTCTGAAATCCATCCTGGGATCCCTGACCTCCTAAATGACTTCTAAAAAGTGTGCATACATTAAGGTTGATCTTTATTTTGTAAAGTTCTGTGAGATTTTAACAAACACTCAGTATGCTACATTTATCATTACACGGTTATACAGAATAGTTTCACCATCCTAAAAATCCCCTGTTCTTTACCTATTCAATTCCCTTCACCCTGAAACCTTGGCAACAACTGATCTGACAGATCATTGAAATCATGGAGTTTGCAGCCTCTTAGACTGACTTCTTTAACTTAGCAATATGAATTTAAGTTTCACCCATGTCTTTCCCCCACTAGTTTTACTGAGATATAATTGACATCCAGCACTATATAAGTTAAAGGTGTACAGCATAATGATTTTACTTACATATATCATGAAATGGTTATCACAATAAATTTAGTGAACATTCATCATCGTATAGATACAAAATAAAAGAAAAAAAATCAATATACAAAGATATTACATTATTATTGACTATATTCCCCACACTGTACATTTCATCTATGACTTTTTGGAGTTTGATAGCTCATTTCTTTTTATTTATGAATTATAATCCATTGTATTTTGTATCATCGTCATTTATTCACCTATTGAAGGACATCTTTGTTGCTTCCAGTTTTGGGAGATCACGACTAAAGCTACTACTAACATTTGCATGCAGATTTCTATATGGACATATACATTTCAGATCTATGGGATGAATTCCTAGGAGGATAATTGCTGGATCATATGGTAAAATTAAGTTTTGCTTTGCAAAAAAAAAAAAAAACGGAAAAATTGGGAAGATAATTCTATTATTTATTTTAACAACAGGTAGTTTTTTATAAATTATAATAGAAATGTAGTCTATTATAAATATACTGTAAATATAGGCTATCAATATAATACAAAATTTAAATAAACCAGATAAATTCAAAGAAGAAAACAAAGTCATCCATAACTCATCACTCAGAGATAATCATACAAAATTTTTACGGGATATTCTTTTTACGTATATTTTTAGCTTTTTCTAAAAGTAACACACATGGCATTTTTGCACTGTAGATTTTGTGTTGAGTCATATAACTCTAATGCTTTTCACTGATAACAGATGAAGAACCCCAATTCCCACCATAAGTAATATTTGAAGGCTTGAGTCATTCTTCGATTTAATCTAAAGTACTCAGTAAATTCTTAGAAAATGTTTAGGTTTTTGTGTCTTGAGCTCTTTGTGAAGTGTGTATTATGGTAACATTTTAGAATTTCCACTTATAAAATTATATTGAAATTGTGTTAAATTATAAATATAAATTTCCTCAAATTCCAAAAAAATTATTAAATGCTCTTTATTTATTCTTAATATTGGATCGTATAACTTTTAGGTAAAACTGGGTGTACATTAAAGAGTATTTTTTGGATAAATTATAGGGAGTGAGATGGCTGAGAAAAACAAAGACTACATTAATAGTACATGAAAAAAATTTAAAATAGAGTACTTACTTGTATTTACAAATGGATACTCCTTGATGGTTACTTTTTAGTAGTCAATTTTATGTAATATATTTTCTAATGTTATTTGCTTTGGGTGCATTTATGTCAATGTGCATATGTTGCTTTTCATAATTTCTTATAATTTGCTTCTTGATTAACAAACAAGATTCACTTTAACTTCTTTTTCCAAAGAGAAACAAAAACATCATGGTAATTTAGAAGCCAGCAGTAAGTGTGAAAGTTGAAGAAATTAGAAATAATTTGAAGTTAATTACACTAAAGTTATCATAAGAACCATAGACTAGGCAAACGTTGATAATCCCATATCATCTTAGTTCAATTAATTCATAGTTGATTTGGACCATAACACTACATAGTATTGTGTGGTTTATTTAGTCAGCTGAAAGTGAGATCATATTGTGGGAAAATGATCACTTCAAAATATTTTAATTTCTTTATCTTAAAATGATTGGTTGGTGATATTGCAAAAAAAAAAAATTAGGAGTTTCAATTAAATATTGTGAGAAGTCAAAGTCCCTTGATACATATAACTAAAGAAATAGCTTCTCTCCAGAGGAAATACCTTGAATATACAAAAATGAAGCGTATTAAAGAATCTAAGTTTAGAAACCTATTACATATTCCGTATTTTAAATATTCCAAATATTCCCAGTGCCAATATGTTGTGAATTATTAATAAATGCAAACACTACTGCTTTTTCTCTTATGGCTTAAAAAGAATGTTGGTGCCAGAGAAATGTGTTGGTTGTTCACTTTAGAAATGGCATATTTGATATCTTCATTATCATTATTAAAAATGCTCAGTTGGGTGGAAAGAATTTGACAACAGTGATGAGTTCTATTGAATGAAGGAAAAGTTTAGAATTGTTTGTAACACATCTGAATCACTGCTGAATATGCAAAGTTTGCAAGCATCTTCTTTTAACACCCAGAGAGGTATTATGATTTATTTTCACTTTAAAGCAATGTTTTAAAATTGTGATCTTTAGAGCAAATATCAGAATCATCTAATTTACTGGCAAAACATGCAACATACACGCCCAGTTATAGCAAATATCAATGCATATATATGAGGGATATATGAGCCCAGTTACATTACTAAATCTGAATTCTTGGAGCTAAGATATGAGTATTGTTTTTAACCAGCTCATCCAAATAATTTTAAAAAGTAAATTCTAACATTTTCTAAAGTATGTTTGTTTAGATATGTTAGAAACCATGATAGTCAAATATGCATATTAATAATCAAATATGACACCCACACTCACATCACATGTTTTCCTTGAGAATCTAAAAGTTAATCTCTGCAGTGGAAACCTGGACCTTCTGAAGAAGCTGAAAGAGACGCCAGGTAGGTCAGATCCCATAATATGACACTCATCTGGCGCTGATGCGATCCTTATTCTTCACATTCAATAACAACTGTAAGACTTTCTCTCTGGAAATATATCTTGTGCTTTCTACATGAAGGTCATAACAGAAGATGATTATGATGTTTGTTATGAAGACATAAAGAAATTCCTTAAAACATATAATCAGAGAGAAGATAAAGGGTGGTGATAAGAAAGAAATTAATATAATGAAATGCAAACAGAATTAGCAAAGTGAAATATTGATTCTCTTAAATTACTTAATTTTTTTCAAACCTGTGGTGAAAAACAGGGCAAAATGTAAGTATAACTATATGATTGCCTTGGCTGGTAAGCAATCAGTGAGAATTTGTGGGCCAATCATCTGAACATATGGAAGAAGAAGTAGTGAGGGGTGTCTGTTGTTTCAGCTGTTTTTCCCTTTTAAAGTGCTTACTGATTTCCCAAGTTTAATTGGCATTTGAGGTGATAAAGAAGACAGAACTTTTGGCAGGCTTATGGGGGTGGAGTTCAGGACCTGCCAAAAATGAGAGGCCCCTATGAACCTCTCAGGATTCCACTTGGGGACCCAAAGGACTATTCAAAGGACTAATCTGAGCAACCCACAGAGGAATCATATCAGTCCCTCACTGGATTATTAGGGTGATTCCCCCCCCAACTACCTGCCCACTATTAGCAAAAATAAGTCATTTCTTAAATAGTAGCAAATAGAAAATTATATACCAGGACATCAAAAAATAAACTGGCTAGGAATTAGTCCAGCAAAACACTTTATAGAGAAAATAATAAAACATTACTATTAGAAATATTTAAATGCCTAAATAGAATGATATAAGATGTTTATTAATTGTAAATATCCATATTTTAAATATTTTTTTTATTGATCTAAAATTCACTGTAATTGCAATCAAAATGCCTAACAGGTTGTACTGTGGAAATTCACAAGCTGCTTTTAAAAGTTATATAGAATTACAAAGGGACAAGAACAACGAAGACAATCATGACAAAGGATGACTGGGAGGACTTTCATTAATATAAAATCAACACTTATTATGTAGCTACAGTAAATAAAACAGTGTGATATTTTCACCAAAATAGATATTAGACCGATCAAACACCGCAAAGGATCCAGAAACTTAATTGGGTGGAGAGAGTTTTGACAGCAATGACTTCAGTTCAAGGAGTTTACAAGAAGATCAGAAGCATCTGTAATTTATACTCCACAACTGAAGCATCTGTAAAAATCCAAAGCACATGTCTCTTAGCTCCCAGGTGTGCATTGTGATTCACTTTCTTCAAAGGATACAAAAGGCATTAACTATAATGGGAAAGACTGACAAATTGGATCACATTCAAACGTAGATCTTTTTTACTTAAGGGTTCATCATTAATAAAGTCTAAATTAAGCCACTGCGTGGGATTTTGGGATAAGGTAACATCCTTCAGAATTGTTCCTTCTCTCTTATTGTGATTTGACTTTTTCATGATCAAATCAGTTATGAGTCATTTCACCTAAGATACTGTGGGATCATCAACATTATTTAACATTTCTAGGTACCTAATAATTTTTCTGGCTGCTGACTTCTAAGCTATGGCTTATTGTGTTTGATGTCAAAATGTTAAGATGAATCTTGACTATTAATTTAGAAGCAAATTGTAAGCAATTATGAAAAACCACATATGCACATTGAAATAAATGCACAACAAAGCAAAGAACTTTAGAAGATATATCACTGAAAGTTGACTGGTAGAATGGTACCATAGGGAAATATCTATCTGTAAATACACATTAACATCCACCCTCCCTTTTAATTCACATACTATTAATATAGGCTCTGTGCAGTCATTCCTTTTCACAAAATCTATCCAAAGAAACAACAAAAACCTTTGATGAACAGACAGTTTTAACTAAGCAATATTGTTCACAACATTATATAAAATAGTAAATTATTTTTATATAACACAAACTAGTTTTAAGAAAATTATATGAGAATTTTAATTAATTTTATAATTTGAGAAAATTGTGTTATTTGAGGTTCCTTTTTGTAATTTTCTAATGGAAAATTTTTCCATAGTACATGGAAAAAATCTAAATTGCTTTTGGGAAAAAGAGACATCAAAATTTAATCATTTTCTAAAAATAGAATGAGCACCAGAGTTGAAACTAAAGGTTCACTCTGGCCACAAAATATTAGTTATTGTAGCTTTTAGTTTTCTCAGTTGTTATTGGTGAAATGTATGAGTTGTATCTGTTACTTTCAAATGTGAGAAGTAATAACAAAATTTGGAATGCAGATATGTCATGTGTGTTCTTCAAAAAATGGAAGTGCTGATAAAAATAAAGTACAAGAAATCCATCAGAATTTAACTGTGATTAACTGAATGATAAGACTATGGATTTTTTCTTCTTTTTTGTTTATAATTTCCAAATTTTCCACAACAAGTAGAATAAAAAATATATAATAATACATGCTGTTAAATATTAAAATTAATTCTACTCATCACAAAGCTTCTTTTGTTAAATTTTTAATCCCATATTTAATTCATGTTGTAATTTAGCATTATCAAGTATTCAAAAATTATTTATTAAGAGCTAATAATATAGATATGGTTATAGTCACTTGGAAATAATTATGAATGAAATATTACTCTTTTCTCAACTTGCTTACTATGTCGTGAAGAAAAGAATTGAATACAAATCTCAAGTTTGATTCTGGGCATGAAAAATGTTATAATGCAGTTAATATGAAGTGAAAGTCATGATTTCTAATGGTGGGATAAAAATAATGTGGGTTCCCAGAGAATGGGGCAATAACCCAGACCTTGAAAAATGAGCATGGGTAAAAATGTATCTAGACTGAGATGTGTATTTATTTTTATATTAATACATATATTTTAAAAGGATTCATTTAATACTTACTAGGTCCAGCCCAATTACATGGTCTCTGTGGTGGAATAAAATTGATGGGAAAATTTTGGCCACGCTTCCCATTGTTAGGTAAAATCTGATGCCATCGCCCTTGAGTCTGGGTTGACCCTGGCCCTATTTTCACCAATGAGATGCAGCTGATGCTGATGCAGAGCCTCTAAGAGATCCCAGCTCCTTTTACCACTATTTGCAATGCAGTCTTTTGCAACTTAGCTGTCCAGTGAGAATCTAAGCCACATCAAAAGTCACGTGCAGAATACAACCAAATGTATACTGTATGAGTCCTTTCATACAAATTTCAAGTACCAATAAAACTAATCAGTAATTTTAGAAATCTAAGGGAATTGTTGTGTCTGGGAGGAAGAAAGGTGGTAGTAGTGGACAAAGGTACCTTGGGACTTCTGCTGTGCTGGTAACATTTTATTACTTAACCTGGGTGTTGCTTACATGGGTGAGCTTCCTTTGGCTAAATCACTGAGCTGTACAATTACAGTTGTAAACTTTTCTGTACATGTTTTATATTCAATACATGTTTGCAAAGAATTAGATATGTTTTCAACCCCTGCATAAAATTTTTGAAGAGTGAATCTCTTCTAAATGAATACATTTGTTATATGGTTATCTTCAGATATGTAGTTATCAATACCAGGCTGAGTGAAAATTGGACTGGGGAAAAAAGTAATTGATCATTGAATTTATCTTGGGTAAAGAGAGAAAGGAATTAACATTGAAAGCCTGTGGTATATCAGGCATTTTACTTGAAACAGTAAATATGGCATTTTGTTTATTTTTCATAATGATTTTAGAAGTTCCTTTAAGCTGAAAAGTCAACTTATTGTGACATATTGTAAGATTGTGTACAAAGAACAGTATTTTGTACTTTAGTGATGGAATTGCTGTGGTTTATACCAATGTCAAGGGTGAGCCCCAAGAAGTGTGATGTTGAATTAAAGTGGGAGTGAATGTCACCAGGTGGAGGAGGTGAAGGAAATGTGAGGCCAGTGCAGACTGGGTTGTGCTTGTGTGTGGTGAGGTCACAGCACAGTTGTGTGGAGTTGACCTGTAGATAAAACTGAACCAATGCCAAAATTCACAGCGAGAGTAAAAGAATGATTTGATGGTTGAATAAGAAGTTGCTACTTTATTTTTTAAACAACATGGTATTCTGCCTTTTCTCACTTCTGGGGACCCTGTCTTCTCTTGTCATGTCTCCCATTTATAACCACTCACTCTTGGTCTCCTTCATGGTTACTGGAAACCCTACCTATCTGTGACTCAGAGCTTTTTCCTAGCACACTGAGTTCCCTTTTCACCCTGCACCTTTGCATGTAGGATGCACCTTGATCCACTCCCCACAAATCAAATGTTACCTCAATGTAATAATCATGCTACTAACAAGTAGATAAAGCAACAGTGAATTACTTCTATAGAGAGAATAAAAGTTTAACATTTTCTAAACTTGTTTACCGTTCAAGATAGCAGATTGCTTACTTTCCACATAGAGTTTAGAAAGCAGGAAAAATAGTTTTCATGATCATTATACAAATATTGGAAGGTAAGAATGGATGCAACCACCAAACTAAGCATTTTGAGGTATTTTAATAAGAAAGGAAGATATTATCTAATTGATAGGAAAACCAGAAAAGAGCAAATCCAAACCTGAACACTGAATATGAGTGGGCTGCTGTACAGTGTTGATCTCCTCCATGAGACTCAGAGAAATTATAAATTCCCAGTCTACAGACACAGGGACTGGCCTTGGAAGATCATCATGAAATTAATGAAATGATTATCTTTAAAGCATCTGAGCCTATATGCCCCACATCTACACTTGTTTATGAAGATTTATTGCCTATGGTTATTCGGCCTCAGGAAAAAGCTGAGCACACTGATTTCAAAATAAATTAAGCCATTATTTGCAGCAAGCTTCTAATATGAGTTTGGAGTCTTTAGAAAAGGATAGAGCCTGGGGCAAATCCAGATGTTACAAAGATCAAGAACAAGACAAAAAAAAAAAAAGACATAGCTGAGCTATTCTTAGAATTATTGTCCATGAAAAAAGATATACTGATGAATGGGTGAAGCCTTTCTGCATCTTTCCAATAGCATATATGCAAAGATGCTTAGGGCATCTGTGGGGTCTACAGTTCCAGATGTCCCACCTGGGATGGAGGCTTGGCTCCATCACTATATTAAGTAGGTTCAGATTAATGAAAATACTGGACACAAGAGTTCTCTCACTTAAAGGAGACCAAATAAAGTCACTGAAAATGATATATAAGAAGGATAAAAGGCAACCTATGCAGGTCAGATGGAGGTACAAACTTCCAACCTCAAAATTCTCATTAGAGGATGATCACTTATGGATGATATTTTGAATGAGGTTCATGTTTGACCTTCAGGATATTCCACTGTCTCCTTCTAGACTGGACCCATTTTGTAAATATGCTGGTCTTAAGATATGCTGAAGGTTATTACATATGGTTCAGGTCAGGTCTGAACCTGGACCATTGGAGACAGTAGCTGTAATGATTTCAGGTACATTAAATTACCCAGAGAACTCAACAGAACATTTACTAACCCTACCCTCACTAGATAAATATAGTTCATTCTGTTATACTTTCTGTTCTCAGTACTGAAAGGCAGAGTGTGACTAATGACCTTGACAGATCTAGGGATCATGCTAAACAGGCCTTGGACTAGTGAGAGGACTGATCCTGTAGCCTGCAACAGCCAAGGAAAAGATGCAGAACTGACCACACTGTGGATTTAATCACTGATTTGGAAGGTAGGATTAGTAGATAGCAAGAAAATTTGGAGCATGAAAGAGTCAATACAAATGAATGAACAGAAAAACTAACCTCAGAAGAAATAGATACTTCAGGAAACAAACAATTGAAATAATTTTCTACTCAGTACTCTCAGGTGGATTCTGAAATATTATGTCTCCTTAGCAAAAGAATATGCTATAATGAAATTGGAATAGAGAACTTGAAAAATATTCTTGTAAATTAAAAATATTGATGCCAGTATATTTTTAAAGAAATTAAATGGGTCAAATAGGAGGACTGATTTAAACAATGCTACTGTCAGGAAGGAAGAAATTTTTCTCTACCCTTCCAGGTTCTTCTGGCTGGTCTAAGAATTAAAGTGACATGAGATAGATTAACAGGAGATAATCAAACAAAAGTTTAATAACATATATACATGGGAGAGACCCAGAAAAACTTAGTAATTTGCCACAATGGCTGAAGTCTTCACCTTAAATATCACATTCAGGTAAAAATAAAAAAAAGATGTTAGGGGGTAGTGGTAGTAGGACTTCAAGGGGGAGAAAGGCGATTCACGTGGTGATCTATGATGACAGCTCCCTTCTTGGACTAGGTCTTCTATCATCATTCTTTAGGCAGTTAAAGGGAAGGTCAAAGGTTCTTCCTGAGTCTTTTGGGGCTTGATTGTTTTCTGCTTGAAATAATCCACAGGCCAAAGAGATATTTTGGGGTGGCAAATTTTGCCCCCCCCACAATAGGAAACACAGAAAAACAATCAGGAGATGGGCATATGGACACACATATTGAGTATAAAAGCTAGAAAATAAAGCATTTGTCCATAAGCAGTCTAGAGAAGAAGGAAAAAAAGAATGATGGAAATAATAATAATAATGATCTCATGACATCGTAGAGAGAGGCACACTGAGCTTTCAGTGTGAAAGGCCAAGGCAAGCAGAGCATAAAGAATGAAAAATGGTCCACAGCTACTGGCAAAATTTCAAATTTATAAGACTAAAGAAAAGGAAATTATAATTTTGCTCAGAGACAGGGGAAGAAGAGTTTAAATAAATGAGAATCAAGTAAAAAGCCCAGAAAGCCACTCCTATTGTGTATGGTATTGATTCACATCAGAGGAGACACTGCAGAGAGAGGGAACGTGTGGAATTTAAAATACATTATATCCGTGTAGAAACAGACACACTGGAGCCTTGTGGAAAATTCTCTCCATCATTAGGGTTCCCCAAAGCCTCCACGTGTTAAGTTTCAAACCTCTGGCTTTTCTGGAGGCATGTTTATTGTTATATTTGATTATTTGATCTTGCAATTATAAAATCTACCTTAATTGGAAGACAGAGCATAAAGAATGCATTGATTGAATATCTGAAAGAAAATGAAAAATTATTAGATAAAGTTGGTAAGAAATGAGATTTTTTAAAAAAAGAAGAGAAAGAGAAGTCCAAAAACAGAAAAAGTAAGAAAAAATTACAGAGATACGAAGAATGATTGTATTTTCGGTTACAAAGCAAGTACATTAAGCAAAACTGAGATGGAACAAGTCATCTAATGACAGAGTATGAAATGAATAGAACTGTCTGGAATAGTAAAAGATGACTCTATCTCTTTTCCCTAATGATTAATGTTCTTCTTGAGGTGCTTGGAATTCTTGGAACATTAAACTGTGAGCTAACAACCATTGCAAGTGAGTGTTTCCCCAAAGATGGTGCTGATGCTGCTTTTTCCTAACAGTTTTACCTGCCCTCTTAGGTGTGCTGGAAAGTGAATGTGTCAGGTATAACAGTTGAAGTCACTGATACATGGGAGTGACTTGGTGCCCAATCTATTCTGCTCTTAACAGGCTCACATTTAAACATGTGCTATTAGCTGCTAGCTGCACTGCATTCAACAACCGATGCTTGTCATTTCTGAATGTGTCTGAACTGGCATTCCTGGTAACAATTACCCTGGGGAAGCAAATTTTCCAATGTGCTAATCAATTTGTTTTGTTGGATAAGCAGTTATTCCAGCAGATTTAACTAAGGCAGAAATGCATCCTGTCCAGCGGGTAGTATGTATTTATTTTAGCCGTGTCTCCGATCACGAGTTCTTGTATCATGGTTACATGAAAACTGTTCTAACTCCACAGACTTTTCATTCACTGAATCAGTCCGTTTATTTCAGTGGAGAAGCATGACTGTGCTGTCTGGTGAGAATGATCAGTATCAGGTAACAAAGGCAAAGCCTCTGCATTGAGATTAGGGGGCCTTGATTTCTAGTTTGGGTTCTTCTCCTAATTAGCTTCTCATAATTCCTTTAAATTCTGTTCAAATTTCAGCATCTATTAATTCCCTATAACTATGGATTTTTAATAAATTTAAATACTGCTATTACACGTTGCTAAATATCTTATAACTGTAGATCTTACATAAATTTGAATAATAAGCATCGAAAGTTAAATTTTCTCTATGCTGAATTATAAAAATCAAATTTTTAAAATATTTTATATATGAAGCTTTTATATACGTAGAAAGTCCTTTCTTCTTGATTGGACAATGTCTTCACAATCAGATTCACTCTAAGGAAAACTGAGAAATAAGCACTGAAAACAATCAACACCTGCCTCCCTCCCACACCCATCTATATACATTACTTTCATACTTTTCATACATAGTTTCATGATGGTGTCAAGTGATCTCATGATGTTCTATTATCTCTGAATCAGTTTGAAGGTAGGAAGAGGGAATTTATGTCAGTCACATGCACCTTAACATGAATTACTTTGCTAATGCCTTACTGCTCCAGGACTTATCCATTTAATTTTTATGACGGGATGAGAAGTTTTACCCTGTTAAAAGAATTTTTAGGCAGCTATAATAAAGCCAGAAGTTTTGATGGGGAGAAAGGTGATACTCTGGATCTCTATACTGAACTCATGAATTTATACCATTAGGAAATGTCGACTCTTTTTCTTCATTCAGTCCTGAATATATGGCATTTTATTCCATACAGGGAGTACAAAATTAATTCACATAAAGGGGTAGTTGCTAAACTGAGTAGAGTTTTGATCTTAAACCAGTAAAGCAAATGTTCTGTTGTTGTGGAAACAACCAGATATTGAGGTATCTCCTTACCTTAGGGGTCACGCATTCCCAGTTGACTTGAGAAAATCACATCATGTCATGCAGAATCCCTTTCTCTGACGCAGCAAAACACTAAAGTGCCTGGTTGGAGAATAATGATTTTTTAGTGCACAGAGGATATTCAGAATGCAAACAATTTCTATATACACTAATTTAAAAGAACTTCCACAGTATAGGTTTAGAATTATGGAAATAAAAGCCTGGTTATAGATTATCTAGTCTGTTGAGGATTTTTAAATTTATTACTGGAAGTATTTTTCATATCTTTCTCTTCATAAACCCATGTTCTGAAATGTAATAAATCTGTGTAAGTGAAAATATTTATATTTATAGTTTATTAAGAAAAGATATTTTGAATTTGAACTGATCTTTGTAAGGCAACTGATATTGCAACATGAGTTGAAAATACTTTCAGTGCAAAGTAAAATATTCATTTTCCACGAATGTATTTGCAGACTATTGGTGGCCTAGAGCCTGAATTTGATAAGCCTTGTGGGAGTGGAGGCATGGAGGGCAGAAAGAACTTACAATAGGAGGTTCAATCCTTAAGTGTCAGAACGGAAACTGTCCCCATTTCAACATAAAACAACTACAGTGGAAATCAAACTCTCTTTTCCAAATTTACAGGCAATTTATATATAATTTCTTATATGTATGTTATATTCCTTAATGAAGAAAAATGGTAAAGAATCCTATTTATATTATACTATAATATTACTGATATTTACATTGTGTTATTTATAGTTATTATATTATTTTAACAACCAATTCCTATTAAACCACTTGAGCATTTTTATATCGCCTTGAATTATTTAAGTAGTATCTGAGAGTTTAGAGAACCAAAGCAGGAACACACGGATTGATGCAAAAAGATGCCAGAATAAAAGTTGCATTCATGGTCATGAGAAGTACAGTGTAGAACTAGAGCATGTGTCCTTATCTGCCAGATCAGATTTTTTCTTTATACATGATCTTCCATAAAGACCTGGTGGAGGTAGTGGAATTCTCTTGTCCATACAAATCTTATACATCCTTCAGTCTCCTATCTCCTGAGTTTTCTTTCCATTATAATACTCAGAAGTAGGTAATGGTTGGAAACTAGAAAGATGGAAAGATGGAGAGTTGAACTGTTTGTGTTAACCTTTTCTTAATATACTTTTTAATAAATTTATTGATCTGTCCAGATTTTCTGATGGTGTAGATGTGATAGCCACCTTGAATAAGTAGAATGCTTGGCAACAGACAGTCTGAACAATGTGCCTCAATTTCTGGTAAGTCTACCTGCCAGCATGTGGAATCCTTGGAGCCCGTGGGAAGCTGCAGCTCCTTGAGCTCAGGGGAAGAAGTCTACAGGAGGCTCCACTCAAGCATGTCCCCTTCCAGTGGGGACAAAGGTGGTCCCATTTCTAGCTGCCAGACAAACAAACTAGGACCAGTCTTTGATGGACTCATGGGATAATTCTGGTTGCTTCTTTTCACATGTGAAACTTTGTTCTTTTCTCTGATGCTCATCATACTTCTCTTCCTGAATCTTGGTGGGAAATAAGTCCTTTGTCTCCCAGCCTCCCTTGCAGCTGGTTACTCAGTCACCAGGGCCACATACAGGGACTTCGCATTAGGACTAGCGACACTTGGGTGTGCACAGCTCAGAACCCTCTTCCTCATGGTGTTTGGGGTGGGATTTCAGGGAGAGTGAGCCTCCTGAAACAGCAGTGGAAGCTGAGCTGGAGACAGCAGCAGGGTGAGCCCCACAGTGTGGTGTCCTATCCTTGTCAGCCTTGTCAGTGGTGTTCACCACATACCACCTTAGTGACCAAAGTTGAGGCACTGTTTCTGCTTGTGTAGCAGCCAACATGGTTGTCATGGTGACTCTTTACAACAGTTGATACAGTTGTGAAGTGATGAAAGTGACTCCACGTGGAACCGATAATGAAAAAATGGTGTTTCTGAGCTCATATATTTATGGCAAAGAAGGATGAAAACTCTGGTATACAGACTCCTAATCACTTAGATTTCATTTACACCTGCCAACTCTATTTTAATAATAGCAACATTTTTTACCCGCTTCTTTTTTGTTTTTTTTTTTTTTTTTTTTTTTAATTTTTCTGTACGCGGGCCTCTCACTGTTGTGGCCTCTCCCGTTGCAGAGCACAGGCTCCGGACGCACAGGCTCAGCGGCCATGGCTCACGGGCCCAGCCGCTCCGCAGCATGTGGGATCTTCCAGACCAGGGCACGAACCCATGTCCCCTGCATCGGCAGGCGGACTCTCAACCACTGCGCCACCAGGGAAGCCCTTTCCCCGCTTCTTGTCAGCATTTTATCCATCAGTGTTTGGTTTTCTTTCAGCGTGAGTCAGGAGCTCCTGAAGCACTTCAACCCCATGGGAATAATATAATTTTCATTAAAGAAATAGAACATTTTGTGCCAAATATATACTAAGATGGCTATGTGGCTATATTTTGTCCTTGATAAATAAAGTAATAAATGAAATGATGATAAATAACATGGGACATATATATATGTATGCATAAAATATATAATATATGAAACTATTAAAATGTCTCATAACTCATCACTAGCAAAACAGAATGCCAACTTTTGAAATTAACTTAAAAATAAGCATTTCTTTTACATATTTTTATTAAAGCAAAAATAGTACAGTCAAAAATAATTAAACTTATTTTAGGAAAAAAATGTGTTGCACAAATCTTAGATTAAAACTAAAGTTGATGTGATGAAATCAGATCATTTTACCCAAGACTGGGGAAAAGCTTAAGTATTTAAATTAACTCAAAGTCACAAAAAGAGCAAATGTCCTTTAAAAAAATTATCAGAGAAGTTCCACTAACAGAGAGAAGGGAGGATGACATAATTAGAGGTGGCCCTCAAAGCTGTCTATTGACGTGGGTGCTGTATTCTGGGTGTTTTGGAGTGCCCCTGACCCTGGGCTTTCTTCTTAGCCCTTAGGGAGCAGAGAACACAGGTAGGGGAAGGGCATCACTGCAGACACAGAGGAGGTGGCAAGGGAGGAGCATCCACAAGGAAGGACACTTGCCCAGTAACTGGAACAGGATGGAGCAGCCTGACTCCCTGTTGTGTATTGTTATGGCTCAGTCGGCGTGAGGGAGACCACAGCTCTAGTTTAGGGGATGGAACCAACTACAGCAACATCTGCTGAATCCATCAACGGACAAGAATCATGTGTATAAACCGGGTTCTCCTCTACGAGGAGCTCTACCCACAGCGTCAGTGGACAGTGAACAGAGCTGTGGGAAATGCACATATTCTGAGGAAATTCAGTGTCTGGATATCTATTCCTGGTAAGTATAACCAGTTAAAAAATAATATTGAGATTCATGAAACAAAATACTGAAGAATAGACAAAGACAGGGATTTCTCATTATTGAAGAAAAGACTACCTGTGAAAATAATTTAATCCCAGGCATCATAAAATAATTTCAGCAAGCTATTTACTCCCTTAATGGACTAGAAGAAGGCATAGCCCCTTGGAATTAGACTAAAAATCCAAGGAAGAATAATTTCACGTATAAAAAATGTATAGTCCCCGCTAAAAAAATGTATAAGTAAAATGATCTGATTTCATCACATCAACTTTAGTTTTAATCTAAGATTTGTGCAACACATTTTTTTCCTAAAATAAGTTTAATTATTTTTGACTGTACTATTTTTGCTTTAATAAAAATATGTAAAAGAAATGCTTATTTTTAAGTTAATTTCAAATGCAAATCAGAGGGTAGGAAAGATTGAAAGCTTTCTAGTCAGTGAAGATGTCTACATGGAAGCAGAAACATCAGAACAAGATGAAAATCCTCACTGGGGACCTCATAGAGGTATTTGATGTGGAAAAGACTTAAACCCTGAAAATTCCTCTAAGAAGGCAGAGGAAAATTAAGACAACTTAAAATGATGTACAAAAAGGTGGCATACAACTATTGAGACTAGAGAACATGATTTAAATTAAGAATGTATTTACGAAGACAAAACCTGTACAATTGCAATGAAAACAATTAAAAATGAAATTAAATGTAGCTCGTGGAATAGGAGAAAAAAGACTTGAGTAAGGTTCTAAAATACTCCAAATTGTACTTCTGATTTTCTGTTTTTACTTACAGAAGCTTTGAAGGTGTTTTAACATTTTATTTTATTTTTTCCCATTTTTTTTGGCATCAGTGAGAACTCAGCTGGGAAAATTCTTCTTACAAACCTAATATTTAAAAAATTTATAAAATTTTCCTTTTATCTAACAAGAAATAGATGATGAAGTGGTGGTTTGTGTTGGTCTCTGCTAGCTAGTTCTCTGCTCAGTCCCAGGGGACCTGCTGATTCAGGGGGGCTGTCACTGACCCTGGCTAGTGAAATGGGAGACGGATCCTGAAAAAACTCACATTGCGTCATCTCAGCGGTCCTGTCTCAGAAATCATGGAAATGAGCATCTGTGAGGGCCTGAGGCCTGCTGCCCACTTGTCCTGCAAGGGGAGTGGAAGACAGAATAAGCTATCTTCGCGTTCAGCCACTTAGATTCATGGCTGTTTTTTGCCACAGCATAACGTAGCCTGACTAATATGTGTGCTTTGTGCAAAACACATGAAAAAGACCAGAAAGCCCCCAAGGAAAACCTCTAATTCCACCTCCCAACAGTGAGATTTATAAATATCATGGTGCATTCCTTTGCTTATCTTCATTTGCACACACATATATATTTAGCTGTGAATGAAATCTGGTAGCTGTCGTTTTATTTGTCAACACGTACTCTCCAGCCCCATGCTTTTAATATCTGTCTAGCATCCCATCCCATAGATATCAATGACTTTGGTTAAACAAAGAGTTTCTCTTGGTTGTTTCAGTTTTTTCAGCATTTTTCCAGGTGATGGATTCTATTGCCATGTGACATACTCCAAGGGTGGGCGGCGCTTTCCTTCCCAGAGGTGGACAGTGACGCTCATCTTGCTGCCTTGTCAGGGGGCTGACAGCTGCCTGGATTCCAGTGATGACTTCTTTCTAGATTTGACTCTGATGCCTTGTGGTCCAGGTCACTTTGTCCCTACCACTAATCCCCACCCTGGCTATCTCCCAAGCCAAGTGTTCAGCTCCCTTTTGTGCAAAAATGAAGAACTTTTGGTTCCTTCCCTCTCACACAACAAATAGAAGTGCAGCTCAAGATTACTGCTCAGAGCCTCTGCTTGATGTTGTCCCTTCAACTTACTGCAGGGACATGTGACAAAGTGCCTCCCTTTCTCCTAGAGCCTCAAGTGCAATGCCATCTAAATGCCCTCTGGTTTTACATTTCTCTTCAGGACAGTCCAGCCCTGCGAAGGTCTTTGATACTGTCTTGCTTGCTTGCTCTTCCTTCACAAACCTTCCTCTCCTCGCCCCCCTATTCTGTACTCTCCAGTGTGCTGACCAAAACTGCCTCTTTTCCTTATGGCTGTTCTAGCAGATGGGTTGAGGGGAGAGATCAAGTTTCTTACTAATGACACGAGTCAGGAGAATCAATGTCTTATTCATTGCACATGAAATAATTATTCAAATAAATGGTCAAAATTTTGTAAATATTTTTAAATTTTCCTATGCTTTTCTTTAATTCTCTCTGCATTGAGTTCCAGGTGTCCAGACTAGTTTTTTCATCTGTATGTCTGCTTTTTGTTATCCCAATTCTGATGAAGTGTCATTCAGATTCCTCTGTCTCCTCTTGATTGGTTCTAGGAAAAACAGACCCACCCCCTCCTCCCACACGAAATTAAGTATCTTACAGCCCATCCCTTTAGAGAGAGGATTTGAGTGGATAAACCAGTTAAAAACATGGTGAGAGACTTACTATGTGATCTTCCTTGTTTTGGGTTTGTTTCTATCTATTCTGAATTCTCTGATAAGAGCTAGAAGGTACTGCTTATCTTAAGAGAGACGTTTCTCAACATCTTTCCCTTTTGAATTCAATTTTAGATCTCATCAAGGTCTGAAGATAGACTCAGAGGTGAAAAAATGGGTGAATAGGGTCTTCTTCCCCCTAAAATGTGATTAGTGAAGCCACACTAAGTGATCCTGGCTGGAAACCTTATACTGGATCACTCAGCTTTGGAAATTTTTCTTGCAATACTTCTCACTTAATTTAAAATAAAGTTAGGTCATTGTGTTTGCCTCCAACTCATAGGAATTGAGTGACAAAATTATTTAAGTTCATGGCACAATTTAAGCTTAAAAATACTAATGAGAATATACTAATACTAATGGCATATACCAATACTAATACTGATGGGCCATACACCTTCACATTACTGCTGTCGTTGAATTATAAACATCCCCTGCATCATCCCCAGAGGGATGAACACATTCATTCTTGCTCTAGGCTTGTTGGACTCTTGTCCTCTTCCCTGTGGTCTTGGCCAAATGAAGTACTTCAAGTTTGATTTCTCACAAAAATTTTAAATATAAAGTTGCCTCAATTTTCAGCTTACTAGTTTCTGAATTTTTACCTAGGATATCTGTGAGGCGCACTTATTTATATAATTTTTTTCTCTGTAAACATTGGTTAATAAACCTCAGGGATTTGGCAGGGGGGTAGTCTGAATGATGATGTTTAGTTTTTATTTATTTATTTTTACTATGTATATTTGGGCTATTTCCAAATGTGCTTTAAAAACCCTGAATTATAGCCAAAGACTCGAAAAAAATCCTATTCCTCAGCATTTTGTTCTTGCTGAGGTTGATGAAGTGAGGTAGGTGGAGAGAGAACAACATTGTCAAGAGACCTAAGAATGCCTAAAAATGGATATATATATATATATATATATACTCTATAATTAAATGGGGTTTTGTTTCCAAACTCTGGGGCAGACCCTTGTAAACTGTACTCACCACAAGGAAATTCATTTTTGGAAGTGATCCTGGTTTTGGAGAAGGTAGACAAGTGCCTGTTTTGACTTTTTCCTCCACAAACAAACTGAACTTCAGGGCTTACCACCCAAATGTGCCAGCACACCACCAAGGCAAACTGCAGAATTTCTCACCCAGATCTGGTGTAAAATGGGTCCAAGTGACTCCCACAGACATTTCAGAAAAGAAGTCACCTTTTCAAGAGGACCAGGGGTTGCCAAGTACCCCCTGGAGAGCATGGCCCCATAAAAGGGAAAGAGCAGATGGGGGAGCATGCCCACCTTTCCCCTGGAAGCCCATAGTCCTGGGGAGAACGTCCTATGTCTATTTTGGAGTAAGGCATGTGGTACACTTCAGACATCTTCCCGCAGTGCCATGTATTGGTGATGCAGGACGTGACTGTTAAAACTCCTGCTTCCTTTCATAAATGACTCCAAAAAAGTTGGGCACAGACACTCAATGTGGATTTAGTTAAACTGACCTTGTCCTTTGAGTCTTATCCCTACCTACTTAGGATAAACCAAGATTGTGTCCTCCGAGGGTGTTTGGTGCTGGGTCTGGGTAATGGAGATCTGAAAAGTACCCATTGTTTCCAAATGTACCACCGACCTGCCATAGCGTGGATAGAGTGGGAACTCCCCTTGTCAACCCTTTATTTGCAAGCTGGTTAAAATCTGTCATGTAGTTATTTCTGGTGGATAAAAACTTGATTCACTTATTAAAGTTTCTTTTTAAAAAATGAAAATGAAGTTGAAAAGTGACAAAAGAGGCAACATTTGATTAAAAGGAGCAGATCAAGAAAACCTTAGGTCAAGTGTGTAGGTGGGATGTCCAGTCTCTTTTCCCAGAGGGAGACTGTCTAGATTGAAGGGACTGTATGCAAATGACTACAGAAAAATGATGGAATCATGAGGTTGAATATTATGTATTTCAACACTTCTGCTGAAATACGGCTAGTGGAATCATGAAATTGATCCTTTCTGTGTTACCTTTGCTATCTCAATAGAGAGAAGCAATTAAACAACCTCATGACACTAGGTAAGTCTCTGCATAACTTGGCAAAGCTCCCCCTTTTCCTAAAACTATCATCTCCATTTTTGAAATGTTAAAGAGCGTTCAGGTCATTCCTTCCGTTCTGTTTCCTGGGGTCCTAAGGTGCAGGACTCAGGTTGTGTGGCATTTGGGCACAGGACTGGACCTCCAGCTGGACCGCACTTTGGCAACCCAGGGCTCTCCATACTGCCTGGGTCTCAAAAGCTCCGACCATGCTTGCTTTTTATCCTGTAAGACCTGTATGGTTTAATGGTAGATATTTTGGGGAAAAATAAAATCTTAATTTAGACATTATGAAAATCAGTCTAACAAATTATAGGATGACAAGAAAAGATGATATATTCCACATTACATACCTACTGAATGATTTCCAAAAACTATTTATATAAATAATTAATTTTAAAATTTGATTAATTCCTAAATTTCAACATGAGTAACATTTCTACATCTTTAAAAGCAATAACTAGCATCAGGTACACTTATGAATTTTTTCACTCCATAAAAAGAAAGAAGGAAAAATAACATAATTAACAGGACAAATGAAGCAGAAGCCATGTAAGGACAGAGGGAGTTGAGTCAGTGTGTTGTGTTGTTCTAATCAGAACCTGGTGTTTCTAAAAACATCTTTTTCAGTGTGAGTCAATTCCATTAAGAAGAATGATTCCAAGTCTAAAACTGCAGCAAGCCATACTCCTTCCAAAACAGGGCTTTATTCATGGAATTCTGGCATCAGTGGTTGTAAATGTACTCTGTGCCGTCACAGATGACCTCTTTGCATCTCTTGAGAACAGTCCCAGGTGCTGGGAGGAAGATGAGAACAGTGTCCTGCTGTGTGCCTGTCCTAGTTCTCACGTCTGCAGACCCAGGTGAGAGCACCTGGGTTCTCATTGGTTCAAAGACTTGAGACGCCTGTAAACTAAAAGACAGAGCATAGTGACATTCAAAGTGAGAGTCCCCTTGGGGTAGTCATAGTGCTTGCTGGTTTGTCACAGGCATGTTTAAGTCCCCATAATGTCAGGCCAAATGCCATGATGTGATGCAGGGGCTGCCTTACAGAGGTGCCTTTTCAGTTGTGAAAAAACTAAAGAACCTGAGTATTTTCAGTGAAATGTCCATATTCACCTTATTTTTCTATTCAGCACATGGAAGAAACAAGCATTTCCGTGGCAGTGGTGGCCTGAGAATAAAAGACCACAAAGGAAGGGGCTATGAACACGCTGAAAACATCTGGTGGTGTCATTACAGTGACAGCTCCAAAAGAAACCTCAGGGTCTGATGTGGAAATTTGACACTTTTTTTCTGTACAAATGTTAAAGAAAAAGAGAATCAAGTTAAAACTAGGTAAACTCTTTAAGGCACAACTTCTCTTCAAAGCAAAGTTACTCAAACTGACTCAAAGGCAAAACGATTTTCTGAAATTTTGTTGTTTAAATATGCACATATGCAGAACTGTGTGGACGAACATATGGAAAAATAATTGAACATCTATGACAGTTGATTACCGTATATATTGCATCTGGGTGTGTTACAGATCAAGTGAGGAAAAGATGAACACTACCGTAAAAACAATCAACGGACACAAATGCAAATTCACCCCCAAATTACCCATCCTACGAAAAATACCCAATTTTATTAGCAAATTTTACTAAATTCACTAAAACAATAAGATTTTAAGTTAATTATCAAATATAAAGTTAATAATATCTCAGCTTATTTAAAAATACTCATCATTAATTCATGTGAAGAATGGCACATAGTAGGATATTATTTTTAGTGTAAATTGCTATAGCGTTTGCAGAAGTTATTTGACAAATCAACTTAAAATTCTCTGACTTATTCATATATTTAATAGGGCAATTACACTTAAGGAATTAATTGCAACTATCAAAGATTATCTTCAAGTAGATTCATGGAAATATTTCTTATTTTTAATGGCAACAAAGTATTAAAAAGCAAAATGACCAGTAATTATTACTTACTTATGTATAAAATAGATAACTAATGAGAACATGCTGTACAGCACCGGGAACTCTACTTAATGCACTGTGGTGACCTAAATGGGAAATAAATCCAAAAAAAAGAGAGGATATATGTATATGTATAGCTGATTCATTCTGCTGTAAGTAGAAACTAACACGGCATTGTAAAGCAACTATAGTCCAATAAAAATTAATTAAAAAATTACTACTTACCCCAACTTACTTAAATCTTGCTATCCCAAAATATGTTGTCGCAAAATATCCTGTAATTCTTATCATGTGATGATTTAAGGTAATTTTAGTTGATTTCAAATAATGATATCCTACATTGTGAACAAAATGGATTTAAATAATATATAAATCCCATTAACTGAGGGTTTTTTTTTATACATCTTCAATTGCTGATTTTATAAACTGTCAGAAATATGTCTATATAGTTTAGTTAAGGGAAGTAAAAAATAGTGCACTGTTTTTGGTTTATTTTTGGCTTTCTAAACCAGATCAGCTGAGGAGAAGAAGGACTGAACAGGAGTCACTGAAATGTAACATATAAAATTTGATCATCTTATACAACATCTCAGAGTAGAAGCTGGACGATATAGCCTTAAATATTCAGACTCAGAGGGTGTGGGTTAAGGCCCAACCATTACATAAACTTCTTAATTGATTGATTCTGTAGTCATAATGAGGTTAAAGAAAAGAAACATGAGTGAAAACACACCGTGCTCCATGATTTGAGGATAGAAGCTATCACAGTCTGTGTATCTTTTCAGGGTCTTTATGTATGCATTTCAGGAAGCTTTCTTAAGTAACTGCAACAGTCCATAGAGGTGTGAAATGCTGCCGATTAACATGAGACAAGCATCAGATAAGAGTCCATAAAACTGGGGAATGTGTACCCCATCTCTCAGGGCTCTGTGGTTTGGAAAGAGGGGACACCTAAGATTACTTCTGTCACAAAAGTTTCCTGGTGAGGACTGCACTGCTACTCTACCCCTCCTGTGCCCTGAAGTGCTCCTAGCTCGATGCATCTGTTGGTCCAGTTTTCGAAAACATAAATGTAAGACTGTGATGTATCCACTGAATGGGAATTTGAAGCATCAACTATAAACCCTACATTCTTAGTCTCATTTGTGCTATTCTCAGCCCACAGCATGGTTTACGATGAAAACTTGACCGAATACCATATTTCAGTGTTAGAGCGTTTCATGTTTTCATGATATAATTCTTCAGTTATTCTAAAATCAAGGAAGTAACTTTAACAAAGGAATTCTAAATTTTAGCCCATTTTGGTGGAAAAACTTTGTTGGGGAGTAAATTCTTCCCATGAGCCTACCACCTTTATCGACTCTTTATAAAATCTTCTCTGATCCCTGGAGGTAAATACTATCTTTCCTCCTTTTAGTTCCCATCATGTATTTTTTATGTCTCACTTGTGAAATTCATTCCCATTCTATTCTGTGTAGTCTCGTGGGTATTTTTCCTTAGCTTCTTACCACCACCATGTATTACAACCACTAAAACCCCTTTGAAGGCAGGGACCCTGTCTAATGGGAATCTGTGTGCCCTGCTCTGGCAGTGGAAAGACTAATATAATAGTCAATGAATGTTTGTTAATGTTGGATGACAAATACTTTGGTTTTAAAGGTGTGTTTGCTCAACTTCAGATAAGTGTGAATAAGTTAGAAACTCATTCATTCTACCACCTAGACCTCAGACTGAAGTACTTTAAACTATACAATAAATCCCTAGAAAGGGTTATAAATACATTGCGAAATTTTATGGAATTTCATTTTCAGAGACCAGAGAATAGTTTTTCTTTATTAGAGAGTCTGGATTTTATATTGCTGCTCCTGGTGTTATAGAAAAGAATCTAACTACTGGCATTATCGTCAAGAATCTTACCAAGAAAATTATATAGGTTTTTCTCCAACAAGTGAGATTCCGGATACATTAAGTGAAATAGTTCATGTTCATATAAGATAGAAATTTCATCCTAGTGTAAGCCTGAGATAGCATTTGCATACAGTCTGATCTCAATATTATATATATATATATATATAATTTTTTTTTTTTTTTTTTTGTGATACACGGGCCTCTCACTGTTGTGGCCTCTCCCGTTGTGGAGCACAGGCTCCGGATGCGCCGGCCCAGCGGCCATGGCTCATGGGCCCAGCCGCTCCACGGCATGCGGGATCCTCTCGGACCGGGGCACGAACCCGCGTCCCCTGCATCAGCAGGCGGACTCTCAACCACTGCGCCACCAGGAAAGCCCTATAATTAATATATTTTAATTTAACATTTTATTAATAGGAAAATCTTAAAAACAAACAATTCCATATATTTAGAGTGTGTTTAAATTAATTTTAAAGTAAACACACAGTATAATACTATGAAGACATTATCATATTTTTAAATGGTTAACAAAGTAGTTAATGAAGTAATTATTAATTGGATAATAAATATGTTCTTAAACTGACAAGTAAAAATACATACTACAAAACCTCTCTAATTTTGTGAGTGACTGTGTGTGTGTGTGTGTGTGTGTGTGTGTGTGCATGTGTAGAAACAGAATGCACTAAGATGTTTGCAATGATAATTTTGAGTGTAGGAATTATCAGAAGTATATTTCTTATTTATATTTTTCTTTATTTTTTAAAATTACCTTTTTTGATCAGAAAGTACTATTTAAAAACATTTTAAAGTAGTTGTACATATAAATATTTAATTTGCTATACCACTTACAGCAAGTGAAAGCTACCGAAAGTTCTCATCTGTGACAAATAACGTGGTTTTCTGAAAAATGATTGAATTGCATACATAAAGGGGGCCACCCTCAGCTAGTAACTCTTGACACAATAAATACACAAGGAGTCATGTGCTACTGTGAATAGATTCAGCTTCAGCCACCATAACAAATAAATCAACAACAAAAACCAAACAAGAAACACACCTTTCTGTTTTGACATATGAATACCTGTAGTTACTTAATTTTGATGTGTTGTGAAAGTATACTTTCTACAAATTACATAAATTATATTTGCAATGCTTCCCCAAAACAGATGGTTTAGAGAAAACACTGTCAGAATTATGTGACTCTAACTCCAGTCACGCAATAACATTTTTAAGTATCAATCTGTCAATATATAATTGAATAAGCAGGGACTCATTTAAGTACCATTTTAAAATTTGGAAACAAAGTAGCTTGTAGAAAAATATCTTTCAGTATAGAATTCTTTTTCCAGATCATTTTGTAGCCTAATACATACATAATCTTAGAAATACTTCAAGTTGGATCTTAAGGATTGGTTTTGTTTTTAATTTGGTAGTATAATTTATTATTATTATTATATTTGAAGACAAAGGAATTCAGTTTTGCAGAAATAATAAAATTGGGTGAGACAATTATAATATATTCAAGAGCAGGCTCTCTGATTATACTTTCTAATTTCAAATCTTAACTCTGCCACTTGTTAGCCAGGTTTCCTCTTTTTAAAAATGAAATTAATAACAATAGCTATTTAATATCATTTTCTTGTTGATCGAATGATGTATATATGTAAAGCATTTATCAGAGTGTTTGGCCTATAATAAAATTTGATAACTGTTAGCTCCTAAAAATATTCACCAATAGAACAACTTTGAATGTGATCTAAGGAACAGGTCTTGTTTGAGAATCCAAAAAGTCTTTGTGTAGTTACTAAAACTTCTGATATCATCAAAAATGTTTGAGCACTATTACCCTTAAGAATCTCTGATGATGCCATTGACTATATGAAGGAAAGCCAGGTCCTTGAGGGCCGGGTGGTTCTTCATGCCATCCATTCCATTCTTAATTTAAAATACGTCTATTGAGCACATACAGCCTGCTAGATATTCTGCCACATTACAACTATTAAAATATCTAAAGTAAGTCTCCACCTCCTGCCATTAAGGAGCTCTCAAGCAATTTCATGATTGGCATGCAAATTCTCAGCTGCAGAGAGAGCATGAGATCCATTGGATGTTAGGTATTCTTAATCTGGAGGCTCTGAGCTTCAAGCCCCTAATTAGTGTACAAATCTTTGTATATAAGTGTTTAGGTGGAATTCAGAGTCTATAACCTTTATTAGATCCTTAGACATATGTATGGCTTCACAATAGTATAATAACTCATGCTAGATTTATGTAGAAGATGCAGTTATGGCATCAATGAGAAAAAGGGGATGAACTCTGTTTGAATCAAGCAGAGGAGTCTTTCCAATGGAGGCAACCACCGAACTGAGCATTGAAAAGGAACTAAGATTTTACTTGAGAGACAATAGAAGATAATTTCTGACAAAAGGAGCAACATGTTCCCAGCTGTGTGGGTATAAATCAGCATGGCATCTTAGAGTAACTGCAAGAAAGCAAGAATGGCTGGAATGAGGAGTGGGTGCAGGAAAGCAGAGACGCTGTGAAGGTGAATGAAGTAAGTGTGACATCATAGAGGGCCTTTATGCCATAAATAAGTTGAAATTATCCTAAGGTAAATGGCAACATGGAACAACTTCCGTAGGGACATAGCCTGGTTTGTTTTTCTCTTAGAAATACAATTCTGAAAAGAATATTGAAAATGGTTTAAAGCAAGATAGCATCCCCAATAAGATTTATTTACAGAAGTCCATTTGACACAGAAGGTGGGTCTGAACCAAGATGGTAGCATTAGCATGGGAAAGAGGTTTATGGACATTTTCACTTATAGAATAAGAGGAAAAGAAACTATGTATCTAGGATACCACCCAAGATTCAGGCACAGTGACCAAGAGGATGGTGAGGCTATTGACTAAGAAAGAGATCAATTCTGGCTGCAGTGGACTCCAGTTGGGGCATGTAGCTGGAGGGTAAGAGAATGTACTCTGAGACAGAGCTTGGATTGAGGTCCATCTTTGATCTTTACTTCTGTATGACCTTAGCCTCTTGGAGTCTGATTTCATAATAGGCAATGAAATAAATGGATTCAGAAATCATGGGGGAAAGATATTGTGTAAAGAGAGTTTTTCTCAACTTAGAATTTCTGAAGAAAATAGTAACCAATAAATAAGGTGTTTCTTTCTGGGTCATCCCATATTGCTGTGTTGGGGGACATTTCACCCCAGGTATCTCAATTTATACTGTCTTTATTTTGGACTCTTTTCATGATGTTTGTAGATTTGATAGGTAGAGATAGTGTCATCTCTAGAAGAAAGGTCAGTCAGGTTTATCAAAAACTTGAGTTCCCTAAGTTCGTGGTTCCACTCATGCGATGCAGTGAATGCCCAGTACAGATGTCACCTGGCTCCTCTGCTGTCACCCTGTGGGAACTGGAGATCTGATCGCTACATGTGAAATGCTGATATCCTGTATTGTCATGAGTAACAATGTCCTGTGTCTAAAACCAAGGGGTCTCGTGTCTTCTGCCAGAATCCATGAAACTGAGGCTTGCTAACTTTTTAGCTTGCAAATTGAATAAAATCTCAGGCTTACAATTCTTGACACACTTTGTTTTTAGCAATCAAGAGAGTTTACTAAAGAAACTAAGAAACGATCCACACTCAGATTTCTCCTTCCCATGATACCAATCTTAACAAAATATTCTCAAAACTGGCACCCTTACAGGACTGTCTTTCCACATCAGATCCTTTATCTAACCCTGATTCTCCATTGGATTTCAATGATCACTGAATGATTTTACTAGATTAGAAGCATTTCAATCTGAATAATTTCATAAAACATAGTGTTCTCATTTTAAACCCTTTTCCCAGCAACACTGAAATTTCATCATGCAGAAAATGTTTTCATCTTTGAAATCAAAGGGCAATTTTATTTGAAATGATGGAAAACCACAAAGGAAACAAAACACGGAAGATATGTTAGGGTAATGCATCTTTGAAATATTAGCTTAGATACAGGTAGAAAAAATATTTAGCCCAGAATTTGAATAAACAATTTTCAAAAATATGCTCCTTGAAATAATTACCTATTTTCCATGATCATGACTTGAAATGGTCAATAACACCTTCAGGCTCTTGTAACAAACAACAGAATCATTGTAGTTTAGCACCTTAGAGATTCCCAACATACTGGGAAAACAAAACTGCAATGGGTAGTTAAGACCATAGAGTTTCATAGAGTTGAGTTAGTGGAGACACAGAAATCAGAACATTAGTTATGATTAGTATTTTATGTCTGAAAAACTCTTAGGTCTCTCTCTCAGACCCTTTATTTATATTTTTATGTATTTTAAATGTATCTTTAACTGGATGTTGAATATATTTTTACACTGAACTCTTACTGTCATCTAAATTTTAAAACTGCCATCTTGCTTTCCAAAACCTTTCTACTTCTTAACCTTCTAATATTTGAGAAATAGCATATGTGTTACCCAGGCTCAAAGACTTTGTCAATTTTTCATCATATATTCCCCTCATCTGACAAATAGTTGTAGAAAAAGAGAACATGTTTTAGAATTTGATGAGTCCAATGTCCTTGGTTTATACACAATGTGACCCAGACCCAAATATGTCAGTTAGTTGCCCATAAATTGCTCCTAAGTATCTGTTAGTGTCTGAGTCTGAACTCCAGTCTTCTTACTGGCTGTCAAGCTCTTTTGTGGGGAATGGTTACTGAGAGCGCTTGGCTGGCTCTGTCTTTGGCTAAGTTTTCTGATCTCAAATATTGCTTACAGTCTCTTTGAGGCCATAATAAAAATACAAATTTCTGGAAACCTCTGTAGTACCAACTTCATGTTGAATAAACTAAAGGTTTAGTTCTTGAAAATATAAAACTGTTAAAAGACTAGTTATGTGAATTATATTGATTGTATCTTGAACAATTTATTGGTGATAATGGGAACACTGGGTGCCTCAATCAGAAAAAGGGTCATGAAAAAGAAACTTTTTTTTTTTTTACTTTTGATTTTGATATAAATTCAGACTTACTGAACATTTGCAAGACTAGTACAAAGACTTCCCAAATACCCGTCACCTGAATTCTCCAAACTTCAACATCTTATTTGCTTGATCCCTTTGTCCATGTTATATACTGGTATTTTGTTTTTCAGGCATTGCAGACATGTGCCCCTTTACTGCTAAATACTGCTAAAAAAATATTTTCATAAATACCCATGGTTTAAGGATCAAAATCAAGAAGTTAATGCTTATTCAGCACTATTTTGTAATCTGAATGTTTAATTTATATTTCACCAATTTCCTATTATGTTCTTTATGGCAGGGATTCCCAACCCCCTGGCTGCAGACCAGTACTGGCCTAACTTTTGGCCTGTTAGGAAATGGGTCCCAGAGCAGGAGGTGAGTGGCAGGTGGCTGAACAAAGCTTCATCTCCCTCTCCCCATTGCTCCCCATCGTGTTGGCATTACCACCTGAACATTGCCCCCCCAAAAAAACTGGTCCCTGATGCAAAAAATGTTGGGGAGAGTTGCTTTATTGCAAAAGGAAATCCTGGGTTATGTGTTACTTTTAGTTGTTGCCTCTCCTTTGATTAGGAACAGTTCCTCGGTCTAGTTTGTCTTTGGTGACATGGGCAGTTTTGAAGAGGACAGTTTATTCATAGAGTCTCTCTCCGTTTGAGTTTGTCCAGTGTTTTCTCACATTTAAACCCTGGTTATGCATTTTCGACAGAACGTGTTTTTCTCTGTGCATCGTATCGGGAGTCAGGTAATGGTGATTCATCCAATTCCTGGTAATGTTAACTTGGATTACTTGGTTAAGGTGGTGCCTTCCCAGTGTCTCAACTGTAAAGATACCACTGCTTTTCCTTCTGTAATTACTAAATATCTTTTGGGGGAAATACTTTGAGGCTATAAATTCCCTCTTACTCCTCAAATTTTCACTTACTGATTTTTGCATCCATTGATGATTCTTGATTGATTCAGTATTATTATTAAAATATTTTATTACTAGATCTTAAGACAATATAAAATTACAAAAGTACATTAGGGTTGTATTGATGTAGGCATAGGGAAATAGACCAAGGAGACAGAATAGAGGGTCTAGACATAGACCCACACATATGTGGTCACCTAATCTATGATTAGAATGACACTGTGTGTTCTTTCATTAAATAATCCTGGATCAACTGGATATCCACACGGGAGAAAATAAATATATCTTATCTCATACTATATTCAAATATCAATTCCATGGATATAGATTTAAATGGGAAAGTAAAACAATAAAGCATTAATAAGAAAACACAGGAAGTTGTTTTCCTTATATTGAGTTATGAAAGCATTTCTTTTAAAAAGACCTAAACAAACAAACAAACAAACAAACAAACATAAGGGGGAAAATAGGCCAATCAGGCTCCATGAATTAAGGCCTTCTGTTCACTATCATTACAACAAAGCATAGAGTTCCTAAATATTGAAGTATAAGTTCAAATAAGGACAGTTCACTTTTATATGATAACTTCTACAAGTCAGAGACTGACAGACAATCTGATAAACCAAAGGGCAAAACAATTTGAGTACTCCCTTGACAAAAGAGGGTGAGCAAATAACCCAAATCATTTGAGAGGTGCTCAGCTCATTAGACATCAGGAAGATGCTAATTAAAACCACAAGGTGATATCACTACACACCCATTTGAATGGCTAAATGAGGCACACTGGCCTTACCATGGCTGGTGAAGCAATTGGAACTCTTGCATACTGCTGGTAGGAGTGTAAATATGCACAGATGTTTTGGAAAAATACTTGACAGTTTCTACTAAAGCTGAAACTATGTATCCTAGCTACATACCTAACAGAACAGCTACAAAAATGTGTCTGTACAAAAATGTTTGTAGTAGCTCTATTCATATTGGCTGAGAACTGGGAATAAAAATTCAAATGTGCCATGACAGCAGAATGGATAAACTGTAGAATACGCATACAGTTGAATATTCTGTATCAACAAGGAAATCCAATCTACTGCTCTATGAGACAATATGAATAAATCTCACAAACATCATGATAAGCAAAAGAATTCAGTCACACAGCCAGAGTCCCTATACTGTGTTTTTCCATTTATATATAGAACCAAAATAGGCAAATCTGATTCATGAGAACAAGGCAGGATCATGGACCTGAGGAAATGGAAGGAAGCAGGTACCAGGAGGCTTTCTGGGGTACTGCTAATTTCTATTCCTTTATCTGGTCTCATGGGTGCATTTACTTTGTGAAAATTCAGAGAAAAACATTTACTATGTGTGCACTTTTTGGTATTTGTTTTATACTTTGGTGGAATAATACTTTAACATTGTAAACAATTGCTCGACATTTTGTCCTGACCTCCCAAAAAGAATACTCCCATACTCTTTAAAGGTTATTTACCAATCTTCAGGGACTAGGCATTTTTTTACCTCTTCTGACTTTTACTTTTCTTAGTCTCTCCTCTCAAATATTCCCTTGGATTCTACATAGTGTCTTAGTAAAGGATTATTATAGTTTTCTTTTATACCACTTACCTAAATCCCATCTCTGCCACCCACACTCAGAGTCAGGAACTAGGTCGAATTTTCCTCACCCTTTCCCAACTGAGAGATTATTCTAAACAATTCTGTTTTCCCTTCCCTCTCTTCCAAACCCAGAGTCATTGTACTCCATATTCTCTTGTCAATGATAATCTTTGTGTTTTGTTTTGCCTAGCTTTACAAAAGTCCCACTCCAAAGTAGGCTATGCTGACTCTTCATATCGGCCCTTTGATCCTGATGGACATGGCTGCCATATTTGAAATATGAAGCTTTGTGGTACACAGAGCACTATTGTGTGAAAAGATCCTCATTAAGGACGATGAATTACTTTACATTATTTTTAATTATTTTGGCATACTAAACTTTTTGGAATTTATTCTAAAATTACTAAAAGCCTTACTCAGGGACATAACATGGTGGAGCCCTAGCCATGAGAACACTGATTGTATTGATTTTCTAGGGTCTTTGAGGTTATTAAGGTTTATGATATGTGGAATTTTAGAACATTTATCTCCTCTCATAATTATGATTTTATATTTCTTTCTCCATATTCATACTTTTAGGACTTTTATCTATCTGGCCATCAGAAGGGAGAAAAAAGCTTTGGAAGGAATAAAGGAAATGAATGATATAAAGCTGTATGGTTCACACAGCAATTTTCTTTTTAGCCAATTTTTATACTAGCTCCTTGGCAAGCCATATATGATTTTTCTACACACTTTCATTCCCCTGCTGATTTGTATGGGAATGTTTGAATACACTGTTTCATTTTTCTGATCTTCTAAGGTTTATTCTGCACACCCCACTGAAGATCTGATTGTTACTGAGGACCTCAATGCCACAACTGGTGTTGAGCAAAGGGAGCACGGCATTCAATACTTTAGAACATGAGGGAAATAGGTTTGCTCTACAAAACTTAGAAACTACAGGTATGAACAAAAGATAAAATAAAGATATGTATTTCTGCCACTCCTGATAACTTTTTGATATACATTTTTCATATTTTTACAAGAGATGTGAATGTCCATGTTACAAATCAGATTTTATTTTATAAATTTTATTTTATAGATATTTCATTAAAAAAGATTTTATAAATGTTATAAAAATTAGATTACAAAACAGTATTTTCATTAACATTGAACTGAAAAGTTTTATGTCCATAAATATATTTTTATCATGTAATTTCAATGATTGGGTCACTATTCCTCAGACCATTTCTGGATATTAGAGGAAAGGTAAATAATTATATATTGAGCCTTTGTTCAGAATTATTTATGGTCTTTAGCATGAGCCACTTTTATACCTAAAACGTATCCCTGATCCTGGTGCTATCTTTCACTGGACACAGGGTTGAGTGAATAAAAACAGGTTTTTGGTGCCTTTTCTTGCTAACTGCATTCATTGACTTTTTGTTGGTAGTATTTTTTTTTTTTAGTATTTTTTTATGCCTTATACAAAGAATGCTGAATTCATTGCAATAAGCATATGGCTGGAGAAGAGTTAACTAAAGTAATCCAGATCTATCCTTTTATTGCCAAAAATGCATTAGGGTTTTTCCGTAACATCTTATGGAAAAACCTGAACGATCTTTTTTGTCCAAGCCAATACCATTCCATGACCGTTGTCCTGTAAGTTATACATAGTAAATTCAAATCCAAAGTATTGTTTAGGTTATAGTAGAAACTACCTTTGAACACCAGGCAAAATTAAAGTGCTAAATTGATAAAAGGAACTGGGAACTGTTCCGATCTTTAGCCCTAACTCTGAGAATAAAGGTTCTGATTTTAAATTAAAGAAAAAAGATACCGTATGACTTAAGGGGAATAAAACATATTATATATTACATTGATTGGCTTTTTGGGCATCTAATATTGTAAGCTGGCCATTGTGGAAAATATTGTTTGGAAATTATTTTTTATTTTCCAGTCTCAAATTTGTGGTAAGTTGGTCTGCTCCCTCCCAATATAACCCTTCTATTATTTTATAGATACTCTCAGCCTATAAATCATTATAATCTAATCACAATAATCCAAGACTCACAGGAATCTTCTTTGTTCTAACTCCAGTTTACATTTCCCTGCATTTCTCATTGTGCATGGAAGGTCAGAGTAATAGAGATACAAATCATTAACTCTTAAATCATTATGTCCTATTCAATTGGTAGTTGTCTTAGCCTAGGTCCCATAGAAAACAGAGACCAAGGTAAGGATTAAAAACTATGGCTTTGGGTTTCCCTGGTGGCGCAGTGGTTGAGAGTCTGCCTGCCGATGCAGGGGACACCGGTTTGTGCCCCGGTCCGAGAAGATCCCACATGCCGCGGAGCGGCTGGGCCCGCTGAGCCTGCGCGCCCGGAGCCTGTGCTCCGCAACAGGAGAGGCCACAACAGTGAGAGGCCCACGTACCGCAAAAAAAAAAAAACAAAAACAACTATGGCTTTACTAACACACCATTGTAAAGCAATTATACTCCAATAAAGATGTCAAAAAACAAAACAAACAAAAAACTGTGGATTTATCTAGAGGTGATCCCAGTGCATGAAACAGAGGGAAAGGCAATGCAAGGTTACATATTAGTAGGGTGACCACTGCTCAACAATAGAACACAGAGCTCACCGTTCCTCTAGGACACGCCCTCAACCAGGCAGGACATCTCTACGTTGACTGTGCACAGGAACCACGCCTGAGAAAAGTCCTTCAAGAGGAGGAAGGAGAAGAGATTCATCCACCTGACATGCTCTCTCCCATATTTGCACTGGTCAATATTGGCCCCATTGGAATTAACTTTTCTGCCTTTACAGAATGGAATGTTTGACCTTGACCTGCTTGGCAGTTTCTCAAGAAGCCATACCCTCCTCCTCGACTCCCCACCTGGTGATGGGGTGTTTCACCTAAATATAGAAGTGGTGGGACAGGCGGACCCTGAATGTGTGCAGCTGTTTCCTCCCACCCCGCAGGGTGACATAGACTCTTTCAGGTGAGGGACAGAGCAGAGGAGAAGGGCTGAGGCGGGCAGGCAGCTGAGAGGTGACGGCACTAAGAGAATCTAAGGATCACATTTGGTATTTCCACTAAAGTAGGTATAACTGAAGTGTGTGGTGTATGTAAATCTAGTATTTCATGACATTTACGTACTAGTTAGTAGAGCTGAAAGTGGTGGTAAGCTGGACCTCTTTCTAACCTGGTGACTACTCTGTTGATCGAAAGACATATTTGACTTTTGCAAATGCAAGTTAATAAAATTCTCATCACGAACACTGTTTACATGCAAATTGTTCCCTTCTGCAGTAGACCTTCCAGGACACACACATTTCTCAAGACTGAAATGATACTGTCAATCTCTTCCTTTTTTCATCATTTTATGAGATCAGGTCAAAGGCTGTCAAAGTGGCTAACTCACATGACTTTTCAATTCAATGTGTCTTTAACTTTCTCTTAGCCTATAATACCTGTCAAATGTAATCAACTAGGAAATTATCTTGTCAGAAAGCTTCAGGCCTAACATCTTCCCTGGGAGTTTATAGATTTCTGTATTTGTTGTTGTTATTTTGTGCCAATTAAGAAAGTTTTGTTGATAAGATAAACTTAATAAGCTTTAACAGCATCAAAATTCACAATAGTGCATTTTCTTTTGAATGCAGAAGAAACACATGCTCTCCTAGCTGCCTTTACCTCCTGTCTCCAGCCCACCTTCCAGCACATCACTGCTGCTTTTCCTCCCCTCATCCCCTCTTCCTTCTGTTGACCTTTTACCCTTCCTGTTCCACTTCTTCTCCCTCATTCTCTTTTACATGGGAGGGCTATTCCTTTTCATAATTGCTGTAAAAAGCAGTGTCCTTTCAAAGGCAATTTTATCTGGAAATGATATCCTTTTCCTTTAAAGAAGAAAAATGAAAACAATAGGGTTTACAAATAATACATCTCAAACACATTTACCAAAGTCAAAGTACAAAATATATCCACCCAAAAGTCAAATACAGCTACAGAAAAAAAGCTTTCTGAGAAAATGTCATTCTTACCAAGTTGACCTGGTTGGAAAATACATTAGGGGTTCATACTGAACTCATGTGCCCTTGGAATAATGAAAAAATAGACTAAAGATATGTGGAAAAATTCTTGAGCAAACCACTACACATCACATTATAGTAAAATTGGATATAAAAGGAAATCTAGGCAACATCCTACCGTCTAGGATGTTTTCCTGATCTTTCTCAAACATTGTTTGAGAAAAAGGAATCACAAAAATGTAAATTGCTCAGTACATAGACAATTATAAACCTCTTCCTCTTATACAGGGGTACTACATAATATTTATATTCTAATATATAAGGCACAGATAATTCAGTTCTCAGATGAAAAAGCCAAATTAATAAGCAAGAAAGAGCAAAATAAATAAATAAATTTAATAGTCCAATTCAGACAGAACAACAAGGGAAACAAAAGTAAGCAATAAAGAAAACAGAAATAAATAGGAAAATGGGAAAAAAGTATAGCTAATAGACTTATTTCAAGAGCAATTTATTTGAGGAAAATAACTAAATAATTATTTTGTCAGCTAACTGAATAAAGAAAAAAGGGGAGGAGAATAGTGAACATACAAAATAAGAAATTAAATGTGGAAACAGCCAAATGTTCCAGGGGTGTTACAGACTACTTTGCTCTATTCTAGGCTAATAAACTTGAAATGGATAAAATGAATGATTTGCCACATTGTATATTATAGTTTGACCTTACAGAGACTGAAAATCTAAGCAATCGAATTGTCATAGAACACATAAAATAATTTATTAAAAATCATTCCATAAATAACAATATGCTCAGATAATTTCAAAAAGTAATTTTCAAAAATTAGAAAGAACAGATTCTAACACTATAAAAATTCCTCAGAATGTAGAAAAAGGAGTTTCTAAAATGTTTCTGTGCTACTATAAACTTGATACCAAGTTCAAAGATATTACAAAAACAAAAACTACATAATAATCTCCTTTATGAATATTTATGTACAAAGTCTCAATAAAACAGTAAATAAAATTAAACAGCATATTAAAATAACAATACTCCATGACATTTATTCCCATTTTAGTGTTTTATTTTTAATACATTATTATTTTTGATGTTTTAAAAACATTTTTTTGATCTATAGGTGTAATTACATAATGTCCTTTAGGTATGTTAATATATCATCCTTAATATATTTATGTGGAAATTTAATTGGTAGAGGAAACTATACTTTTCACAATGATAAAAATATAAATAAAGGTGCCAGTTAAAGTTGGGTTTAAATCTCATTCCTGATACTACTTAGTTGGGTAACTGGTTGAACTGACACTTTCTCACAGGGCAGAAGTGGGGTAAATGATAAAACATTTATTAGCCGATGGCATCAATAGGTCCTTTAGCATGTTTAACTACAATTACAGCTATCATTGATGAAGGTATTTAATAATGGCAAATCACTTCATTATAATTTCATATTGCATATGTTTACTTTTATCATCTGAAAAAACTGAAGAACTTATAGAATTCAAAAGGCAGCTAATCTCTAGGGAACAGCTTAACAAACAGAAGGATGGACCACCATGAAAATGCCATGCGCGTACTCCACGCTTGAGTTTGTTCAACCAGCTATTCGGAAACCTGTGTGTGGAACTGAGCTACTGGATGAGGGCTTTGACAATATGGCCTCAACATTCTCTCCTAGTCCTAGAACCCGAGTAAGGAGGGAGATACACAGGGGAGCAAAAACGGGAGAAAACCTGCAGGCTTCACTCTGCATTTAATTATTGATTTGAAAAGAATAACCACACATTTTATCAAGTGATTTCCCCGTAATTTGTAGCATAGACAAATTCAATTGAGCAAATATTTAGTGATTTATCTTGTATGAAACACTGTTTAAGCTTATTCTCCCTTGAAGAGACTAATGAGCAGTCTGTTTCATGGGTTAAAATTTCCACTGCAGAATTGTTATTGTCATATTTTATTTGATGATTTACTTTCATTGAACTATTCCCCAAATGGCATACATTTTCCCTCTGCGAATCCGTACTTTAATGAGTAAATGACAAATATCCAACAGGTTTAAACTTATTCTACCATTCACCCATCTGGAGTTTTCACATGATGAAACCAGCTCTAAGTTACAGGATATTGAAGAAACTTGATAAAAATGAAAATATAATTCCATTTATTCTCCAGTTTTTGAAATGAATATTAAACAGCAGATTCAGATGTACAGAAAATTAAAAGATATTTTTATAAAGCACACTCTCCCAATGACACCCTTACCCTCTGTAGTCAACACCACCTGGATTCCAGCAGTAACAACCTGTGTATTGTTCATCTGAACGAGACTGACTTCACTCCACCATTCTCAGTAGAGCCCATGCCCTGTGGGCTGTTGGCAGTGCAAACGACTCTGTGCTTCTCTCCATGCTCTGCCTGGGTTCACCTTTTGCCTGCATCAAGCACATTGTGATGTTTAGCAGAATTTGGGAGTTCAGTCTATAGGCAGTAGTGAAGTAAACCAGCACATCCAAAGTTCAAAATGTTAAACTAGCCCTACGTTGCATAATTCTCCTAGTTCCCTGAGTGAAGCAACTATGTAAATGTATTTAAAAATATAGTAATATAGAAAAAATATAGAAATATAGAAAATGGAATATTGCAATATTGAGATACAAATTAAAATAATCAAATGGAAAATATTTTTTAAATGCTTTTAAAGTTTGAAAACACTGAATTTATTCTGATTTAAGCATTTTAGAGATTGTAGGAACATAAAAACAAATTGTGTTGCTCAAATCAACAAAAAAGAAAGGCTTTTGTATGGGCCATTCCGAGGTTGCCTATGAAGTCATTCAATAGTTAAACTATATACAACATAGATTATGTTGCTTTATTCTTAATCCTGGCGCCCCTGTCAGACAGAGTGCCCAACCCACACGTGCTCCACTGAGGTTACTGAATGAAACTTCCACCTATATACTTAATTAAAAAGTCCATGTGTAGAAAATTAAGGGTCTACTTTGAAAAATCATCTTTCAGGTTTGCAAAAATCGCTTCCAGGTCAGTGATCTGGTGACTTATGAGTTAGAATTCTATTGGTTTCAAGTGACAGAAAGCCCCAAATAACAGTGGCCTAATTAAAATGACCTTTTACTTAACACAGGCATAACATAAATCCTCTCTTTGCCGGAATTCAGAGCAGGGAAGGATAAGCATTTTAAAGCAGGAAAGGGTCTTATTCAGGGGTTTGGCTTATTACTGTGTCACTGGAAGGGCAGAAGGCACTGTTACCAGGCCAGGTGCAACTCGGAGGTGGCCCAGCAGGGGCGGCCCTGCCTCTGATGCCCCCAGAAGCCCCCCTGATGCACAACAGCCTCAGAGCACATGGGGTTGGAGACTGGCCACCCAAAGCTATGACCCAAGGTTTGGGAAGTCGAGCAAGAAATCAGCCATGCCGCAATTGCTTCTGGTCTTCCAGAAACTGGAGAAAGAGTCCTAGGACCTGCTGCAGGAATGCAGGGCCCTGCTGTTTCCTTGTGGCCTGCAGACCCGTGTCTGTCTCCAAATAGCACACAAGTGCCGTCAGAGTCGGGACTGAAGTGATGCCCAAACTCTGTCTATGAGGGATTCTGCAAAAGATAGTGTTTAGCTTTTCGAATTCTCTAAGCAGAAGACAGGGTGTAATGGAGGTTGGGAGGATCAATCCAGAAACGTTCTGGGAGTCTGCAGGCATGAAGTCGCCCTGATGAGGTCCTCAAGTTTGCCAGGCTCTCAGGCTCCTTGCATTGCTCTGTCCTGTTACCCCAATGACCCTGGCCCTTCTTCTCTGCATCTACATTCCTGGCAGCCTCAAAGGCCGGGGCAGGAGGAAAGGGGCACAGGGTGTGTGCCAGCTCCGTGGTCAGGTGGTTTGGGGGAAGCTGCTACTAATTCTCATCTACATCTCATTGGCTACCACCGTAGCACACAGCCACACTCATCTGACAGGGAAGAACACAAAGAAAATATGGTCTGTGTTCTAGGCCACCATGTGCCCCATTGAGAGCTGGGCTTCTCTTCCAAACAAAGAAGGAATAAATCATCTTCCACACAGTAATGGATTTGAGAGGGGACCTATTTACCCTCCGTGGAAGAGCAGGTACTATGCTTGACACTTTGCATTTATTACTTGATTTAATTTTCATAATTACATCAAGTCGGTCTTTTAACACCTCTTGATGAATGGTGAAATTTGGGTAGGGCAGGTTAAAGTTTCAGATTGTTCAAAAAACCATGCTTCAGTACTAATGCATATATACATTTTAAAATTAATTAGCCATCAGACTTGGATACAGTACAGAAAATTGCAAGGATACAGTCTTTTATAAAAGACGAACAACAAAGATTTGCTGTTCTTAATCTCTATCCTTTACCTACCTGAGGTGTACCCACAGTTCCAGGTACATCTGGGCCTGTTAACATCAGGTGCAGTCAGTGAAGCCAGTGGGTGGAGGACAAGCTTTAGCTTGTGGTGGATTTCCTTAGATCAACTCCGCAGGCTTTGCCACCAACACCCTTTCTTTAAAATGGAAAATTGAGTATTTTTCAAGTTTATGTAAATTGCTTTAAAATTACAGCTTCAAGAAAAATACTTCAGTTCTATCTTCTGAGTTGATTGTTGAATCAATCTTATTTTAGGAATTGTGAAGCTACGGCTTATTTCAACATGTTTAAGCATAGTTTTATTGGATACAGAAGAGAGTGCACATGGAATAATACAGAAGGTGCTTTTTTTCATCTAGTTTCTTTTTCTCAAGTTTATGTTTGTGAGTTTTAACATGTTGGTGGGCATAGCAAATATTGCTGAATTAAAGGAGTCCCATTGTTAAATCTATCACAATTTACTTATTTATTTTAATATTGATATATATTGCATATTTTCAAATGTAAAGTTATTATAAATGTGTTATGTTTATCTCTATAGCTATTTTTGTTTTTAAACACATTTATGCATTTATTTGGGGTCATACAGTATATTTATATCCATGTCAGTAGATATTGCCAAACATACTTCCATTCTGGTTACTACATTTTATACTCCCATCAGCAGTGCTTTGAGGATTCCAATCTCTTCCCACCCTCACCAATATTGGTATTATCTGTATTTCTCATTTGAGCCATGTTTTCTATTCATCATTATTTTCATTATGTAGTTCTTGCCGAGGTAAATGGTCTCCATTTCACATAAAAATGACTAGCCAGTCAGAACTGTAAAATGAGAGACACAAACAAGCTAGTTAACACTCTAATCAGAATGAGGGCCCTGACGGACTGATGAGGGCGTGTGTCCTTTAGGTGTAGTCTTAACAGAAGGGGCTCCCTTGCATGTTGCATCCATTGTTAAACAAGAGCATTTCAAGCATCAAAGAAGATTTCAAGCAGGGCTAGTTGGATCAAAGGAAATGTCAAGTGATCTGTGATAACAATATTATTCTTCAACTGACTCATTTTATTTTGATGAAATTAATTTCAGATATTGTAGTAAAGTTTTAAGAATGCTTTAACTAGTGCTGTTTAGAATTAGCCCACTTCTTTGGGGCTAACCTCTGTTTATTCATATGTCAATGAACATTTAGATTGTTTCCACATTTTGCCTGTTATGAATAGTGCTTCCGTGAACATGAGAGTGCTAATAAATGGTACAGCCACTATGGAAAACAGCATTGAGGTTCCTCATAAAATTAAAAACACAACTACCACATGATCCAGCAATACCACTTCTAGATATTTATCTGGAAGAATTGGAAGCAAGCACATCACTTTCATATGTATGTCTCGGGCAAATACTTTATCTAAAGACTTTACAACTCTGCATTTAAGAAATGTCACATGAATTTATTTTTCTAAATCAAATTATATCTGTCCCTGGTAAACACTTGGCAAGGTACTGAGGGGCGCTTACCCCTGGGATGCACATTATTTATTGGAAAAAGGGAAGCTCAGCTAATTCTGAGCCAAGTTCATGTATAAGTGTCTTTGATGAATTTGAGAGAAGTGTCCTCATAAATGAGCCTCTCTGGGAGCACAGGGAAGCATTTCCCCTGAAAGTCCTGTCTACCCCTTGGGGGTCCTCCAGTAGTGCCTGCCTCTCCCTGGATGACCCTCATAACTGGTTATCAAGAGAGATCTTGTTACGTAAGTGATGATGTGCTCATACATTGACACACAGTGCAGCAGTAAAATGGAGAAAACAGTTCAGGGATTGAGTTGGCATGATTAACGGAGGGAATTAGATTGTTTGTATCATCGTATTTTTGTACTTTTGTTTATTTGTATCTATTTCTTTAAAAAATTTGAGTGTGTATTTATATCTATAAGTGCCTTTGTAAACGTCTTCCTAGAATATATCTAAAAGGATTCACAAGGAACCAAGAACCTTGTTTTTTTCTGAAGAAGGAAGTCAGTGGATTATCCAACAGACTTTGAAGGGACGTTTTCACTGTGTGAACTTTGCCAATTGACGTTGTATTTCATTTTGAAAACATTTTAGTCTTAGCTTTTTGGTTGCTAAAGTGTTCCTTTTTGTGTGAGTGGCTTTGTATCAACAAAGACACAATTGAAAACTTAACTTGTGGTTCTCAGTATATTATAAAATATTAAGGTCATTATGGATAGAAATAAATATGACTTCAAAAAATGAAAACACAAGTGTTGGTAATGGTAAAGAAGATTTGAATATTGTAAACATTTCAGTTATTTTCTAATCACCATAGAGGAAGATAAAGAGGATGTCCCCTAAAACTTAAAGAGAATATTAGTTTATTCTTGATAAAATGGCTTTCAGAAATGCATCTGAAAAAAATAAAATAAAAACAAACATTATTTTGAAAGTAAATCAGGAACTTAGTTTTCAGTGGGAAGCAGCCGCATAACACAAGGAGAACAGCTCGGTGCTTTGTGACCACCTAGAGGGGTGGGATAGGGAGGGTGGGAGGGAGATGCAAGAGGGAGGAGATATGAGGATATATGTATATGTATAGCTGATTCTCTTTGTTATAAAGCAGAAACTAACACACCATTGTAAAGCAATTACACTCCAATAAAGATGTTAAAAAAATACAGTTATCAGAAAAAGAAATTTAATGTTTAAACATTGATATTAAATTGTAAAAATTTGGAAAGAGGTAAAGAAGTGAAATGTACTGCCTTTTATGCTATCTAATGTTAGAATTTTAAAATTATGGGTGAGGGAGTGGATATTGCAAATCACTCCATATTGTAACAATGTCTTAGCACCATTACACAGATATTAAATCATAATCCTAGCTATATAACAAAGATCATACAAATAAACATAAAAGGCAAAATGAAATAAATTCTGAATAAATTAGAGTCATTTGTATAAATATTAAACATTAGAAATACCAAGAAAATTAAGCAAATTTTGAAAAAAATATAGAGATTTTTAAAGTTAGAATTGACTGAGAAAATGATGATGCAAAATATGATCTGTTTTGTCAACTTAAACATTTTAAAATTATATATATACATAAATTTATATTGTTTATAAATGCCTACATATTCATATCTTCCTAATTAGATCACATAATACCAGACTATGTTCTCATCTAGCCCTTAATTAAAAATATAAAATAAGCTAATATATTTTCTTATCATAATTCCAAAATGTCGCTGAAGTTATGATGAAAATGTACAAACATTAATAAGTCCAAAGCATCACTGAAAAAAAGAGAGTGCCATATTCAAATCAGAGACATTGAGGATTTCCTAGAAATGAAAAGCTGAAGAAATCTGAGGGACAGGTTATGAAATGTATAGACCATATACGACATAGAACTCTGACCAACATACTGCAGCTACCACCTGGAAAGTCAATCTACAATCTCTAGTGATTGACAAGGAACTGGTCAGAACTTGGTCAGTGGCTGACAGCTGCCCCATATTTTCTCCCTGCTTCCACCTCAGGATCAACCAGATAAAGCCAAATGTATTCCCAGACTAATCACAAAGGTGCCCTGTTTCTTGTTAGCTCACTTCCAGCTTCCTCATATCAGCAATGAATTTTGCCAGATTCTGTTCTAAGATTGAAATTACACTAACAATTAATGAAAATGCTTTTCCCCACCACTCTTTCAAAACCGGATGTTTCCAATCTTTTAAATTTTATCAATCTGAGGAGTAAAAATTGTGTCCTGTTTAAGGCTGCAACTTCCTGACTCTTGGTGAAGTTAAATGATTTTTCTATGAACTTATTACTGAGTTTTAATTAATAGCTTTTTTACAATTTTTTCCCAGATATCTATTGGCATGTTTTCCCATTTCTCATTCATTTAGAGATGCTCTCTCTGTATTTGTCCTTCTCATAAATACACTTTTTCCATCTGCCAATTAATTTTACTTTAGTCATAGTATTTTTAGTAACACAGAGGTTATTGATTTTATGTGTTCATATAAGCCAGCTTCTTTTTTCCTGCTAAAGAATATATTTCTATTGTTGGCACACACACACACACACACACACACACACACACACACACATATATATAATTATTTATTTATTTATGGCTGTGTTGGGTCTTCGTTTCTGTGTGAGGGTTTTCTCTAGTTGTGGCAAGCGGGGGCCACTTTTCATTGCGGTGCACGGGCCTCTCACTATTGCGGCCTCTCTTGTTGCAGAGCGCAGGCTCCAGACACGTAGGCTCAGTAATTGTGGCTCACAGGCCCGGTTGCTCCGCGGCATGTGGGATTTTCCCAGACCAGGGCTCGAACCCGTGTCCCCTGCATTGGCAGGCAGATTCTCAACCACTGCTCCACCAGGGAAGCCCGGCACACTATATTTTTAATCAGGTATTATCAAAAGCTTTTTTTAAACATCAAGTAAGATAATCATATGGTTTTCCTCCTTTAATGAGTTATAGTAAGGATATACAGAAGCAGATTTCCTCATTTTGGATACACTTGCATTCTTGGAATAAGTATTTTATTTGGTCAGTAAGATTTGATTGCTAATATTATATTTAGTAGTCAACATTTTATTCATCATTATAATTGGTTAACAGCTAGTTTTCTTTTTTGATGTTACCCTTGTTTGATTGATTAGATTTTCAGGTTATGTCAGTCTCCAAAAATAAATTGGAAAGCTTTCCATATTTCTATGTGGAAGAGTTTATATACCATGGAGATTACTTGATCTTTGAAAGTATAGTGAAATATGTATAATAAAAAGTATTTGTTCTTAATGTTTGTTCCTTATTTTTTTTCAGGTATGGATATTTTATTGCTTTTAAAAATTCTTCTATGTTAATTTTTCTATCCTGGTTTTCTATTTCTTGCATTAACTTTATAGATTTAAATTTTCTGAAAAAATAACCTATTTCATTTAGGTTTTCTGAGTTATTTATTAAGTTTCATGGAGATTTTCTTGTAAGTCATTTCTTATTTATAGTCATTTTTTTTTCAGTTTTACTGAGGTATAACAACTTCTGATGAGTATAAAGAACATACCTGGAGGCTTCCCCCATCCCTTTTTTTAAACTATAAATCTTCCCACTCTCTACCTGACTTTAAGTACCTGTCAAATGCCGAGGGTGGCTGACCCCCCTCACTATAAAAATCTCTAAATAAATATCCTCTGTTTGTTCATATTTGAGTGATATCCATTTTTACACAGGTTGTATTTGTACATAATAAAGAGTACAGATATTTTCTACCAATCAGTAATTTCTGGAAGTGGTAAGGAGGAATTTCTTTTTCATTTTGGAGGCCTTGATCATTCCCAGGTGGCCAGTTTTTAGGTATGGAAACCAACGTGGATGGATAATAATCGTGTGATTAATTGGGAGGAAGCCTCTTTAACAACCGGTCTATTTGGCTCTCCCCCTCGCCCTTGCTGCCTCTTGGCAGAACTACTTCTCTCTTTCTCTCAAGGAAACAAACAAATAAAAATAAGAAATAAAAAGAACACTTTGAGAGAAGGGCTAGCAATTGGTTGGCAATTGAGGGAGAAGCAGAACGATTGTGCATATTGTGCATATTGAGATCACTAAACATTTCCAAATTAAGTAAAATTTTAAAAATAATAAAAGAAAAGAAAAAAATGCAGGCTGTGACACAGATCATTCTTTCTTGGATTCTCTTCATTCCAAGAAAAGAAAAGAACTCACCACGTTGGCTTTAGTGGGGTGTGGGGAAGCCTACATCTCTCCCCCTGCTTGTCTTTAAGGGAAGATGGGTGGTTGTGGGAAGAGTACCCACTGGCATCCTTACTCTTCAGAGCTTAGTTTTATGGGAAAAAACATAGCATATCCAGGGGAAACTCATGCTACCCACCTTTATTCAAAATAGTTTCTATTTTTCTATGTGAATGGACAATCAAAAATTAACGGATATTTGAGGAAAACTAAAATAAAAATGAAGAAAAAATTGATTCAGGAAAAATGAATATGTCAGAGAAGAAAACATTAAAAGTTGTTGTGTCCTCAGGACATGTCACAATGATATTGTCTGTGAAATATGGTAGTAGCTTGGTATGAAGAAGAAACAAAGAAAACAATAAATAAAAATTTAAAATATGGTTACCTTAAAAAGTCACTCAAGTAAAAAAGAGAAAATCTGTTTTGTTTTTTTCAAAATATAGAACACAAAGTTATAATTTAAAAGCTGGGGAAAAAGAAACAGAAATGGAGGATGCTGCTTTAGTAGAAGATGTATTTTTGCAATAAAACAACACATACATTACCAGGGGGCTCACATCAAGATACACAAAACACACACACACACACACACACACATCTAAAGATAACCTGGTGAAACCTCACAAAACCAAGAACAAAATAGAAATCTGAAAAGCTTCCAGGGAATAGCATGTAAAAATATCAAGTAATTGCAAGGAAAATTGCTGTCAGATTAATCAGCATCAACACCACAGTAATGAAACAATGGAACAATATACTTTGCATCTTGAGAGAAATGATTCTGAACATAGATTTCTTTATTCAATCAAATTTGAAATCAAGTGAAGAAACCAATACATTTTCAAGCAATACATTTCATACAAAGACAGAAACTAAAATTCCTGTATATACTTTCTGAAAATATGAAGAATTTATTCCAGCAAAAGCAGAAATAAACCTATGAAAGGAGTAAACATGGAATTTAAGGAATAGTGAAAACATTCCAGGAGAAAAGAAAGAAAGAAAGCACAAGGTGATATCAATGCTTAGAGCCAGGAAACAATCTATTTAATTAAGAATGGGAATCTAGAAGATTCTCAGATTATTTTCCAGAAAATAGTGGTTCACACATATCAAACTTGTGGACCTTTAGAGACACATTTAATACAAAATAATGCTAGGTTTTAAAGATAACAGATTTCAAAAAGTGATATCAGGCAGACAATAAACTTATTTTTGGGGAAAATTAGTCAAAATTAGCATGAAATAAAGAAGAATCCAAGATACCAGTGAAAACTACAAGCTGTCAATTGAAATCCATTGAAAATCACATTTCAGGAGCAAGAACAAACTAGAGATGAATGGAGGTTTGCCAAAATTGCTCTAAGTATGAAGTCTGCACAGTTACCCATTAGATTAAGGTGATGTGGCCCTGTTCTATCCACTCTAGCAAAGGAAAAGGGTAAACATTCTTTGCTTGGAGAAAGCACATCCAGTGTTTCTGCAAGTTACTTTCAGAACTCAGTGAGGAATTAGTAAGTGTACCAAGAGGTATCATCAAGCCACAGAAAATTCAATAAGTAAAGCAAATAAGAGCAATAGATCTAAAGGTAACTTAGATGATGTGTTATCAGGTACAGACTTTTACATGACTGTGACTAATATGTTCAAAAAATAGAAGAGAGAGAAAAATTAGAAATAGGGAATTTCAGTTATAATTTTGAATCTATAAAATCAAATTGAAATATAAGAATAATAAATGCATAATTAATACTGAAAACTTATCAGGTGGGTCTAAAAGTAAATCAGACATAGTATGCAATCAGGTTAGTAAATTAGAAGATAATCAATGAGACATACAAATGGTCAACAAGTACATGAAGAGGTACTCAACTTCACACATCATCAGGGAAATGCAAATTGACATTATAATGATATAATTCACACCTGTTAGGATGGTTACTATCAAACACACAAGAGATAAGTGTTGATGAGGGTGTGGAGAAAAGGGAGCCCTTGTACATTGTGGGTGGGAATATAAATTGATACAGCCATATGGAAAGCAGTGAGAAGGGTCCTCAAAAAATTAAAAATAGAACTACCTTATTATCCAGCAATTCTTCTTTTGGTTATATAGCCAGAAGGATATATAAGGATATCCTTTGAGGATATCAAAGAGATATCTGCACCCCATGTTCATTTCAGTATTATCAAAATAGCCAACAATCTAAATGTACATCAGTGGATGAATGGATAAATAATATGTATAAATCTTCTTTTTCAAATCTGCATTTTATATATGTATTTTTTTATATTTTATATACATATATAAACTGCAAATTTGAAAAAGAAGATTCTACCATTTGCAACAACATGGATGAATCATGTTCAGAGGACCATTGTGATAAGTGAAATAAGCCAGATATAGGAAGACAAATACTGCATGATCTCACATATATGTGGGATCTAAAAAAATTAAACTCATAGAAGCAGAGACTACAACAGTGATTTCCAGGGCCTGAGGTGTAGAGGAAATGGGTAGATATTGGTCAAGGGGTACAAAATTTCAGTTGTGTAAGATAAATAAGTTCTGGAGATTTAATGTACAACAATATGATTATAGTTAATATTATTCTGTGTAGTTAAAATTTGCTGAGAAGATAGATCTTACGTGTTCTCACTACAAAAAAAGAAAGAAGAAGAAACAAAGAGAGAGCAAAAGAAAGAAGAAAGAAAAAAAGAAACCATGTGCCATGTTGGATACATTGAATACCTTGGTCATAGTGAATATCTAACAATGCACACATATATCAAATCATGAGCTTGTACACATTAAATATATACAATTAAAAATTTTCAACTATACCTCAATGAATCCAGAAAAATATATCTTAACTGAAACACAAAGTGGAAAAGTAATGGAAGAAAACAAATGCAAGAGACAAAGGGAAAACAGTGAAAAATTCTCTCATAAGTGGAGCTGGAGTCTCAAGAGGAGAGGAAAGACAGAATATTTGTAGAAACAACAGCCTAGATTTTGGCTTTAAGAAGTACTGTAAGCCCCAAGCTAACCCTAAGACTGAAGGTGGGAATAATAGAGTTGAAATGTTTGATTAATACTAGATAGAGACACTGTCTCTTACAATGTGGAGACCACTCCAAATAAGTCTTTACTGGTGAGGGAAAATCACCTACAGTTGGAAATAGTAAATCCCTACTGTCCCAATCTAAACATATAAAAACATATATAAAATTAATTAAAACTATATGGCAATGCAAAACCCAAGAATAGCCAAGGTAAAATTGAAAAAGAACAATATTTTCACAAATACTGAGAAACACAAAAATGGAAGAGTTAAATGGGTCTATAAGACTGAGTTCAAGCCAATGGAACAGGAGCAGAGATAACAGTTGCCATTTGCAGGCTTGGCCTCTAAATTCTCTTACAAGATTCTGCACATAATTTCTCATCTCTCATTGGCCACCTGGCTTCAAAATAACAAAGTAATTTAAGGCCAAGAGGGTAGTCGCGTCACTGGTACAAGGACTCAGGGTCCGTAGATCATTATGTGAAGAAGACTCTTGTAGGCATCAACATTCATCTCACTGTGACATAAAAAAGAATGGAAACTTTGTTGTTTTCTGGCACTGTAATTTAGGAATTATTTATTCTAGTAGCTAACGCACCCTGACCAATAAATTCTCTCAGATTTATTCAAAGGTAGGGCTGCTGCCTCATGTCCCTCTCTTTCATTCAGGGGTTCCCTTTCCACAGCTCCATGCATTAGATGCTGTAATTCCTTGTTCCTCAATAGAACTGCATCTTACTGGCTTCTATCCCCTGACTCTAGTCCCATAATTGCTGTTATGTTGCTCTGTTGTCTATGAGGTATATACATATGTGTTTATCTTGTTTTTGAGTCTGTTACATTTGTTGAAATATATATTTTATACAAATGTATGTAAAATTGATATATATGGTGACTTTTGGAGGATCTCACTATTGTCTTGAACATTTACAGTTTTATAAGTAATCTCCAAAGTTCTTTTGTAACATGGTGCCCAATGTAAATTTATTCCTATTTAGAATATATTCTTAGTTGCTAGTAATAGGATGGGTTCAGGTTAAACAGATAAGGGATTTAAATAGGGTTAAACAGATAATGGATATGAGGTAAATTATAGGATTATAGAGAAGGTGAATTAAAAGGACTGAGTTTAAACTTTCAGACACAATGTCCCAACCCAAGTGATACACACATACATATGCGGCAGGGTATAAAATGCCAGAAAATATATCTGTTGCAATTGTTCTCATGCCACGTATGGTACCGGTTCTCCATTGGGAGCCTGGCCTTGGAAACAGGGAAAACCCCGGGGTATAAGTTGCCAGGACCAAAAGCCAGTTCCACACAGAGCATATTCATCATGTGGTTCACATTCCAATAAACGTTGTGCCCGCAGGTAACAGTTTAGTGGAATGTAGGTCACATCTGTGTACTCACAGTGAGGGGGCCTGGGAAATGTAATTGAGCAACTGATTTTCCAAGGGAAAAAGGGCTGGGTGCTTAAATTATTGCCCTCTCCTTTAATTTACCTAAAATATATCTAAAAACGTTTTGTTTTTTTTTTTAGTTTGAACAAGTTAAGCCTCAGAAAGTCTTATTTTGCTTGTTGCATTTGCATCTTCTGTGTTGTCATCACCACCATCATCATTATTAATTCAGGTGTCCATGTGTCTCCAGAGTAGGAGACAAACTAGGTTTGTGTTCTGATTGTTGACATGAATTCTCTTCATTCTGGCTTCTGAAGAGCCTCAAATGATCATTTTTGTTATTATAATTTTTACCATTATCTGGCTTCCCTGAGATCACGACTGACGAGTTGGAATATCCTTAATGGTGTGAATCCCCAAGTCAGTGAAAGATAAAAATCACATCTATGGCCCCATAAACTTGTCCTCTCCCAGCATAATAGGTAGGGAAAGTTTTCCGGCACATTTACTTTCTTTCTGAAGGGAGAATGGGCCAACTCAGGCAGGATCAACTTTGACCTTGGCTGCTCAGGATTATGCTTAGCATGACTGGAAAACTCCCTCTGGGAACAGTCAGGCTGTGGGCCCCATGACCTTATATTCTGCTGATTGCCCCCAAGGAGTCATGGGAAGCAGACCCACTCATCTTCACAGGCTCCTGAAGCTGGAACTCTGGGCACCTGATTTAGACAAAAGTGCCTGGGGATGGTGTACGGAGCTAGTGGTCCCCATTCCAAAAGTCTCTTCTAGCCCTGTTACTGGTGACTTACAAGGGCTGTATGTATTTTTATGAGATAAACTTTACAATGTATATCAAAAATACAAAAAATCACTTCTAAAATTGTATTTTGAGAAAAAATATTACAATAGTATGTAGAATGTAAGTTTGAATGTAAGTTTATTGAAGCTTTCTTAATTAAAGGTATTGGAAATAATCTGTAAGAAATAATAATCTATTATTTAAAGAAAGTCTGATATAACCCAGCTGATTCCATTTAAAATTATGTTCAAGGAAGATATTTTGCATTTTTGGAGAAATGTTATGCTATAGCTTTAACTGTAAAATCAAAGTGAAAACCAGTAGGTACACTGTCTTTGAAAAGAAGCAGCCATATGTTTTTCCTACTTGAAATGCTTCTTCCTTGTCTTCTGTGATACCGCGTCTCCTGATTTCCCTCCCAATCTTGGGTTTACTAGTCCTCTTTCCTTGCTGAGCCCTCCCTCCTGTCCCTGATCTTGAGGTACTGTCTGTGGAGCTCAGCACTTACTACACTTCCTCCCCACAGAAGAAACATAATATTAAAACACCTTCTTCTAGAGAAGGGGAAACTTCGAATAAACACATGCATCTCCCTTTAAAAAGTTAAGTAATTAACAGGGAACTCCGAACTGTATCTGGTGGCCTCTGCAGCAGTCAGGGGACTCTCAGGGAAGCTACCACCACGAGTGACATGTCACGAAAGTTTTGTTACAGGGTTTAGCCATTACAATTATGCAGTGGGGAGCAGGCAAAGAAGGCTGTGAAAAGCTGCTGTTTCTGTCTGTGGTGACGGGCCTGGAATCACAGGGGCCAGCAGTCAGGAAGAAAAGGTAGGTGCAGAGGAGGAGTATGAGCACAGCCTGGAAACTTGAGGACAAACCAGACTCATACCAGCCACCATCAATGCCAGTCTCAGCCACGTGCACGGCCTGCAGGAGTAGCTGTTCAGGGTCACAGAAAAGCCAAAACAGGGGACACAGACCATGCTGTGGGTCTGCAAAGAGAACCAATGTTGTCAAATCCAAGTTCTTGTGCCCGATGCACAGTGAGGCCAAACAAACCAAAATGTCGGACTTTGGAGCAGAGAAAGGTTTATTGCAGGGCCAAGCAAGGAGAAAGGGCAGCTCATGCTCGAAAACCCTGAACTCCCCAACAGTTTTGGGGGAAAAGATTTTATAGCAAAATTTGGGGTGAGGGCTGCAGGGTGTGCGGCTTTCTTCTGCTTGGTTAGTGGTGATGTAACAAGGTGGAGCTTCAGGAATCTTGTGCTCAGCCTGAAGTTACCATCCTCCTCCTGGGTGGGGGCCTTAGTTCCTGTAGAAGAGCTCAAAGATATTGTTATGCATATCCCTTGAGGAGGGACCAGGATCCTGCCCCAAAGCTGCACTATTGTTTCTTGACTGTTCTTCTTTTGTTTCTGCATCCCCTCTCTTCCCTAATTAGTAACTGCTTAATTCTGCTCTTTGGAACTCGGGGAAGGTCTAGGAGACTGAAGCCTTTATCCTACAAACAAGAAACAGGGGACATAGAAAGGATTTGTACCCAGGAGGGCTCTGCAGGATCCTTCTCAGTTTCACCAGCAGATCTGAAACAATCTGCCTGAGCACAGTGGGCCTGGTGCTCTGTAAACTTGAACCTTAGAAACAGGAGGGGAAGGACTTTCGGGCAGTTCCAGTTCAGTCCACATAGGATAAACCACCACAGTGTTCGAACATTGTGTAAGACTGGGATATAAATCATATTCTGTATAAATAAGAAAGGGTAAAGAAATGGAGTGTTTTCAAACTAGGAAGCTAAACAATGAATTCATTTACTGACTGAGCAGAAGATAAAATAAAATTAAAAATGACTAGGCTGGTTCTTTGTTGTCAGGGACGGTTTTCTCTGTTGTGTTCCCTGATGCTGTGTACAAGGAAATAAGGATTCTGGGCTTGTCAGACTGTGAGACTGTCTCTCTCTTTCTAAAATGAAACCCGGATTTCTTTGAAAGAATGTCTAAGTTGTGAATATGTTTTAGATAATTGTAGCAAGTCTTAAAACTTGACTGTGTAGGGTGACCGTTCATACGTTGTACATATGGCATCACTCTAGTCTACGTGGGCTCCCAGGGGACTCACCATTATTTCTCTTCCTCCTTTCCCATATTGCCTGGTGCTGAGGATCTTAGACTCCCCGGTCAGACTGCCTGGGTTTGAACCCTGGCTTCATCACATTCTTAGCCATGTGACCTTGACCAATTTCCTAATATGGAAAATCATAATAAGAATTGCATTTAATATAATAAGAATCACTTTTCTGTGAGGATGGGATGGAATGGAATAAAGATGTAAATCAGCAGAAGAATGAGATCCTGGTACACAGGAAGTTCTCACTGAGTAGCAGATTTTACTTTAACTCTCCAGCTTGAACCGAACCTCTCTGCCCCACATATTAGAGCTCAGCAGAGTCTCTGGTGCCTGGCACAACTGTTAAACTCACAGTCTCTGTTTTCTGGTACACTTTTAGGAAGACTGTATTAAAAGTCCTTTGCTAGATCATGTGGTAGATATGTTTAACTTTATATAGTACTGCCTAACTGTTTTCCAAAGGGGTTGTGCTATTTTAAATTCCTATTCCCATGTAATTTGGCCACTCTACTCCAGGGTATTCACCCAAGAGAAAAAAGAAAGTATATGTGCCTACAGTGACTTGTACATGAATATTCATAGCAGTTTTATTTGTAATAGTCCCCAAACTAGTAAAACCCAAATGTCTATCAGCAGGTGAAGGGGTCATTTTGAAATATATACAAACATCAAACCATCATATCAGACACTTTAAACTTACTCAATGTTATATATCAATTATATCTCAGTGATGTCAGGAAAAAAAATAGAAAAAAAACCCACAGGTGAATGGATAAACAATTTAAAATATAGCCATACAATGGACTACTACTCAGCAATAAAAAGGGACTATTGATATATGCAACAACATGAATGAATCTCAAAATAATTGTGCTCATTGGAAGAAAATGAAAAGTTATCTACTATATGATTCCATTGATATAAGACTAAAAATGTCAACTAATCTATTGTGAGAAAAAGCAGGTCTGTAGTTGCTGGGTAGGTTCACATCTTGATTGTGATGACCATTTCATGGGCGTTATGTATGTTAAAACATATATGATTGAACACTTTAAATATGTACAGTCAATTATATCTCAGCAAAACTGTTAAAATAAATAAGTTTTTCGGGCAGCTCTGAACCAATTTGTAGTTGTGTGTATCTTTGATATTAGGCAGCCTCCTCCAATCTTATGATTTAATTACTATAAACATTCTGAAAATTTCCTAATGTGCATTTCCATTTTGAGCTCTGGACTTAAAATGTTCCCAAATGTCTTCCTCTGAAAGTCTCACCAGCAACTTGAATCCAGTATTTCCAGAATAAAAGTCACAATTAGCATCACCACATGCAATATTTCTTCCAGTTTCTACTTAGCTGCTTATGGGAGAAGCCTGGATAATGCTCTAACATGCTTTGCTGCATCCCTTATGTCCTCTGTCTTCTTCCTAGAGCACTACTCTCCACTGCATTTTCAATAGCCCATCTCTATTGGATCCTTAATATTACCAATAAATATTCTCAGTTCTTCACCATTCTAAACAAAATTTCCTCTAAATCTTCTTCCAATGATTCCACATCTGTCTACTCCTTGGCAATCTGAGTTTTGATAATTCTATTCTACATGCAAAGTTTCATGCTCCTCACATACTTTTATAATTAATCAAAATTAAGTTTTTATATTGTTTCCTCTGAACTACTAAAATAGTTCTTTCCAGGGTCAACAACAACTTACTTGTATTTAATTTCAAGGCATAATTTTCAGCCCCTTCTTCACTGATGTCTTACCAACAGGTGAGAATCCTGACTGCACCCTCCTTCTTGGAAAGCACCCTTTTCATGTCTTTTGTGACTCTACTCTCTCCTTGTCTTCCCCATCTCTCTGGATTCTTTTTTTTTATTTTTTTCAGCCTGCATTTCAGGCTCCTATTCATTCAACTTAAAGGTGAATATTTCTCAGGTTCTCTCCTTGGTCCTTTTCTCAATTTGTCAAAACCCACTTTGTGTCTCATTCATTTCTGTGTATGAGCATTCATTCATGAATATGCTGATGAATAATGAATTTATATCCAAGACAAAATCCCCTGAGTTTAGACCTATAGTCCAATTGCATCCTGGGCATCTCTCCTGAGATACCTCATTCTGAACCAAACTTAGGTCCTCTCACCTACACGCAGTAAACCAATCTGCTAACACCACGTTGTGGTGGAGGAAAAGTGCAGCATTTATTGCAGGTGCCCAGCAAGGAGTCCAGGGCAGCCAGTGCTCAAGAGATCTGAATTCCCTAGTAGGTTTCAGGGAAGCATTGTTAAAGGCCAGGTGAGGGAGGGGGATGAAGGTTGTGATAAGCTTGTGCACATGTCTCTGGTTGATGGTGAGGCAACAGGGCAGTGTCACATTATCAACCCTCAGGCTCCAATAGGTCTGGGGCCTAAGTGCTCATGGTCATCAGTTAGTTAATTTCTTCCATTTGATGGTGGTTTTTGCATCTGCAAAACAACTCAAGAAATGTGCATCAGATACTATTATCTAGGTGCTTCAGAGAGGAACTAAAGCAGAGGATATGGGGGAGGCCCCATAGGGTCATGCTCAGTTATAATTCATGCTTCAAATTCAGTAAATCATTAACCTACTCATCCCTCCTTGCCTTCAGGTACTTCCTTTACAATGGACGCCCCACTGTTTGCCTCCTTCTCTCCTCTTCCACAGCTCAACAATCACCAAGTTCTGCCATTATACCAATTCAGTATTTCTCAAACCTGATTTTTTTTCTCTCTTTATATCTCTATCTACAACTCAAGTCTGGCCTACCAAAATCTTCCTCTTATTTATTGCAGAACCTTCATCACCAGAGTTTTAACTCTGGTCTTTCTCCTTACCATAGATAATCTATAAGGTAGTCAAAGTGATTCTTTTAAATGCAACCCCTCTTAACATTGTAACCCCTTTCCTCAAAACTTTCAGTTTCTCTCTGCTTATCTTCCGGTTAAAAAAAAAAAGTCATACTCACTGCAAGTTTCTTATGGAGGAATCCTCTACTCACTTAATATAACCTGGCAATGTACTATCCCCACCTAATGTTCTGTTCTACCCTGAGTTCTTTCAGTTGTGGGAGCTCAACATACCATTGCCTCTCTTGGGAAGACCATTCCTGTGTCCTGTCTGGCTTATGGCTGGTCTGGCTTTCCACCTGCTACCCTCAGTTGTCATGGAGGGTCTTCCTTATCTCTCTAGGAATAGATTCTGTCTCTGTATTAACTCTTACACTGAACCTTGAACTTTCCCTTACATGGTACAAAGGAAGCTTTAATATTAGTCCTGTTTAACTATTGACATTTGCCAAGAGATTCTAAGAGCAAGGAAGGGGTAAATCACATATCTGTTTTTCTTTACTGAATCTCCACTGCTGAGCCCAGAACTCACATTTAGTAGTGGCTTAACTATTGTTAAACAAATTAACAAATCACTGCTTTATTTTCTTCTGTATGATAGTCATTTTTTGGGGCTTCTCATTTTATTGGCTAAAGAATAAATTAAGAATATTATATAATAGTCTTATCAAAACATTTCTGGTTTTTTATTTTAGTGGAACAACTGTGGAATCCCTCAATAAACTGTGATTTTAATTATTGTTAGGAGTTATATAATATTTATTATACTAATAAGCCATTGCTTACTTGTAGCATATGAAGAGGTTTTAATTTCTTGATCATGAATCAATTTTGAATTTTATCAAACAGCTTTTTTTTTTTTAAAGTAATAAAGCATAGTGGTTAAAACCACCTGCATATTTACTAGTTGTAAAACTTTGGATAAGTTTCTTAATTGCTTTGTGAATCAGTTTCCTTGCCTGTAAAATGGACATAATTATAGTAATTAAAGTAAGTGAATATTAGAAATATTTGAATATTAGAAAGTAATTAGATATTAGAAAATATTAGATATTTAATTGGCTATTAGAAAATAATTGGAGTCAGTCAGAACAGGGAATGTTGGCATTTAGAATGTCAAGCAGAGGTAGTCCCAGTGATAACAACATTCTGAAGCTTAGTAGGTCTAAGAAAATGACATGTCATTGGTAAAGGTGATGAGAATACAGGATGCTCTCTCTCACTGTTGGGGGTGAGAGTAAATTGTCACAGTGTTTTAATGGGTAGTTTGACATTATTTGTGAATTTCTAAAATGGGCTTAGCCTTAAATTCACTTCTTAGAAGTAAATATTTTCATATATTTCAAAGATATACCTTAAAGGATATTGCTCTTAACAGTATTTGAAACTTTGAAAAAGGTAAAAATATGGATTTATTAAAAGCATGCTACATTGATACAATGAATAATGTGATGCCTTGAAGAGTGTAGAACAATATGCTCTCATAAGGAAAAGTATCTACAATATTTTATTAAGTACAAAAGCAATTTTCAGTACATGGTATTTTGCTATGATAGTGATTTGCAAATAGATGATACCTAATAATGAAACTTGTCACCATGTCTTTCATCCCCACTCTTACCAGGAGATGCTCAAAGTGTAAAAATATCTGATCTTGTCATGCACCCAATTACAATGCTGCAATGCCTTCTCCTTTTTCAGATAATGAAGATAATACTTGTCATAATCTGCCCTTCCCTGTGTGATCTGGCTCCCACCCAGCCTTCTAGATTCATCTCAAAATAGAGCTCCTCTTTCTGTCTGCACTTCCACAACCCGATCCCTCTGTTCTACCTGCCATGTCTCCCCCACTATGCTCCTAACGCTAGGTCCAGAATCTACCCATTCACCCTTCAGGGCACAGGCAAGTTTCCATCTTCAACATGTGAGTAAGTAAATAAAGAAATGCCTTATTCCTCAGATTACATCACAGCTCCACCCTATCATTTTCATAGAGGACTAGTTTCATGCTATAGCTCTTGTCACAATATTTTGTAATAACCTATAAGGGAAAAGAATCTGAAAAAGAACATATATATATATATATGAATCACTGTGCTGTACATGTGAAACTAACATGACATTGTAAATCAACTATACTTCAATTCAAAGAAAACTGAAACAAAACAAAACAAACCAAACAAAAAAACAGCCAACCAAACAAACAAAAAACGGTGTGTGATTACGTGATAGCATCCAGCAGCTTCACTGGATTATAAACATTTTGAGGGGAAGATCTCATACCTGCCATTGTCCATCATTTTATCATTAAAACCGGAGCACAGGGTCTGGCACATGCATAGTAAGGACAAAATTAATATTTGGTTGATGAGCAAGAGTTGTATTTATCTGATGATTTATTTACCAATCATATGAATGTTTTTCTTCGGAGGATCAGTTTGTGGAGATTCTTACTTTTTTCCTCTATATTGTAGTGCACATTTTGACTTTTTACAATGAACATGCATTTACTCTTACTATTAGGAAAATAAAAATATGACAAAGATTTGTTTTTTTGTAGAAATTGCCTGCCAGACTTCAGGCTCCATGGTTATAAGGATTATTTATCCTTCTATTAGGAAGGGAGTGTCTCTCAGAGAGGTGTAGCTGGAATAAATGAACTAGACTCATTATGTCTTTCCTGTATGTCCTGCAATATATTATTTCAGCCAGAAGATAAGAGATGTTTTTTCTTTTTTTTTTAAATTTTAGAATTTTATTTACTTTTTATACAGCAGGTTCTTATTAGTTATCCATCTAATATATATTAGTGTATATATATCAATCCCAATCTCCCAATTCATCACACCCACCCCCCACACCCACCATTTCCCCCTTTGGTATCCATATGTTTGTTCTCTACATCTGTGTCTCTATTTCTGCCCTGCAAACTGATTCATCTGTACCATTTTTCTAGATTCCACATATATGCATTAATATACAATATTTGTTTTTCTCTTTCTGACTTACTTCATTCTGTATGACAGTCTCTAGGTCCATCCACATCTCTACAAATGACCTAATTTTGTTCCTTTTTATGGCTGAGTAATATTCCACTGTATATATGTACCACTCTTCTTTATCCATTCGTCTGTCAATGGGCATTTAGGTTGCTTCCATGACCTGGCTATTGTAAGTAGTGCTGCAATGAACATTGGGGTGCATGTGTCTTTGTGAATTATGGTTTTCTCTGGGTATATGCCCAGTAGTGGGATTGCTGGGTCATATGGTAATTCTATTTTTAGTTCTTTAAGGAATCTCCATATTGTACTTCATAGTGGCTGTATCAATTTACATTCCCACCAACAGTGCAAGAGGGTTCCCTTTTCTCTACACCCTCTCCAGCGTTTGTTGTTTGTAGATTTTCTGAAGATGCCCATTCTAAATGGTGTGAGGTAATACCTCATTTTAGTTTTGATTTGCATTTCTCTAATAATTAGTGATGTTGAACAGCTTTTCATGTGCTTCTTGGCCATCTGTGTGTCTTCTTTGGAGAAAGGTCTATTTAGGTCTTCTGCCCATTTTTGGATTGGGTTGTTTGTTTTTTTAATATTGAGCTGGATGGGCTGTTTATATGTTTTGGAGATTAATCCTTTGTCCAATGATTCATTTGCAAATATTTTCTCCCGTTCTGAGGGTTGTCTTTTCATCTTATTTATGGTTTCCTTTGCTGTGCAAAAGCTTTTAAGTTTCATTAGGTCCTATATGTTTATTTTTGTTTTTATTTCCATTACTCTATGAGGTGTATCAAAAAATATCTTGCTGTGATTTATGTCAAAGAGTGTTCTTTCTATGTTTTCCTTTATGAGTTTTATAGCGCCCGGTCTTACATTTAGGTCTCTAATCAATTTTGAGTTTATTTTTGTGTATGGTGTTAGGGAGTGTTCTAATTTCATTCTTTTACATGTAGCTGCCCAGTTGTCCCAGCACCACTTATTGAGGAGACTGTCTTTTCTCCATTGTAAACCTTGCCTCCTTTGTCATAGATTAGTTGACCATAGGTACTTGGATTTATCTCTGGGCTTTCTATCCTGTTCCATTGATCTATATTTCTCATTTTGTTCCAGTACCGTATTGTCTTGATTAATGTAGCTTTGTAGTATAGTCTGAAGCCAGGGAGTCTGATTCCTCCAGATCCGTTTTGTTACCTCAAGACTGCTTTGGCTATTCGGGGTCTTTTGTGTCTCCCTACAAATTTTAAGATTTTTTGTTCTAGTTCTGTGAAAAACGCCATTGGTAATTTGATAGGGATTTCATTGAATCTGTAGATTCCTTTGGGTAGTATAGTCGTTTTCACAATATTGATTCTTCCAATCCAAGAACATGGTATACCTCTCCATCTGTTTGTATCATCTTTAATTTCTTTCAACAGTGTGTTATGTTTTCTACACACAAGTGTTTTGTCTCCCTAGGTAGGTTTATTCCTAGGTATTTTATTATTTTTGTTGCAGTGGTAAATGGGAGTGTTTCCTTAATTTGTCTTTCAGATTTTTCATCATTAGTGTATAAGAGTGCGAGAGATGTCTGTGCATTAATTTTGTATCCTTCATCTTTACCAGATTCATTGATTAGCTCTTGTAGTTTTCTGGTGGCATCTCTAGGGTTCTCTATGCATAGTATCATGTCATCTGCAAACAGTGACAGTTTTACTTCTTCTGTTCCAATTTGTATTCCTTTTATTTCTTTTTCTTCTCTGATTGCCGTGGCTAGGACTTCCAAAACTATGTTGAATAATAGCGGTGAGAGCGGACATCCTTGTCTTGTTCCTCATCTTAGAGGAAATGCTTTCAGTTTTTCATGATTAAGAATGATGTTTGCTGTGGGTTTGTCATATATGGCCTTTATTATGTTGAGGTAGTTTCCCTCTATGCCCACTTTCTGAAGAGCTTTTATCATAAATGGGTGTTGAATTTTGTCAAAAGCTTTTTCTGAATCTAATGAGATGATCATATGGTTTTTTTCTTCAGTTTGTCAATATGGTGTATCACATTGATTGATTTGCATATATTGAAGAATCCTTGCATCCCTGAGATAAATCCCACATGATCATGGTGTATGATCCTTTTAATGTGTTGTTGGATTCTGTTTGCTAGCATTTTATTGAGGATTTTTGCATCCATATTCATCAGTGATAATGGTCTGTAATTTTCTTCTTTTGTAGTGTCTTTTCCTGGTTTTGATATCAGGGTGATGGTGGCCTCATAGAATGAGTTTGGAAGTACACCTTCCTCTGCAAATTTTGGAAAAATTTGAGAAGGATGGGTGTTTGCTGTTCTCTAAATGTTTGATAGGATTCACCTGTGAAGACATTTGGTCCTGACCTTTTGTTTGTTGGAAGATTTTTAATCCCAGTTTCAATTTCATTACTTGTGATTGGTCTGTTCATATTTTCTATTTCTTCCTGGTTAAGTCTTGGAAGGTTATACCTCTCTAAGAATTTGTCCATTGCTTCCAGGTTGTCCATTTTATTGGCATAGAGTTGCTTGTAGTAGTCTCTTCGGATGCTTTGTATTTCTGAGGTGTCTGTTGTAACTTCTCCTTTTTCATTTCAAATTTTATTGATTTGGGTCCTCTCCCTCTTTTTCTTGATGAGTCTGGCTAATGGTTTATCAGTTTTGTTTATCTTCTCAAAGAACCAGCCTTTAGTTTTTCTGTTCTTTGTTATTATTTTATTTGTTTCTGTTTCATCTATTTCTTCTCTGACCTTTATGATTTCTTTCCTTCTACTAACTTTAGGTTTTGTTTGTTCTTTTATCTCTAGTTCTCTTAGGTGTAAGATTAGGTTGTTTATTTGAGATTTTTTTCTTGTTTCTTGAGGTAGGCTTGTATAGCTATAAACTTCCCTCTTAGAACTGCTTTTGCTGCATCCCATAGGTTTTGGATCATTGTGTTTTCATTGTAATTTGTCTCTAGGTACTTTTTGACTTCTTTGATTTCTTCAGTGATCTCTTGGTTATTTAGTAATGTATTGTTTAAGCTCCATGTGTTTGTGGGGTTTTTTCCCCTGTAATTGATTTCTAATCTCACAGTGTTGTGGTCGGAAAAGATGCTTGATATGATTTCAATTTTCTTAAACTTACTGAGGTTTTATTTGTGACCCAAGATGTGATCTATCCTGTAGAATAGTCCATGTGCACTTGAGAAGAATGTGCAATCTGCTGTTTTTGGATGGAATGTCTTATAAATATCATTTAAATCTACCTGGTTTATTGACTCATTTAAAGCTTGTGCTTCCTTATTAACTTTCTATTTAGATGATCTGTCTATTGGTGTAAATGAGGTGTTAAAGTCCCCCACTATTAATGTGTTACTGTTGATTTCCTCTTTTATAGCTGTTAGCAGTTGTCCTAGGTATTGACGTGCTCCTATGTTGGGTGCATACATATTTATAATTGTTATATCTTCTTCTTGGATTGATTCCTTGATCATTATGTAGTGTCCTTCCTTGTCTCTTGTAACATTCTTTATTTTAAAGTCCATTTTATCTGATATGACTATTGCTACTCCAGCTTTCTTTTGATTTCCATTTGCATGGAATATCATTTTCCAGCCCCTCACTTTCAGTCTGTATGTGTCCCTAGGTCTGAAGTGGGTCTCTTGTAGACAACATATATATGGGTCTTGTTTTTGTATCCATTCAGTGAGCCTGTGTCTTTTGGTTGGAGCATTTTATCCATTTACATTTAAGGTAATTATCAATATGATTGTTTCTATTACTATTTTCTTGTTATGGATTTTTTTTAACATCTTTATTATCGTATAATTGCTTTACAATGGTGTGTCAGTTTCTGCTTTATAGCAAAGTGAATCAGTTATACATATACATATGTCCTCATAGGGGTTTGTTTTTGTTGGTTCTTTTCTTCTCTTGTGTTTCCCACTTAGAGAAATTCCTTTAGCATTTGTTTTAGAGCTGGTTTGGTGGAGCTGAATTCTCTTAGCTTTTGCTTGCCTGTAAAGATTTTTATTTCTCTGCCAAATCTGAATGAGATCGTTGCCAGGTAGAGTAATTTTGGTTGTAGTTTCCAGAAGATAAGAGATGTTTGACTCACGTTTTTTCAGCAAATCTAGCACAAACTGTAGCAGCTTCACTGCCAATATGTACAATTACTGCATTCCTCATGGTAAAATGAAAATGATAAAATTAAAATATAAGCTCAGTTCATCTCTCTCTCTCTCTCTCTCCCTCTTTTTTTTTTTTTTTTTTTTTTTGGCCGTGCTGCTCAACATGCAGGATCTTAGTTCCCTGACCAAGGATGGAACCTGCCCCCTGCATTGGAAGCATGAAATCTTAACCACTTTACCGTCAGGTAAGTCCTAAGCTCAGTTCATCTCTTGATATAATATTTCTCTATTTAATTCATTGATTTACTCTTGTCATTTTTATATGTGTATATAATATTAAGTTTTCTGTTTCTCATTGAAAATAACTAAAATGCATTTTCTATTTTTCTGAATATGGATTATAAAGTTGTATCTCAGAAGGATATAATAAAGCAATTGTTTGCAACTATGGCTTAGGGCAATTTAAAGTTATTGGCATGCAACTGACTTGAAGATCAGTCTTTGTAAGTGTTCATCCAGAATCTCAGTGGCTCAAAGCAGTTCTCCTTAAATTGCCTATTTGCAGCAGATAAACATTGGAAATTGAAATAGAGGCACACTTACATTGTGTAGATACACCCCTGGGATGTTTGCAGTCTTGTAGTAATGATTGAGCAAAAGACAGAAGGTGTCAGAACATAGAGTTTACAATTGCTGAACACTGAAGCTATTTTCAAAGCGTTTATGTTTGCAAGATGGTCATTATTGCAGTCATTTTAAAGCATCTACTCTTGAATAAGTCTAAATTACTAAAATCTCATTTACCACTAAGGAAAAGCAAAAAGGTGGTTAAGCTCTGGTGAAATTATGTTTCAGTTGCTTAAACATTCCCAACTCTTATTGTTTCCAGACTTATACCAATACCATTAATCTGGGGTGTGTGTGTGTGTGAGTGTGTGTGTAAAATACTGATGTACAGTTTACAGAATGAACTGTTGTAAAAGGTCTGTAGCATCTAAAGAGCATTACTAAATATCATGAGAGAAAGAAATGCGGGCTGTCATTCAGGGGAAGATGCATGAGTTTAAGGTTGAAGGGAAGGAAACAGATTTTAGCTAATAAGGAAGACAGAACAAAGATGGAAAGTTCTGAGTGATCTGGACAGACTCCAGTGGAAGTGGGCAGGGTGCTGTGGTACCTCCAGGTGGACACCAGACAAGCCATTTCAGGAGACTTGCAGCAGAAAAGTTCTAGGACCAAATTAAAGGGCTCTAAACACAGGTTTACTGAATCAGGATAAAACATAAACAAGAGAGTAACTATAATTTTAGAGATGCCTTCTGTAACCTGATAACATTTTGTGTGTGTATAATCATCGATGGTGTATATCCTGTTTTCATCTCTGCTGTATCAGCCTTCCCCATGGACAGTGGGGTCCAACAAACAGACCCAATATATCCTTGCTCTGTTAAAGGGGTACAGAAGCAAGAAAGTATTGCCATAGCTGTCACTCTCCAAAACCTGGTGAGCAGCTGTGGCCTTCACATGCAAGTTTTTGTGTAGAGAGAGCACTGGGGACCATTCTGAGCATCACTGTGGGTGGCCAATTTATGGAGGCAATGATTACCATAAGTAGTTGGTGCCTCAGGAATATGTTTCTTAATTGGTCCCCTCATCCACCTTCCTGTGTATTTTTAGCACACACATGCACTCCTCAATTTGCCTTTAACATGTTTCACAAGCTAGTTGCTCACTTACTCTCAACAGGTTCCATATTTAGTGGATCTTATCCATCCCATTTGATTTACTTGCTCTTTATAGTTGAAGTGAATAGTCTAAATGACATAGTAAACACATATCACGGGTAACTTTGTGAATTAAGAAGAAAGAATGGGAGTAGAGAATGAACTAGGGAGGCGGAGGATATTCTGGACACCCATGTCCATGTGCTCACAGCTGTTTCTGAACAAAGTGCCTGCAGTGCAACCCACAATTACAGCCAGAATTAAACAGACCATGGGGCAACTCTTGAACTAGCACAAGCACAAGCATCCATGGGCTGGTCAGTACCCATGAAGTGAGACATGAGACTGACGTGAGAACCCTGGTCAGCTGGTATGCTCAACCTCTGGGTCAAATAAGTTTTAAGTGAGTTTAAATGTGAGACTTATAGAGACCCAGAAAACAGCTGAGAGATGGTTTAGAGATCAACATGCCACTCCAAAAATGCATGAGATGGATATAACCATGAATATACCAAGAACAAAAATAAATTCCATCTTCAGTGAGGACAGAAGGGAGTAAAAGAAGTACAAAGAACAGATAAATAAAGTCCTTAAGAGTAAAGAGTGCAGTCACGAGGATAATGCACACTAGAAAGAAGAAAGAAATCGACAACAAAAGCAAGGTGTACCTCCTCAGCTGGATGGATGTTGAATTCTGAGCAGGGTTCTAGTCCTCTCTAAGTGGTTTCTTGCTGTTGTCTTTGTGAGTTTTCTGTGGTCTGTTTATTTTTTATTATTTTGATATAAATAATTTTCTAGTTCAGACAAAGGGACAATATGGAGAAGATTCTCTTTCATAAAAGAATTCCTCGAAGAGCTGCCCTTTCTCCAGCAAAAATTAAGACAAAGATAGTTCTATTATCCCAGTCTAAAGTGTAGTAAGACTCTATTTTATGTAGCAGGATTAGCAAAGCTGCTTCTGCCCTTGGAAAGCAGAGTGTGGAGAGCTGAGCACTAGGAACCCAGAGATTTGTGAACTTAGAACTACTTCAAACAGGTGTTTACCAAGACAGCAAGGCTAGCAGACTTGTGTTCAACATATGTTGGGGAGGGGCGGTCTGGATTTATATAGATGCTGAAGCTCCTCCAGATCCAACAGTGATGGAGAGATACTTATATTGGAGAAGAGTGTAGGAGAACGGAGACTGTCAAAGAACATCTGTGTAGAGAGATGAGGGAATGGCAGAGGCCATGGGGTCCAATGTTGGGCAGCAGTGCTGGTTGGGCAGGTGCCAGGACAAGAAAGAGTACCCAGTGGTACTAAACTATAATTCACAAAGGAACGATCTTTAAGAAGCATCTACAAGCAGCAATAGTTTTAGAATCATCAAAACACAGTCCTACCTTTTGGGTTTTGATGACCTTCATCAGCCTTCAGAATGAAAAAATTCTTAGGATCATTGGGTAATTCATAGGACCTGTGTCAAGACTAAAGTATTGGGCTTCCTGCTAATACATCCTATACGAAGGCTAAAGCAATTAAGTGAAGACATAAAATAAATGCAATCAAATTTCCACGTTAAATTCATGAAGCAAGTCATAATGCTTTCACTACTAATAAGGCTAATTATCTGTGATAATCTGAGCTTGTCTAAAAGTAATGCCTTGAGACCTGAAGATGCCCACACAGAACATACAGACACAGAGACTATGGACAGCAGAAATCTCAAAGAATGAAAGTGGGGTGAGACAGGAAAGTAAGGTCAAGGGCTACCTCTGAGAGAAGGGGTATTGGGAAAATGATGGAGGGAACACCAACTAAAATGCCCATTTCCCTTTTCAGTGTTTAGTGGTCCCCAACACTAGGGTCCCTGTAAACTCTAAGGAAAACATACCTGTAGGCAATCCTTCCACTAAAGGAAACATTTCAGTGCCTTTCACCCACCCCCTAATGTCTGGGACTGGGGCCTCCTTTCCCTGACTCCCGGTTTTTCAGGAGGAACATTCATTAGAGTGACAGCCCTTTACTTTCTCCCCCTTCTCCACCCCGCCACACCAAATTTCACTCTGGGAGGAGGAATTTACCTCTTCCCCTCTGCCTCTTCTGCTTTGGAGGAAGAAAGGCAGTTTTGTTTTCAAGGTTTGTCAATTTCTATTTCTTAACAAGCCAGGGTGGTTTTAAGGTCTGGGGCATGGGGATGAACATTTAGAAGAAGAATCTGACTGTTATCAATTTAACATTTCAACATATACCCTGCCACCATGGACAGAACTCTTTAAGCATCTCTCCTTTACGATGAGCAGAATGTTACTTGTGGGAGTAAAGGGCACCCTGCTGTTCAAGGTCGGGGGTTGGGGAGAGGCCAGCAGGCCCAGAATTTGCGGCCCCTCAGCAACCTTACAACCTCGACCTAGCCTGGCGATAACCTTCCTACAGCCTCGCTACAAGGAAACTGGGGTCCTGAAGACCTCCGGCTGCATTGCTGCATCCCAGCTGCAGCTTCCTGTTCAGCCTGCATCTCTAGGCCCACATCAGCACTTGCTGGTGACCTGAGAGCAGGTGCTACACTCTGAGGGCTGCATTTCCACTGCTCAGTGACTCGCAGACGAGATCCAGCCTGGGTGAATCTGTACACTTCCTGCTCCCAGGGGCTCAACCCACCTTCCCCAATAAGGTTTGGTGGGTGTCATCTCTCCCAGATTTGTCCAACCTGTCTACTCTCCTTCAGCCCTAGAGGCACATGGTTCCCTTATATCCTATCATCACTTTTGTATTATTATTCAGCATTTAGCAATTCTTTCTATTAAACTTGTTTTACCCAGTTTGTATTGTTAGACCAATACAAAGCCTGAGTAGAATTTAAGGGAAGCAGTTGCTGATTTCTGCTTTCGGCTGGGTGAGACCCCAAGGACATTTGCTCTTGGCTGTGCACAGTGGTCTGTGTGGGGGCCCCTGACTCGCTTTTACCCTTTCACTGTGGATTTAAGTCACTGCAGCTCATCAGGACTTTGAAACTTTAGGGCTCATGTGCTTTTGGCTTCAGCAGGTCCTGCAGTTTATAGCTGCTTTGTCCAAATGTGAGTGGCAGGTGTGTGGGGATGAGGGTCCCTCAGCCACAAGGCAGTGGCCCTCAGGCACAGAAAGCTGCAGTCTGATCTTGAACAATGGACGTGCAGCCTGGCTTCACACGGTAGGCAGGACTGAGGCAGGATCTTGCCTAGAGATTTTCAGACATCGATGGGTAAAACAACATTTTATGCCTTTAAAAATGCAACACCACTGGGCTCTACATCCACTGTACATCATCCTTAGGGTTTACCTTTAACCTATTACAGCATAGTCAGGTAAGTATCCCCAGACTAGTTTTGTTCAGGGTTAAGGGGGAGAAGAAGAGGGCTCACCTGCATCCCTTTAGATGCTATTTTATTAATTAATTAATTTTTTGAAAACTGAAGAAAACTTTTTATTTCGAATGCTTATTCTAGTATGAACAGGGTATCAAAAATGCTTGTATGTATCATATAAATTCCAAAGAATTGTTTTAAATAAAATTTCACATGACGATTGGAGTCAAGCCTCAACTATGACTGTGGCCCTCCTGCTCCCACTAGCTCTCCTTCAGCTTCTCCCAGTTCAGGAGAAAGAGGGTGTATGTTATTGTGCTCAGTTGTTGAGAGAGAAAGAAAGCAACAATAATGGCAGACTGATGCTGCAGCCGTGTGGCTGACAGGGTCTTGGTGCTCTGGCTGGGTGTCAGGCCTGGACCTCTGAGGTGGGAGAGCTGAGTTCAGGACATTGGACCACCAGAGACCTCCTGGCTCCGCGTAATATCAATCAGTAAGAGCTCTACCTGAGATCTCCATCTCAAAGCTAAGACCCAGCTCCACTCAATGACCAGCAAGTTCCAGTGCTGGACACCCCATTCCAAACAACTAGCAAAACAGGAACACAGCCCCACCCATTAGCAGAGAGGCTGCCAAAAATCATAATAAGTTCACAGACACTCTGAAACACACCACCAGATGCAGTCCTGCCCACCAGAAAGAAAAGATCCAGCCTCATCCACCAGAACAAAGGCACTAGTACCCTCCATAGGAAGCCTACAAAACCCACAGAAGCAACCTTACCCACTGGGGGCAGACAACAAAAACAATGGGAACTACAAACCTGAAGCCTGCAAAAAGGAGACCCCAGATACAGTAAGTTAAGCAAAATGAGAGGACAGAGAAAAATGCAGCAGGTGAAGGAGCAGGTAAAAACCCACCAGACCAAACAAATGAAGAGGAAATAAGCAGTCTATCTGAAAAATAATTCAGAGTAATGATAGTAAAGATGATCCAAAATATTGGAAATAGAATGGAGAAAATACAAGAAACGTTTAACAAGGACCTAGAAGAACTAGAGAGCAAACAAACAATGATGAACAACACAGTAAATGCAATTAAAAATTCTCTAAAAGGAAACAATAGCAGAATAACTGAGACAGAAGAATGGATAAGTGACCTGGAAGATAAAATAGTGGAAATAACTACCACAGAGCAGAATAAAGAAAAAAGAATGAAAAGAATTGAGGACAGTCTCAGAGACCTCTGGGACAACATTAAACACACAAACATTTGAACTATAGGGGTCCCAGAAGAAGAAGAGAAAAAGAAAGGGACCAAGAAAATATTTGAAGAGCTTATAGTTGAAAACTTCCCTAATATGGGAAAGGAAATAGTCAATCAAGTCCAGGAAGAGCAGAGAGTTCCATACAGGATAAATCCAAGGAGAAACATGCCAAGACACATATTAATCAAGATAGCAAAAATTAAATCCAAAAAAATATATTAAAAGCAGAAAGGTAAAAGAACAAATAAAATACAAGGGGATCCCCAAAGGTTAACAGTTGATCTTTCAGCAAAATATCTGCAAGCCAGAAGGGAGTGGCAGGGCATATTTAAAATGATGAAAGGGAAAAAAACACAACCAAGATTACTCTACACAGAAAGGATCTCATTCAGATTTGAAGGAGAAATTAAAACCATTACAGACAAGCAAAAGCTAAGAGAATTCAGCATCACAAAATCAACTTTCCAACAAATGCTGATGGAACTTCTCTAGGCAGGAAACACAAGAGAAGGAAAAGACCTACAATAACAAACACAAACCATTAAGAAAATGGTAATAGGAACATACATATTGACAATTACCTTAAATGTAAATGGATTAAATGCTCCAACCAAAAGACATAGACTGGCTGAATGGATACAAAAACAAGACCCATATATATGCTATCTACAAGAGACCCACTTCAGACCTAGGGACACATAGAGTCTGAAAGTGAGGGGATGGAAAAAGATATTCCATGCAAATGGATATCAAAAGAAAACTGGATTAACAATTCTCATATCAGACAAAATAGACTTTAAAATAAGGACTATTAAAAGAGACAAAGAAGGACACTACATAATGATCAAGGGATCGATCCAAGAAGAATATATAACAATTGTAAATATTTATGCATCCAACATAGGAACACATCAATACATAAGTCAAATGCTAACAGCCATAAAAGGGGAAATCAACAGTAACATAATCATAGTAGGGGAGTTTAACACCCGATTTTCACCAATGGACAGATCATCCAAAATGAAAACAAATAAGGAAACACAAGCTTTAAATGACACATTAAACAAGATGATTTAATTGCTATTCATAGGACATTTCATCCAAAAACAACAGAATACACTTTCTTCTCAAGTACTCATGGAACAATCTCCAGCATAGATCATAAGTTGGGTCACAAATGAAGCCTTGGTAAATTTAAGAAAATTGAAATTGTATCAAGTATCTTTTCTGACCACAAAACTATGAGACTAGATATCAATTACAGGAAAAAAATCTCTAAAAAATACAAACACATGGAAGCTAAACAATACACTACTAAATAATCAAGAGATCACTGAAGAAATAAAAGAGGAAATCAAAAAATACCTAGAAACAAATGACAATGAAAACATGACGACCCAAAAACTATGGGATGCAGCAAAAGTGGTTTTAAGAGGGAAGTTTATAGCAATACAATCCTACCTCAAGGAATAAGAAACATCTTAAATAAACAACCTAACCTTATACCTAAAACAATTAGAGAAAGAAAAACAAAAACACCCCACAGTTAGCAGAAGGAAATCAATCATAAAGATCAGATCAGAAATAGATGAAAAGAAATGAAGGAAATGATAGCAAAGATCAACAAAACTAAAAGCTGGTTCTTTGAGAAGATAAACAAAATTGATAAACCATTAGACAGACTCATCAAGAAAACAGGGAGAAGACTCAAGTCAACAGAATTAGAATTAAAAAAGGAGAAGTAACAACTGGCACTGAAGAAATACAAAGGATCATGAAAGATTACTACAAGCAACTATATGCTAAAAAAATGGACAACCTGGAAGAAATGGACAAATTCTTAGAAAAGCACAATCTTCTGAGGCTGAGCCAGGAAGAAATAGAAAATATAAACAGACCAATCACAAGCACTGAAATTGAATCTGTGATTAAAAATCTTCCAACAAACAAAAGCCCGGGACCAGATGGATTCAACAGCGAATTCTATCAAACATTTAGAGAAGAGCTAAGACCTATCTTTCTCAAACTCTTCCAAAATAAATCAGAGGGAGGAACACTCCCAAACTCATTCTGTGAGGCAACCATCATCTTGATACCAAAATCAGAAAAATATGTCACCAAAAAAGGAAACTACAGGCCAATATCACTGATGAACATAGATGCAAAAATCCTCGACAAAATACTAGCAAACAGAATCCAGCAGCACATTATAAGGATCATCCACCATGATCAAGTGGGGTTTATCCCAGGAATGCAAGGATTTTTCAATATACACAAATCAATCAATGTGATACATCATATTAACAAACTGAAGGAGAAAAACCATATGATCACCTCAATAGAGGCAGAAAAATCTTTTGATAAAATTCAACACCCATTTATGATAAAAACTCTCCAGAAAATAGGCATAGAGGGAACCTACCTCAACATAATAAAGGCCATATTTGACAAACCCACAGCCACCATCATTCTCTATGATGAAAAACTGAAATCATTTTCACTAAGATCAGGAGCAAACAACGTTACCCACTCTCACCACTATTATTCAACATAGTTTTGGAAGTTTTAGCTGCTGTAATCAGAGAAGGAAAAGAAATAAAAGGAATCCAAATCAGAAAAGAAGAAGTAAAACTGTCACTATTTGCCGATGGCATGATACTATACATAGAGAATCCTAAAGATTCTACCAGAAAACTAGTAGAGCTAATCAATGAATTTGGTAAAGTTGCAGGATACAATATTAATGCACAGAAATCTCTTGCATTCTTATGCACTACTGATCAAAAATCTGAAAGAGAAATTAAGGAAACACTCCCATTTCCCATTGCAACAAAAAGAATAATAAACATAGGAATAAATTTACCTAAGGAAACAAAAGACCTGTATGCAGAAAACTACAAGATACTGATGAAAGAAATTAAAGATGATACAAACAGATGGGGAGTTATACCATGTTCTTGGATTGGAAGAATCAACATTGTGAAAATGACTATACTACCCAAAACAATCTACAAATTGAATGCAATCCCTATCAAACTACCAGTGGCATTTTTCACAGAACTAGAACAAAAAATTTCAAAGTTTGTGTGGAAACACCAAAGACCCCGAATAGCCAAAGCAACACTGAGAAAGTAAAACTGCCTGAAGGAATCAGGCTCCCTGACTTCAGACTATACTAGAAAGCTACAGTAATCAAGACAGTATGGTACTGGCACAAAAACAGAAATATAGATCAATGGAACATGATAGAAAGCCTAGAGATAAACCCACGCACATATGGTCACCTTATCTTTGATAAAGGAGACATGAGTATACAATGGAGAAAAGACAGCCTCTTAAATAAGTGGTCCTGGGACAACTGGGCAGCTACATGTAAAATAATGAAATTAGAACACTCCCTAACACCATACACAAAAATAAACTCAAACTGGATTAGAGACCTAAATGTAAGACCAGACACTATAAAACTCTTAGGGGAAAACAGAGGCAGAACACTCTATGACATTATTGACATCAAGATCCCTTTTGACGCACCTCCTAGAGAAATGGAAATAAAAACAAAAATGAATGAGACCTAATGAAACTTAAAAGCTTTTGCATAGCAAAGAAAACCTAAAATAGACAAAAAGACAACCCTTAGTATGTGAGAATATATTTGCAAATGAAGCAACTGACAAAGCATTAATCTCCAAAATATACAAGCAGTTCATGGAGCTCAATATCAATAAAACAACCCAATCCAAATATGGGCAGAAGAACTAAATAGACATTTCTCCAAAGAAGATTGCCAACAAACACATGAAAGGATGCTCAACATCACTAATCATTAGAGAAATGTAAATCAAAACTACAGTGAGGTGTCATCTGACACCAGTCAGAATGGCTATCATCAAAAAATTTATAAAAAATAAATGCTGGAGAGGGTGTGGAGAAACGGGAACCCTTCTATATTTTTAGTGGGAATGTAAATTGATACAGCCACTATGGAAGACAGTATGGAGGTTCCTTAAAAAATAAAAATAGACCTATCTTATGATCCAGCAATCCCAATATACTGGGCATATACCTTAAGAAAACCATAATTCAAAGAGAGTAATGTACCATAATGTTCATTGCAGTACTATTTACAATAGCTATGACATGGAAGAAACCTTAGTGTCCATTGACAGATGAATGGATAAAGAAGATGTGACACATATATACAATGGAATATTACTCAGCCATAAAAAAAAACAGAACTGAGTTATTTGTAGTCAGGTAGATGGACCTAGAGTCTGTCATACAGAGTGAAGTAAGTCAGAAAGAGAAAAACAAATACTGTATGCTAACAAATATATATGGAATGTAAAAAAATATGGTTCTGCAGAACCTAGGGGCAGAGTAGGAATAAAGACTCAGATGTAGAGAATGGACTTGAGGACATGGGGTGGGGGAAGGGTAAGCTGAGACGAAGTGATAGAGTGACATGGACATATATACACTACCAAATGTAAAATAGATAGCTAGTGGGAAGCAGCTGCATAGCACAGGGAGATCAGCTCCGTGCTTTGTGACCACCTAGAGGGATAGGATAGGGAAGGTGGGAGGGAGATGCAAGAGGGAGGGGATATGGGGATATATGTATACATATAGCTGATTCACTTTGTTATACAGCAGAAACTAACAAAACAATGTAAAGCAATTATACTCCAATAAAGACAGTAAAAAGAAATTTCACATGACATATGAAATTATTACCAAAATAAATTTTTAATGAAGCAATCACTTGAAATTCCCTAATATCAATTACTGAGGATCAAGAATGTCAGACCTTTAAGAATGCTGAAATTTTACCTAATCCAAAACATTTGTTTGACACATGAAGAAACTGAGACTCCGATGAGAAAAACATTGGAAACAAGATATTAAGACTCATTTTTCCCTCCAGGTGTCCAGGTTTCAATGAACCATAGTAAATATATATATATATATATTTAAAATTATGTTTAAGTATAGTTGATTTATAATGCTGTGTTTAATTTCCGCTGTACAGCAAAGTTGCTCAGATGCTATTTAGATATAATAGTGGTCTGTGGCAGCCCCGGGGATGGTGTTCAGGGGACAGAACCTGCCCTGGGCCTCCTGCTTTGGGGAACAGGCACTGATGCATTTCTCAGTGTCGCTGATGTGAGGCCAACGTTGTGATCACTTTTTGTTTTTAAATACCTTTATTGGAGTGTAATTGCTTTACAATGGTGTGTTAGTTTCTGCTGCATAACAAAGTGAATCAGCTATACATATACATACATTCCCATATCTCCTCCCTCTTGGATTTCCTCCCTCCCACCCTCCCTATCCCACCCCTCTAGGTGGTCACAAAGCACTGAGATGATCTCCCTGTACTATGCAGTTTTAACTCTAGAATCTAAGATGTGAATCTCATTAAGAGATGTGGTGTTAGATCTACTTTTTCCTTTCTTAGGAGGACTTATTTTTTATTTCTAAATTTGAACTCGAGGGTTTGTAACCCAAGGAATGAAGTTCAAGCTAGTTTTACACACAGGTCTGAAAGCAAGGATGTCAAAGGTTTCCCTTTTTCTGAAAAAAGCTCTGATATTAAATTTAACTAGAGATTTTATTTGGATTTTGCCAGTTTCTCCACTAATTTTTTCCTGTTTAGAACCTCATCCATGCTGCTGCAGTGCATTTAATGACCCTGTCTCCTTCCTCTATGTCAATGGTGGCAGTCTGTGGGCTTTCCATGACTCTCACACATTTGAGAGGTCTGCTTAAGTATTTTGTAGAATGTCCCTCAATAGGAATTTGCATGATGTTTTCTCAAGATTAGACTAAACCTATGTTTTCTGGGGGAAGAATAATACTGAAGTGAGCCTCCTTCTCACTCCATCTTGTCTGGGGTATAGGATGTCAACTTTTATCCCTTGGTTAAGGTGGAGTCGGCTAGATTTCTCCACTGTAGACTCACTATTTATTCTCATCCTGCATTCTGTCCAACCCAAGTCACTAAGCCGTGTGCTCAAGGAATTTGTGGCAGTATAACAAAACCACCCTAGTAATTAATACATATTTTAGTGATATGCTTTCAGGCTATGCAAATATTCTGTTTCTCTTTAAAATATTGCTCATTATTTTGGAATTCACTCATGGATTATGCCTGCAGCAATTATTGCTATGCGATTATAATGGTGATTTTCCTATTCTTCTTATCCTTATATATTTATTACTTGGAATTTTTCTGTAAGAATTTTGTCCTTACTTTCCATTTACTTATATATTTAATCATGTATTTACATTAACATGGGCTCAAGGATACTTACTTTATTCTTTGGTACATAACACAACACCATCATTATTTCTCTTTGGGGACAGTTGTTCTGGCTTTGGTCACTTGGAGCTCTTTCAGATGGGCTCCTGTGTCCTTTTGACAAGCCCCTATCTTCTATTTATTTATTTTTAAAGCACTTCATTATTTTCTGATACTTCAAGATGATCTACCTCATCTTGTGTTGTTGCTGCCCTAGCAGGAAATCATTTGAAGCCCTGAAATCAATCTTTTATGAAGGGAGCTCTGGTTTCTTTTGTTGGAGAACGGGATTAAAAAATCAATACAAGCACTGGCTGTAATTGTTGCTGCTGGAGTGGTACTGTTTCTAGGCCCTCTCAGTGGAAGACCTAGCAATACTCCTGTATGCTAAACCATGCACACACAGGATTTTAATTATCTTGTCTAGCTATCCACCTACCTACCTACCTTCCTATCCCTTGTCTATCTGTCCATCTACATATAACCTCTCCATCTCTCTATTAAAATGAACAAGAGTTTATACTGACACCTCCTATTCTAATCCAGCATCACAGGGCTTACTCTACCCTCTCTCCCTTGCTTATTTGCAACCTCCTTCTCTGACAGTGAGAAACCCTGTTTCCCGTTATCCACAGTTTGTTTACTTATTTGTCCCATCCTTGAATATGTATTGAGTAGGTTCAGAATGGCTAACCAGTGCCTCTGGGAGAAACATACTTGCCAGTTAGAGTATGGTGTTCCTGTCTTCCACCTTCAAGTGTTCAGCTGAAACACTGCTTTCCAGAGACACTTAGGTCAACTCTTTTTCTCCCACTACCTTCAGTGAAGTTATGTCCTACATTTATGGTACACTTAGCTCATCTGTCACAGTCTGCATTCCGTCCTGGAATTCCCTATCCTTCTGGTGGTGGTTTAAAGTGTGCCTACAGTCAAGTTCACTCTTTGTCAAACACATAAATCCTATGGGTATGACAAATGCATGGAATCACCCATGTATGAATCAACCCAGGACCGTATGGAAGAGTTGCTTCAACCTAAATATCCTTAACAATATACTTTGGAGACACTATACAACCAGCCTTGTGAGAAAAAACCCAGGCCACAGCTTTGGAAGGAACCCTACCTCTAATCAAGCATCAATGACTTGTTTGGCTGAGGATGAGATTAAGGAATTGAGGATGACTTACTCTCTTTATAATCCATAAAGACAGGTCATGTGGTATTGATTTTAATTCTCTTGTAATTTTATATTTTGGACTTCAACCTAACTTAAAAGATACTTAATTTTTAATCTTTATGTTTTCCTTAAAATTGATAAAAAAGTGTGTATTTAAATTTGGGCTATCTCCGTGTTGTTAGCATTTTTTTGATTGGGGTATATTTATATTATCATGCAATCTCATTGCTGAATTGCTGATGTCAGACGATATAGCTGAACATAATTTGGGATGGGAAATAGAGCAGAGAACATTCATGCTTGGAGGTTAATTCAGGCACTGCACTGCTCATGTGAAATGATCCCCAACAGAACAGTATTTGGGTTTCATGTTTTGATATTCTTGAGATTTCACTTTTTGAGATCCAGTAGAGTTACATTTTCTAACCTTTTTTCTCCCTTGTGATGGTTAAGTTTAGGTGTCAACTTAACCAGCCATGGAGTGCCCAGTTTAAACATTATTTCTGGGTGTGTCTATGAAGAGGTTTTGGGATGAGATTAGCATTAGAAGGGGTAGATTGCCCTCCCTAGGGTGGGTGGGCACCATCCCATCCTCTAGGGCCTGAATAGAAGGAAAGGCAGAGGAAGCTGAATCTTCCCCTTTTTCTCCTGCCTCACTGCTCGCGCTGGAGCATCTCATCTCACCTTTTCTGTCCTCCGATTGGGGTTTACACTATCAGCTCCCCTGCTTTTCAGGCCTTCAGACTCAGACTAAATTGTAACACCCGCATCCCTGGGTCTCCAATTTACAAACCAACAGCACCTTGCACCATCTCAGCCTCCATAATCACATGAACTAACTCTCTCTCCCTCTCTCTCTTTCTGGTTCTGTTTCTCTGGACAACGCTGACTTACATCTCCCTTGTTCTTTCAGTCTTTTCCCTTTGGGAGGCATAAAGTTTTTGTGGAGGAAGAAGAACTGGGCAGACATACTTTTGTCCCTCTCTTTCCCCTGCATTAGTTTACACTTGGAATCACTAAACTGGGGCCCCTGAATTGAAATCCTTCCACTTTTCAGTGCTGTCAATAGTAAAGTGGGTTAGTTCCTATTTTGGAAACGATTTGTGGCTACAGACCTAAACCACGTTTACAGCACCTTTAACAGTAATAGAGGTCACATTTAACCTCCATCTTCTGGACTCATTTGTCCTTTTTATTTGGTTTTTATCTCTGGCAGGAAAACAAGTGTGTCTAACACATAGCACAAGGAAGGATGTGGGTAAGGATGAAGGGAAGTGGTATTTGTTAAAATCGTATTCTGTATCAAGCTCTGTGCTGCACAGTTTATATATGCTCTGTTTATTTGATCCTCACAAATAATATGTTTACTCTCTGGCACTTTATTAGTTTTTATTTCCCCTCTTCCCTGTTCAGGTCCTGAGAAACAATTTAAGTGTAATACTTGATTCAGCAGGGGACCCAGGTAGTACTCTGAAGACATGGGGAAGAAAGACTGGAAATTGGAGAACCAGCCATTCATGCAGGTCTGAGAATGTCACCACCAGCGGCACCTGGGGCTGAGTGCCACTGGGGATGTCCCGCTGAGAGGCCCTGTGGAATGGTTCAGAGCTGTGAACGGCGAGCACTGAGCTACTTACCCACCAGTTATCATCTCAGGTTCGGAGATTTGCTCCTGGACCACTAACTCCTTAGTGCTCTTAGCTTGCCCTGCCCAAGATGGGGCGGCTCAGCAGCCCATGATAGCCTCTGATGGAGAAACCCAGGAAGCCAGAGGCATATATGTAGATGGAGATAACCTTGGGCAGGATATTGACAGGGTCTATTATAAGTACTATTTGCATTTCACTCTTTACATTTCACTATTGAGGAATCTCAGCCCCAAATATTTAAGTAACTTGTCTGAAATCACATGGCTAATAAGAGGCTAAGTTTTTAAACCTAGGTCTTAGTGAGATTCACCCGTACTCCTTTCTGCTGTACGTGAAACCTTGCCTGACATCTGTCTTACCTCTCACTGCAGGGCACTGAAAACAAAAGATGTGGCATGGTCTCTTGGTGAGGGCAGTCAAGAAATAATAGACAATGAGATGGAAATCTAGAGTCATGGGAAACTGGATGCAGCCTGGAGACTGTCATGCAAAACCCAGCTCTGCCTGCACCAGGTGAGCACCTAGGAAAGCTTAACTGAGCTCTCACGTGTCTCCTAACTCAGTTTAACACAGAGGGATATTAGCGGAGACAACTCTGAAATCAATGGCCTGGAAGCTTTAGATGTTTTTGTGGATTCTGAGCTCACTCCCATGTAGTCTTCAACCTTTCAGTGTCCAACTGCTAGATGCATAAGTGAGGAGTAGACTCCAGCCACAGCTGCTCTAGAAAACCAGAGTGGTGAGGAAAACGTGCATTTCAGCTGGGCTGTCATGCTGGACTTGAAATGTGAGAAGGATGCATGAAGTGCCAGTGAGAAGAGCCTCTCTGTTAAGAAGCTGAGCCCTGAAAAACTCTGATCTCACTGTTTGACTTTCAAGGGTTGCTTCTAAATAATGGGTGGCATGAGGTCAGCTTGAAAAAATGCCATCATGCGTATATTTGCTGTATTGTATCTTGTAAACAATATTCCTTCTCACGATCAATACCCAGAGATCCATGTGTGTCCAGTGATCGGCTTTCCTTTGGCAAAGCCACCTGAAGACCGTGGGATGGAAACGGCGCTGTCTAGATGAATGGGCAGCTGAACCCCCTCAGGCTGAAGAGGACTTGAGTTAAACTCATTAGCAAAGGTCATAAGGAGATATTACTTTGAAGAAGTCAGTGAATCTCATTGGGGATTGAAAGATTATTTTTTGTTTAACCAAATAGTAAATTGTTTATATTGAGAAATACAAAGAAAAAGAAAGAAAAGAAAAATCAAGTTAATGTGGTCACCTAGTATTAAAATCTGTGTGTGTGTATATGTATACACACACACATATATATTATATTAATATAATATATAAATATATAACTAATACTGCATGTCTAAAATCACATATATGGCCTATGTTCTTATATATTTATATATATATGTATATAGCTATACATATACATATTATATATATCTTCTACATTAGGAAATATATATGTAATTTTTTATAATCCTGAGATCAGAATGTATATAAGTTTTATAATATTTTTTATCATCGAATTATGTATGTTTCCTTCCTTAATTTTGTATTAGATACACTTAGATACTCATATTATTTGTAGACAAGAATTGAGACTATGCCCTTTAGTAGGTGAGGTTCTGTTTCCTGATATTAGCAAAGTTTATATATTCTGATACCAATATATTTCTTTTAATTTTTCTGAGTTTCACCTGTTTTCTTCTTGTATCTCTTTTTGACGGTTGGATACAGAACAAGCCTTAACCGATTATATCCTGAAGATCGGACTCACTAACTTGAAGCTTCATGACCAGGCGTCTTCCTTTCAGAGGGCCGGGCAGCTAGGGACCTTGTGGGGAAAGTTCAGAACCGGCCTTAACTTGCAGGGGTGCACATCCCATCCTTGACTTTCTCAGCCATCTGATTTATGCCATCTTGAATGCAAATATTACAGGTCTATTATCTATTTTTGTTTATTATTTATCTATTATTGTAAATTTTGTATGGTCCAAGCTTATACAATAACTTCTGAAGTAGCAGGCTAATCTCTGCACATCATATACTTACAGTGGTGTCAGCCCCCAGACAGGTCCTGAAGGGTGCATAGTTCAGGCCCCCTCTTCCTGTGAATGTCCAAAAATATAAAATCTATGTTTTAATGTTATTATTAAAATATTACTTTGATTAATATTTGGTTCTTTTGACTTTTACCTCTTTGTGAAAGTATGTTAAATATTTGCTTAGATTTAACCTCCTTCTGTATCTGATGTATTTCATGACTGAGCACATCCTAATGTGAGTTCCTATCTGATCCATCTGTCAGCTAGAGTTCAAGTGCAGTTATGTAAACATATGGGTTTGTGAGAAGGATTTTTCTAAGAGCATTAGATATATGGTTTTTTCTCTTATTTTTCTACTAATGTTAGCAACTTACTTTGATGTAGAAATATTTGGTAACAACCTAATCTCCACAAGGCTCTGTGTATACTTCATTATATTTATAATTTGGTGCTTTAAAGTATATACAAACCTGAAACTCTTCTGATTTTAAAATGTATTTGTTGATTTATGCCTGAGTACGTACTGAACTTTTTTTTCCAGTAAGGTTGCAACTTAATAGTTTTGGGTTTTACTCACTAATTGTGGAGTTATTAGGTGAGTTAATTTTCATGTCTAGAGTGCTGGGCCTTCAGAGAGAGAAGTCTTATTTATATCGCTAGTTGTATTCTTTCTATCAATCTGTTCTTTACTCAGGTAATTCCCATGAAGAAGAGCTTCACTCTTTATCTCCTAAGATTTGTATTTATTCTCCATAGCTTTAATTTTATTTATTACAGAGATAACATCTTTTATTTCACTGATTTGATTTTGACAGAAATTTATCTGCTTTTCTTTGCCTTATTTCTACATTTTACATTGGGCATGGTGCTTTTGATCCCATGGAGGGTATTTTACTCTTAGAATATTACCTTCTTACAAATTCACAGGGACCTTTATCTTTGTTTTGTTTATATTTTTTGCTTGCTTATTTCTAGGCAGAACTTAGAATATTACCCTGGTTTTGTGCTTGGTAGGTTTACCTTTATTCTTGACAAGCTCAAATTTTGCTCTTTTTTTTTTTTTTCTTAAGGCATGCCATCTATGCGATCACCTCTCAGCTCTCTGAGGAAAGGGGACAGATCTCTCTCTGTGACTTTTGTATCCCCAGTCTCTATAACAATGCATGACAAAGAATATTATTCTCAGTAAATGTTGGTTTATGAAAAGCACCATGAAATCATTGCCCAGTGTGATATATAGCACACACTTGTGGGGATAGACTAAAAGTTCACATCCAGTGAACACATGGATGCACATAAGGCAATAGCTCAGGTTTAGAAAACATATGTAGGATGTCTCCAATAGCAAGCAAAGTGTCCTGACCAGTGAAAAAAATCAAGTTGAGACCATTTCTTCTGAAAAACAACAACAAAATCATTCACTCTGCTAGTCACCATTTTTCTCTTTTGGTTTTGGTGCTGTGCTACAGACAAAACTGTAGCTTTAAGTTTCAATGTATAAAAGGCACAAGCAAATTCCAGAAAATACAAATCTTAATAGTTGAAATGGATTTTCAGAGGTATATTAGATACTAATGAAGTCAGGTAGAAAAATGAAATTTTACAACTCAGAACTGTTGATTAAAAAAAAAATTAGGATGAATGAGACAATACAAGTTTTATTCAAAATAACAGTTATCTATTAATGATATGGTAAAAACTAAGGGGTTATTTCCAGGTTTTTATGAGACTTATAAATCAGATTTATGAAAATGTTATTACTTCCAGCACATCTTTAATCTTAATATATTTTTCTCCCTGAATAGTCTGATAAGAACTGCAAAAGTAATATAAGTTTTTGAAAGAGCAAATATTTTGAGGGAATTATTAATATTAAATAAAACACATTTCCCAAGTATGTCATCAAGATGTAATCTACATAATAACGTTAGATTTAATATCCCTTCCCTGGCTCTGCAGGTGTTATTGATCAAATCCATATCTCTATGTGGGATTTCGGATTAGTGAACTTGAATGGAAGATGGGCTACATTTTTCATGTTTCATCTGATATTGCAGTGATTTTATTAGAAGTTGATGAAATATATGCTGTATTTAATTCTATTGATTAGTGCATTTTACTCATGAAGTTACATTTGGGTTCAACTCCTTTGGGACATTTTTTTACTCCATTGTCTGTGATGGCCTGATAATGGTAATTGTTGAAATTTAGAGACAGAGTGATTTAGGTGAGTTACCATCCAACTTGTCTTGTCATTCCAGTGAATTCATGATTTATTATGTTGAAATTCCATTAAATAAAACAATATAAACTTTGATGGTAATTTATTAGTTTTTCAATTAAGTTGAAAAGATAAGCAGATAACCATCTCTATAGAGACCTGGCCGATACAATCCCTCCTTGTAACTGTAATATACAGAAAGACAATCAGTGATGAGTTTGACTGATGACTATGGACTCTAAGCAAAAAAAGTTATGATTTAAAGATTCATAACATCACATTATGAAAATCTGATGTAACTCTGTCCTCAGCATGCTTACTGAAGCAGAGGGAATATTGTGTCTAATTTTCAAGAGCAACATCTTCCCAAGAGGATGCTTTTTGGGTTTTCTCTAGGACAGTTGTTTTGTTTTTTCCAAGCTGACAATATTCTTGCTTCTAACTGGCATATTTCTCTTCTACATTTTTCAGTTAGATTATGTGCTAGTCTTGCTCTGACTTCTAAACTACTCTGTCTTCATAAACTAAGTGTATATATTTATGATCCAATTATTTGCATATTCTGTTGTCCAATTATCAGAAGGACATCTTATTTTTTGATTCCAAGTTGTTGGGGGTATATGTGTGTATGAATCCATGTAAACTGGCGTGAAGGAGTAGAATGTCATCTCTTTAGTATACATCCTTTGATACAATGGCAGAAGCTAATATTTTACAACACTCAGATTGTTCAGCAAATTTATCATCATATAATGCTACGTCCTATGTGAGTTTTCACATACTTATAGCAGGAATAGATTTTTTTTTTTTTTTAGTAATTGTCATACTGAGTGAAGTAAGTCAGATGAAAGACAAATATCATATGATATCACTTATATGTGGAATCTAAAAAAGAGGGTACAAATGAACTTACTTACAAAATGGGTGTAGGAAACAAACTTATGGTTACCAGGGGATTTGGGGGGTTAAATTGGGAGATTGGGATTGACATATACACACTACTATATATAAAATAGATAAGTAACAAGAGCCTGCTGTATAGCACAGGGAACTCTACTCAATACTCTGTAATGACCTATATAGGAAAAGACTCTAAAAAAAAAGAGCAGATATATGTATAACTGATTCACCTTGCTGTACACCTGAAACTAACACAACAGTATAAATCAACTACACTCCAATAAGAATTTTAAAAAAATAGTGTTTTCATTTACTCAGTTGTTACATATTTTTTGTACCTCAGAAATTGTATGGGATAAATATTGAAAAGTAAGAATGAATCAAATCACTTTAAACGTCTTTTTTGTCTTATGGCTATTATTTGAAATCAACATTAATAAATAGTTTTATTCTCTGAAAATTTCAGTAAAGGTTAAATGTGAACACAAACAAAAACAAGGAGGAACGCCCAACCCCTGACCATTTGACAATTCCCTCATCCCTAAATTCAAACATAATTTTCCACAATAAATTCTGTTTGAACATTTTCCATTGTCCTCTGATTTATGGACTTGACATGAAGGATAATTGACAATATTCAGCTGTCATAGCGGTAACCTTCTGAAGGTTTATACTTTATGAACAACCCTCTTTCTGAATTAAAACTTCACTTGTTTGCTGGATTTACATCAAAGTTCTTATATCTGGGTAGTCTGCCACTGTTAAAACCTGTTTCTTTATTTTACTGTATTAGGGATCATTCTGATTTCTCTTTCCCCAGGGAAACCTCGCCTCTCAGAGGGTGCCATGTCCACTCTGGACAAATGGACCAGGGCTGCTCTGACCTCTAAGTATTTATGATGTAGCGTCACAGGCCCTGAGGGCTCCTGAACCGTCCATTACCCATTGTATGTCCTATAAGCCTCTCCAATATTGTGGTTCAGCACAAACCCCTCAGTGTCACTTTAGCTTTCCCTGTGGTGTCCTCGCCGTCCCAGCTCACCTGCCACACACACACTGCATGGCCCCGGGGCCTGTTCCCGGGAGTAGAAGGGATGGTCCTCTGCTCTATTACTTGCATCTTAGATTATTCTTTTGTACTACTTGGAGCTACCTGGCACTCACCATATGTAAAATATTTTCAAATAGAAAAATCATATACAATAGCAGCAACATAGCAACACTGTTTTTACAATCTCTCATCTATCTACCTATCATGTATCTATCCTTCTATTTGTGTGTGTGTGGGTGAGGGAGAGTGGGCGATTCTATTTTTACTTCTCAAATATTAATTCAATTGAATTGATTCGAACAATTTATACATTGTTATATTGATACATTTTCAGGATAGTTATACATTTGTAGGATAGTTTGGAAATCCAGAAAGTTATGTCAAGCATAGAAACAAGCATATTAGATCCAGCTCTACATAGAGGTTGGAACGTAAATAGCATATGCTGTCAAGTAGGAGAGCCCTCTAACAAATGTGTGTTCCTTGAGAAGTGGTTCTAGCCACTCGGGAAACTGGTGAGAAGTGTGGAGGGCCTTAGAGTTGAAAGAATTGATATAGGGGGCTTGTTATTAAGCAGGGATCCATTCTTCAGAAATATGAATGTGGGTCACTGAAATACAATGTGATGCTTTGCCCTAAAAACAAGAGAGCAATGGGAAATGAGAACAACTGAGGATAAGCTGCAGGTGGGCATGAGGGATGTGCAGTCTGTAGGCTGAGTCCTGAGCTCTAAGCTTTCAGCCATTAGCTAACGGAGCAGGCAGGAGCACAGCCTGTGGGCTTCCCCCAACTTGGCCTTCAGAAAGTCAACTAACTAGTCATGTCATGGTTTGAGTTCTTAATTTTTAAAATTACTAGATTTGCATTTATGACCATTATGGAGAACAGTATGGAGCTTCCTTAAAAAACTACAAATAGAACTACCATATGACCCAGCAATGCCACTACTGGACATATACCCTGAGAAAACCATAATTCAAAAAGAGTCATGTACCACAATGTTCATTGTAGCACTATTTACAATAGCCGGGACATGGAAGTAACCTAACTGTCCATAAACAGATGAATGGATAAAGAAGTTGTGGCACATATATACAATGGAATATTACTCAGCCATGAGAAGGAAAGAAATTGAGTTATTTGTAGTGAGGTAGATAGACCTAGAGTCTGTCATACAGAGCGAAGTAAGTCAGAAAGAGAAAAACAAATACTGTATGCTAACACATATATACGGAATCTTAAAAAAAAAAAAAAAAGGTACTGATGAACCTAGTGGCAGGGCAGGAATAAAGACATAGACATAGAGAATGGACTTGAGGACATGGGAGGGGAGGGGGAAGCTGGGGCGAAGTGAGAGTAACATCGACATATACACACTACCAAATGTAAAATAGATAGCTAGTGGGAAGCAGCCGCATAGCACAGGGAGATTAGCTCCGTGCTTTGTGACTACCTAGAGGGGTGGGATAGGGAAGGTGGGAGGGAGGCTCAAGAGGGAGGGGATATGGGGACATGTGTTTGAATATGGCTGATTCACTTTGTTGTACAACAGAAACTAACACAGTATTGTGAAGCAATTATACTCCAATAAAGATTTATTAAAATTTAATTAATGAATGAATGAATTAATAATTTTAGAGCAGGTTTAGTTTTACAGTAAAATTGAGCAGAAATTTCCTGTATAACCCCACTTTACCCCACAAAGTTTCCCTTACTGTTAATAGTTTATATTAGTGTGGTGCATTTGTTACAATTGATGAACTGATATCTGCACATTACTTTTTAACTGCAGACCATAGTTTACATTAGGATTCACTCTTTGTGTTGTATAGCTCTGTAGGTTTTCACAAATGCATACTGCCATGTATCCACCATCACGGTACCATACAGATTCATTTCACTGCCCTGAAAATCCCCCATTTCATCTATTCATGCACAAGTCCTTGATATCTGCTGTTCTTTTTACCATCTTCATAGTTTTGCTTTTTCCAAAATGTCATATAATTAGAATCATATAATATGCAACCTTTTCAGAATAGCTTTTTATACACAGCAATATGCATTTAAGGTTCCCCCATGTTTTTGCATGGCTTGACACCTCATTTCTCTTTATCACTGGGTAATACTCCATTGCATGAATGTATCCCAGTTTGTTGATCCATTCACCTATTGAAGGGCATCTTGGCTGCTTCCAGTTTTTGGCAATGATGAATAAAACAGCTATTAATAGTCAGATGCCTGTTTTTGTGTTGACATACATGTTTCACTCATTTGGGTAAATACCTAGGAACAACGTGCAGGGTTATGTGGTTAAGGCGAGGTTTAGATTTGTAATAAATTGCCGAACTGTCTTCTAAAATGGCTGTACCATTAGTAGTCCACCAGCAATGAGTCAGAGTGCCTTGTTGCTCCACGTCCTTGCTCGAATTTGGTGTTGTCAGTATTTTGGCTTCTAGCTAACCTAATAGGCATGTAGTGATAGCTCATTGTTATTTTAGTTTGCAATTCCCTAATGACATATGATGTTGAGCATCCTTTCATATGCTTATTTTCCATCCATTTATCTTCCTTGGTGAGTAGTATATTAAGATATTTTGCCCACTTTTTCATAGGCTTGTTTTCCTACTGCTATGTCCTTTGATTATTTTGGTTACAGTTCTTTAGATGTGCGATTTGCAATTATTTTCTCCCAGGCTGTGGTTTATCTCTTAAATTCTCTTAACAATGTCTTTTACAGAGCAGAAGTTTTTAACTGTAATGAAGTTCACTGTATAAATGTTTTTCATGAATCATGCTTTTGTTTTTGTATTAAAAACTCATTTTCCTGCCCAAGCTCACCTGGATTTTCTTCAATGTTATCTTCTAGAAGTGTTATAGTTCTACATTTTACATTTAGGTCTGCCAACTAAAAATTGGCAACTGACGTCTGCCTCTGCAAGGATTAGGTCACTAACTGTGGCAGTCACCGAACTTCAACACACCTTGAAAGGAGTCCAGGGTGGAGATCAGGAATGAGGCCCTCTTTGCGCTGGGAAAAACTGGAAGAATAGTCATTCAGATAATTAGATATTTTCAGGAGAAGATTTTATGAGCCCAAATTCTTGTATCTTATTATATCTAGAAAAGCACTAAAATCATTAATGGAATATATGCTCCTGTTTCTAGCAGTAAACTTCATGAGACCAGCAGCAAACCCCTGCCAAAATGTGTGCTTGATTGCATGTATCGCCCTTCACCAAAATTACGTATATACTGACCACCCCTCCACCTCTTCAGAGCAGTTCCTCAGAGCTATCTGAGATGCTGTCTCCAAGGCTATAGTCCTCATTTTGCCCCAATAAAACTTAACTCACAATTCTCATAGTGCAGGGTTTTTTCCAGTCAACAGGTCTGTGATTCATTTTGAGTTAATTTTTGTGAAAGGTGTAAGGTTAATGTCTATATATATATATATATATATATAGCACCGCTTCTTGAAAGCACTCTCCTTTCTCCATTCAACTGCCTTTGCTCCTTTATTAAATTTCAGTTTACATTTAAATTACAGGGCTACGTTTTTATGGTTCTATTTTTGGCTTCCTATTCTGTTCTATTGATTTATTTCTATATTCTTTCACCAATACCACACTACTGTTATAGCTGTTGCTTTAGAATATATCTTGAAGTTGGGTATTTTTTTCATTTTCTGACTTTGTTCTTCTTCAATATTGTGTTGGCAATCTGTATCTTTTGTTTTTTTATGTAAACTGTAGAATGAATTTGTTGACATCCACAAAATAGCTCACTGGTATTTTGATTTAGATTGCATTACATCTGTAGATCAAGCTGGTAAGGACTGACAACCTAACATTATTGAGTGTCTTTCTTATGAACATGGAATATCTGTGCCTTTAGTTAGACTTCCTTTGATTTCTTCCATCAGAGTTTTGTAGTTTTTCTTGTATAAATCTTATATGTATATTTTGTTAGATATATACTTCAACATTTATTTTTCCTTTCTTTTGGTGTTAATGTAAATGGTGGTGTGTTTTTAACTACAAATTCTGACTACTAATTGCAGATATGTAAAAAAGCAATTGACTTCTGTATATTAATCTTTTATCTCACAACCTTGATATAATCACTTATTAGTTCCAAAAGTTTTTCTTTATTCTTTGGTATTTTATATATATATATATATATATATATATACACACACAAATATGTCATATATGAACAAATTTTCATTTCTTCCTGATATATACCTTTTATTTGCTTTTCTTTTCTTATTGCATTATCTAGGACTTCCAGTATAATGCTGAAAAGGTAGGAGAGAGGGCATTCTTGCTGAGTTCCTGATCCTATGGGAAAAGCATGTAGTTTCTCAGCAGTAAGTATGATGTTAGATGTAGGTTTTGTGTAGTTGTTCTTTATCAAGTTGAAGAAGTTCCTCTCTATTTCTAGGTTTCTGAGAGTTTTTATTATGAATTATTACTAGATTTTGTCAAATGTTTATTCTCCATCTATTGATGTGCTCATATGATTTTTAACTTTTTTATTGCTATGACAGATTACATTAATTGATTTTAAAATATTGAAGCAGCCTTGAATATCTGGGATAAATCCCTCTTGGTTGTAGTCTATAATTCTTTTTATATATTGTTGGATTCAATTGCTAATATCTTGCTGAGGAATTTTGAATCTATGTTCATAAGAAATACTGGTGTACAGTTTTCTTATCTTGTAGTATCTTTGTATTGTTTTTATATTAGGGTACTGTTTTTGTCTAGTAAAATGAGTTAAGAAGTGTTCCCTCTGCTTCTATTTTCTACAACAGATTGTAGAGAATTGGTTTTGCTGAGTTTCTCATTTTTTAATTGAGAATATTTATACATAACCAATAGAATAATTCTGAAGATTATAAAAGCTGATGTGTTTAGAATGTTTATTACATTTTTGGTCACTCAATAACAGTCAAGAAACTGGAGGCTTTGTAATGAAAACATTATTATAACACTGGCTGCTGATATGGCTTGCACTGGTACTACATTTTATTTTTTTAAATTAAATATAATTTTTTAAAGAGTTTATTTATTTATTTTTGGCTGCATTGGGCCTTTGTTGCTGCATGCAGGGCTTTCTCTAGTTGAGATGAGTGAGCGTACTCTTTGTTGTAGCACACAGGGTTCTCATCTCAGTGGCTTCTTTTGTTGTGGAGCATGGGCTCTAGGTGCACGGACTTCAGTAGTTGTGGCATGCAGGCTCAGTAGTTGTGCCACACAGGCCTAGTTGCTCTGCAGCATATGGGATCTTCCTGGACCAGGGCTTGAACTCGTGTCCCCTGCATTGGCAGGCAGATTCTTAAGCACTGCGCCATCAGGGAAGCCCTGGTACTACATTTTTAAAATTGTCATTTTCTTCAGCTTGGCATAAGAATTCAGAGTGTTTACTTTGGAGGCAGACAGACAAATGTCCTCTTGAATTCAACATTTATTAGTTACTAGTTGTATAACCTGATCAATGTACTTAGTCTCTCTAAACTTCAGTTTCTCATTAAAAGTGGAAATGACAATAGTCTCTAAGGGCTACCATGGGGTTAGAATTATGTGTGATAAGCCCTGTGATAGACTCAGCACACCAGAGGCTCATAGGAGGTGCTCATGACACAGAAAATATAATCATTTTCTGGGCTCTAGGACGAGCAATACTGAAGAGAACTTTTCTGAGTTTATCTCTCACCTTTGAGAAATTCGTCACTTCTCCTTTGACTAAGAACAGATCTCAGAACTTAGAACTTCTGGGTTTATGTTTTATTGTGTACAGGGGGGCCTGGGAGTAGGTAGAGGAGGAAGATAGTGTGAAGACTTCCTTACAGATTATTCAACGGGCAGGTGTGAAATACTGATGGTTTTGTTTCTATTTTATCTAATCCAGAAAAGAAAGGCCTAAGGGTGTTGGTCATATGTTTTTAATGCTCTCTAATTTCACACTTCTAACCAATCATACCTTCTTTAAATAGAGTGCACCCTGTAGACTCCACACAGATGTAAAAAGATTATGATGATGATAATGATGATGATGGATATCATCACACTCTTGTTTCAAGGGGAGAAGAAAACGAATTTGTGCTTATTAAGAATACAAAGTAGGATTGTCTTCCTTTGAGAAAAATGGTAAAATTACTGCTATATATTTGCATATTGTTAAAAGAGACAGCTGAAATACTGAACAGCCCTAAATGTTAATGTCCCTGTTTTTCTGCCCATCACTCTGTAAACAGTGTCTCTAATCACTCTGTCATATTTTAGTCCTTCTTAGTTATATTGACTCATTGTTATATTTTATAGAACATCTTTGTTGCAAACAATGCTAAATAATATGAATTTGAAAATAAAACATTTTTGGACTTGTATCTAACACGCATAAAATGTGAGGTCTAGCAAATATAACTTTTCATAATTTTTGATTGCCAAAATCTAAATATGTAGACAAGTAAAAGGCTCTTTTCTTTTTTGAGGGGTTGAGAGAGGGAAATCAGGAACATAGAGCTGAGGTGATTTTAATCCTTAACTCATGGTATCATTTTATCATCACTTTATACAGTGTCCCTTCTTTTATTAGACTATCAATTATTAGATTATCGGTTGTTCTCCTTTGTTACCCAACACGATTGCATTGCCCTTTCTTCACTGTCATCATTTTTTGTGTTTTCAATGTGTGTAATTCCAATTCATCTCCCACACATTTGCTTTTATAATATGTTTATTCATTTAGAATGTCTATCACTGTTTTGTGTTTTAAATTTACATTAGTTGTCCTACTTTTGAGTTATCATATTTTCACTCTATGTTTTCAAGATTTTATTATATTTCATTTCATTATATGTGGCTTTAGTTCACTCCACTGAATGGTATTTATATTCTGCATTTTACTGGTTCATACAGTTAAATAAAACCACCAAGTTTATAAAAAATTTTTCCCCTGAAAATAACACTATGGCAAACATCCTTCTACATCTGTGAACAAAAGTTTACCTAGAGTTTACACCCAGGAGTATTGTGTGTATGTATTTATATAAAGGCAATAAACATATGAAATTTTTCCATATGGAAGAATACACTAAATTCAGGATACTTTTGCCTCTGATGAGAGATGGAGGGACATTTAATTGAGAGAGTAAACAAAGGAGATAACAATTTGTCTAAAAATGTTTTAACTTTAATAAAAATATCTGAAACAAAGTGATAAGTAGGAAAATTAGTAAATTCTTAAAAGTGTGTACATAAACTTTTAGTGTGTGATTCTGGGCATCTTTATGTATTTTTTAAAGTTAAAAAAATTATTCATGCTTTTGAGAAATTCACAATTCATTAGGACACACAGCAAAACATTACAATAACACAAAACAAAATGATAAGTCCTTTAGTAGGAATACACTCAACCTATATTGTTTATGTGTATGTGAAATATAGAGGAAGGTGTCCAAAAAATACACAAGTGAAAATATGTTTCCAAGTATATTATACTTATGTGAATTCTGGACAATTGAGTACTAGTGTGCTAAGCATATAGAGGAAAAAGTCAAGGTAGAGGTAACGAGTCATGAAAAGTGAAGAGTTTTGGAAGTTTTAGTAAATATTGATGGAAAATATTTTATGTGTTTGGAACAAGGTTACACGACATGACAGAGGCAAGGAAAACTAAAATTTCAGCAGGGAAATTCTGTCAGAATATGTCAGCCAATAGCAAAGCTTGAAGACATATTCTTACTCTGTGGGCCAATTAAAGGAGAAGTGAACTTTAGAAAGATAATTTTCTCGTGTCAGGAGACTTGGAAATTCCTGCCATTCTGATCAAGATACTTGGTAATAACCTTTTAACAAAATTTATGTCAACTGGAAAAGTTTGTACTTGTTCAATTCTCATTAATTTGGTATAGTATACCTACAAGTGCTGGGCCATTCCAGTGCCAAAAGGAGCAGTAACAGACAGGGAGGGAAGCAAGAGTTCTGCTAAGTGAGATATTTTGGCCTTTGCCCTGAGAAATTATGTTTTTTTGGTACTTTCATGTCTGAAAATAAAGGAACTTGACACAGTGCTCCAAAGGAGGAAGAAAATGTTGTAAGTGGTGTTATCTTATTCATCCACCATGGCTGTAAGTGAAGAATAACCAGGTCATACACTTGGACTTAAACACGACTGAAAACCTCTCTTATCATCTTTCTTCAGGCATCTGCCTTGTTAAGAAATTTGAGTTCAAATAAAAAGAAAGCCCATCCTCAAAGATGAGAGGACACTCTCTGTAATACCTCCTTATTGTTTTTATCTTTAGTAAAATATGCAGAGCTTTCTTGAAATAAAATAAATATTGATAATGTTTATGTTTTATAATCTGACTCCTTTGCTCAAAGTCATGTTAATTAAATAATTAAGTTAGTATTTGATAAGGAAAAAGGGTCTCATTTTTGTTTTAGATTCCATATACATACATTAGCATATGATATTTGTTTTTCTCTTTCTGACTTACTTCACTCTGTATGACAGACTCTAGGTTCATCCACCTCACTACCAATAACTGAATTTCATTTCTTTTTATGGCTGAGTAATATTCCATTGTATATATGTGCCATATCTTCTTTATCCAGTCATCTGTCAATTGACATTTAAGTTGCTTCCATGTCCTGGTTATTGTAAGTAGTGCTGCAATGAACATTGTGGTATATGTCTCTTTTTGAATTATGGTTTTCTTATGGTTCTGATGAACATATTGGCAGGGCAGGAATAAAGATGCAGACATAAAAAATGGACTTGAGGACACAGGGCAGGGGAAGGGGAAGCTGGGGTAAAGTGAGAGTAGCATTGACATATATACAGTACCAAATGTAAAATAGCTAGCTAGTGAGAGGCAGCCGCATAGCACAGGGAGATCAGCTCAGTGCTTTGTGACCACCTAGAGGGGTGGGATTGGGAGGGTGGCAGGGAGACGCAAGAGGGAAGGGATATGGGGATATATGTATGCATATGGCTGATTCACTTTGTTGTACAACAGAAACTAGCACAGCATTGTGAAACAATTATACTCCAATAAAGATGTATTGAAGAAAAGAAAAGAAAAGGAGTCTCCCCCATATTTGGCAAAGCATCCCCCAAGCTAGCAGTATCAATATGGTAAACTATAGGATACATTCTCTTTTTCTTTCAGGGTCACATAGAGTTCTTTGGAAAGCAAAGTATCAGCCATTTACAATTAGAGATACTTGAGAAGAGTAGTACACTCCAAAACTGTGTTTAATACTAGCGGTATTTCACATTCTGATATGACAGAATCCTAAAGTGGGTGATTAAATGAAGGATCAGCTGAGGTTCTCCATTAGGAGAATACAGAACATTCAAAACTTGGGTAACTGTCCCCTGACCGCTGTTTCTCTCTCTCTCTCTCTCTTTTTTTTTTTTTTAGTATTTATTTAATCGTTTTTTAATTTATTTGACTGCTCCGGGTCTTAGTTGCAGCACACGGGATCCTCGTTGCCTCGTGTGGGATCTTCATTGCAGTATGTGGGATCCTTCGTTGCGAGATCTTTAGCTGCGGCATGCAGGCCTACGTAGCAAACTACTCCAGAACTTAAACAACAATTTTTTAATAATTTGTGGATTAAGATTCCAAGCAAACCTTACCTGGGCAATCCCAGTTCACATGGTGTCGACTGGACTCACTTGATGTGAGTACTTGGGCTTGACCATAGAGCTAAGATTGTTGGGACAGCTGGAGAGCTGGGCTCAGCTGGGTTCTACACTTTTGCCATGTGGCTTTGCTAGAATACTTGGGTTCATTTCAAGGCAGCTCAGGCACCCAAGAAACCAAGACAAAAGCCGCCAGTCTACATAAAGCCCTAGTTTCAACTCATATAGTATTCACTCTACACCCCTAACCCAAGCAATCCAGCCCTGATTCAAGAAGAAGAGAATCAGAGCCTACCTCACAATGGAAAAAGTGTCACAATGTTTGGCCATCTTGAAGAGGCCCCAGTCCTGTAGGTCAGAAGCAGAGATGCCTTTCCTTTGTCTTCCAACCAACTTTGCACTTGAGATACAGAACAGTTCCCAGGTGGTTAGCAATGCTTGGAAAGGAAAATAAGTACATAAGGCTGGAAGATTCCAAGCTCTATGGATCTGAATCAAAATCAGGCTTATCCTATCCCCAACTCCTACTGAGCAGAGTAGAGAGCAAAGTCCCAGGAGCCACTTCTATTTCCCTCTCCAAGGTATGGAGGGCTGCAGGCTTAAGGAGGGTGAGGAGCTTCAGGAGAATTTGAACTGCAGATGCACTCACATTTAAGATTATCTACACCAGGAAGCATATGCAGCAATTCAACAAATACAGTACAATGTCTTATCCTTTATAAACAGCTTTAATGTAACAACCACAGAAAGTTTCCAGAAATGTGAATCCACCCTAAGACATAGGGAGGTCATTTCATCTATATGTCTATAGTAGGATACTAAGGTCAAGAATAGGGAGGAAGGGACTTCCCTGGTGGTGCAGTGGTTAAGAATCTGCCTACCAATGCAGGGGACTTGAGTTCGAGCCCTCGTCCGGGAAGATCTCAAATGCCGTGGAGCAACTAAGCCCATGCGCCACAACTACTAAGCCTGTGCTCTAGAGCCCACGAGCCATAACTACTGAGCTTGTGTGCCACAACTACTGAAACCTGCATGCCTAGAACCTGTGCTCCACAATGAGAGAAGCCACTGCAATGAGAAGCCTGAGCACTGCAACGAAGAGTAACCCCTGCTCACTGCAACTAGAGAAAGCCCACGCACAGCAACGAAGACCCAACACAGTCAAAAATAACAAAAAGAATAATAATAATAAAAAAAAGAATAGGGAGTAGGGAAAGGAAATACAGATGAATGTAATTTAAAAAAATTAAAGTATTTATTGAAAAACTGAATAGATTTTCTGAATAGGAGTCTGGACACTGCAGAACAGCAAATTATTAAGCTCAAAAATGAAACTGAATAATTGCCTCAGAATGCAGCACAAAAGTTGAAAGTTGGAAAATATGGAAGAAAAATTCATAAAAGTAGAAGGGAATTCCTGAAGGGAAGAACAGAGTGAATAATGGGGAAGGATAAGAAATAATATCTAATAATTTATCACAATGACTTGAAAGGAGATTAACAGTTGCTGTGCAGAATAAATTAAAAGAAACTCATACATACACAAACTGTAAATAAACTTCAAACTGTCAATTATAAAGAAATATTCTAAGCTCCAACAGTGATGGAATAAATATGTGCCTAAGGACCAGGAATCACATTGACATGGCGAAGCTGCAGAGCCCAGTGACGCAGAGTGTGGGTGCTGAGCTGGCCTGGCTCACCACCTGTGCACCACTGGGTGATTTACTCAACTTTCTGGGCTCCAGATTTCTTATGTGTAAAATGAAGACAATAATTACTTGCCTTATTAGACAGAATATTAATTTAGGTGATATTTATAAAGTGATTAGAACAGTGTCTGGTACACAGTGCTAGTTTGTTGTGATTGTTATTTTCATCAATTTCTACTGACATTACCTGTAATAGGACTATGAAGCAATATTCGAGTATTTAAGAAAATCAATGTTTGACCCAGAAGAGTGGAACAATCATTTGACTCTGAAGGTGAAATAAAGATGTTTCAGATATTTAAGGACTCAAGGAGTTTGTCACCTACAGATTCTCTTTGAAAGAACTACTAAAGATGTACTTCAGCAGAGAAATATAATAAATCTACGTAGAATAAGGGAAATGCACAGGTCACCGATGATCTAAGAAATGAGTAAAATATGCTTTTGCCTAAATAAGGTAGTGTTGTCAAGATAAATGACTTACAACAATGAAAAACGGAAATACCTTGTGTTAGCATTAACAAAGGTAGAGGAGGGTAGTGAGGATAGGATATAAAATATCTTATGTGAGGATATAAAATAATACCAAGTTTAAAAAATCTTATTCTTGAATAAAATAACTGGGTTTTGACTTAAAAGAGATATTTTTTAGTACCTTAAAAATGACCAAAATTTCCTGGTTAGGGTAAAAATCCCAAATAGCCCAAGTACCATTAAAGAATGTCTACCATCAAAAAAGAGTACCAGGCAAATTTTATGAGACGTTGACCATCTGCACTTTAAAAGAACAGATAAATTCCCATTGAAATTTCTTCCAAGACACGGAAAATGATGTCCCAATGTTATATTAAGAGTCTAGAGTAACTCAGCTATCAAATTCAGAACAGGACAACTTTTAAAAAGAAAACTACAGGATAATATCTCGCAAATATATATATATGCCAAACATTATAATATTGAATATTAAAATATTATGTTTCTCTGTATATTAAAAATAATAGACTAATAAATTTTACATCAGTAAATAGTTATGCTTCATCATTATAAAATGGGTCAATATAATTCATTACATTAACAAATGAAATAAGAAGGAAAAATAACATTGCATAAAAATATTTAAATTTAAATGTATTAAAACAAACAAACAAAGAACTCTTGGAACTGAAAGAATAAAAGTGAATATTCTTGAATTATTAGGAGCATTGACCAGGAAATACAGAAAATATCACAGTTAATTATGAAATATTATGTAATCCCATTGTTGTTAGAAAAGAAAACAATCACAGATTGACATTATAAAGATGACTTTAGTGGTGTTTGGTGGTCTTTATTAATGTAATTGGCAAAGACGAAGAGGCTAATATGTAACAGAGATAATACTTGTGGCATGTCTCCTCTTGGAAGTTAAGTGTGGCCAAGTTGTTTGCTTGTTGACCACTAGAATGTTAAAAATGATTTGCCTCACTTCCATGACAAAAAATTAACAGCCAGTGTGCAATATGTTATGTTTTCTTGTCTTGCCACACAAAATGTGAACTCAAGTGGTATGATAACCCAAGATGAAGAAACCTGGATTTAGGAATCACACATGGAAGACACCCACCCTGGATGGCCATCCAGAGTCTTGGAGAAAATTGGATTAATGAAAAATCAACTTTTCTTGTTAACTGCAGAGAGCTTGAGGTCATTTTTACTACAGGAAAATCTCATTTAACCCAACATAAAATGCATAAAATTTGAAAGGAACTAGCCAAGTTGAACTATTTGGAGGAATTATGGTTATTTACCTAAGGAAAAAGAAATGAACATACTTGTTTTTTAATTTATGAGAGTTTAGCAAGATAGAGAGAGCTATGATCAGAGTCTAACACTATACATGCAAACCTGAGTGATTTTCTATGTAGAAGTAAAAAGAATTCACAAAATATATTAGAATAAAAGATTCCATTCATAGCAGAAAAAACAACTACAACAGAAACAAAACTATGATAGACGCATGCATGTGGGCATGGAGTAAACCCTGCAAAAAAATAAGCACACCTTCATGTAGATAATATGCTTTACTAAAGAACTCAAAAGAAATCTGACTAAATAAAGAGAATATTCAACATTATAAAGAAGTTGATTTCTCTAAATTAATCTCTAAATTCAGTGCACTTTTAAACAAAATCTCCTATAGACCTTTGCAATAAAATCACACAGTAATTTATGAAAATCACCATGGATGCAGAAAGTTTCTAATGAAACATAAGCATGCCAATTCTGCCAAAGCAAATTTGAAAAAATAATCACAAAGACATGCTCTAGCATGTATTAATATATATTTTTAATATCTTGTTTTGTAAATATTTTCTTAAGTTAGAAATGAAAAACAAAACTGTAAAGAAAAATAAATACATTTTATTATAACACACTTCGAACTACCATAAAATGAAACAGACCCTATACAAAGTTGAAAGACAATAGAGTAAGAACAAATGTTTGCAATATACAAAGGCAAATCTAAAAACTATCCTTAATAAGAAAATGACCAAAAGTGTAATAAAAAATATTATCATATCAGTAAAAAATACAGATTGAAAATAGACTCATTACATTAGGAAAGTATTAAAAGGTTCATAATACTGTATTATTGAATTCATGAGAAAATGTGTTCATTTATATCCACACAGTGGCAATATGAATTGCAAAATCCTTTTGGAATATGTTTTTATAGCAACACATAATATATTTATTTGCTATGATACAATGTGGTATTTTAAAAAGAGTGAAAAAATACAAAGCTATATGTATAAAATTCATTTTCAGTCTGAAGAAATAGATGCCAAACTTGTTACCTTTGGGATAACAAATTTGGGAAAGGAATAGACTCCTTTTCAAATAGGAGGTTTGCTCAATCTATAAAGTGGTAATTATTTAATAGAAAATAGATGAATAGTTTATGTATTCAATTAAAATTTAACTTAACAAAATATATACATACGGTGAAAGATCATTATTGCACCAGCGTGCAGATGTTTGGTTGTCACAGATGCAAAGTAACAAGCTACTGTGGAAGTTTAAGTAAGGTACCGTGTGATTTGATAATAAAACTGTGATGTTGAGAACAGAGAAAACTGGTTCTATGTTAGAGAAAGTTAGAAGAGAGAATGAGCAGTGCAAAGATAGATATGGGGTGAAGGACAAAGATAATGGCAGAGTGCCTCTAACTTCCATGGTAATATTACATATTTTGATGTGCCGTTTTCCAGTAATATTTTTAAGAGACATTTTTGTGGTGTAAGCTGATTAGATTAGCTTTGAGTTAAATATGTCTATGGGGGAAAAGATATCTTCAAAAATATTTCATCAGATTTATTTCTGGCTGTCAAGAGAGTGATATTAATGAGTGACATGACCTGAATAAATTATGGACTGCAGTTGATATGCCAATATTGGGTCATTGTGACAACGGTACCATAGGAATATAACAGGGGAAACTGTGTATGTGGCTATGTGGTTGGGGGGAGGTTTATTAAAACTCTTTCTACTATCTTCTCCTTTTCTTCGTAAAACTAATGCAGTACTAACAAATTAAATCTATCATTGTTTTCAAAAATAGCTAGTGGTCAAATGCCCAATAAGGCTTACAGTGTGAAAATTATAAATAACTAGGATTTATTCTAAATTGTGTCATTAGGAGATCACCAGGAGTGTTCGCGAGCACATTTTAGTGAGATGCTGGGGTGGAGGTTGAAACAGGAAATTATCAGTGGGGTGGAAGCAGGCTTGTGGACCAAACAGGCTTGAAGACACTTTCAAGGATGACATGCTCTCACTTACAGTTTCCTGCTTTCAAGTTTATTTACTCCAGTAGACGGTAAACCTACTGGAAGCAAATGTTAATTGTAATTCTTTGTTGAAGGACCTAGCAGAGTGATTTGCCCATATCAAACATCCAATATAGATTGGTCAACATCTGAAAATAATGAAATAGATAATCATTACTTGCCATGGAGTGTGAAGGAACAAAGATGGCTGACTGCTAGGGGAGATGTTTTGGGCTGTCCTTAAAGTTATTTTTCTTAAAGTAATCTCATACATCTATCTGTTTTATATTTCAAATTTTGGTAAGTCTGTCAGTGAAATTGTTTCACTATTGCTGAAACAGCCTCTTTGCATATTTCTTTTTTAGGTAGAATCCTTTAGAGATACTGTGTAGATTCATCTCTTTAGCTATAAATGTTCAATTATATTTTGCTTAAAAAATAAGTTGTCTCAATTTTTTCTTCTGTGTTAAACTGTAAAAAGCAAAATGATACAAATAAACAAAAATCTCTTGAAGGAAATCCTTTGTGGGGCACATATGCACATTCAGTAAAGGATTGAAGTATCTCAGAATAGTGCTTTACTGACAGTGTATAACATATGTCTATAATATATACTGTAATATACTGTACATAACATTGCATGCATGTGTATATATATGTATACGTGTATGTGTACAAATATGTACTAATATATCACACAAAATGATAATCAATGTCATCATTACTAGCACTATCAGCAGTAAATAAGTTCATTCAAAGTGGTTATGATTAGAGAAAGCCTAGGTGAGTGTACAAATCAATGGTTCCTGGGTCATATAAATGAGTATTTAAGACCTGGTGTGACATTGACTTGTTGTGTGGATTTCTGGTCAAAAATAATTTATGTAGACTCAGCAACCATGTCTTTCAAATGGGAACAATTATTTTACCTACTTCTATGCCATTCAAGTATGAAATTGACTGAGTAGGAAGGGCTGAACACATGGCCTTACATGACACCAGCAGCAAAGGATCTTCTTGTTGCCACATTGTGTATCTTCTTTGTTTCCTCTATATGCTCAGAATAGAGGGATGCAGTTGATTAGATAAAATTCTAAGGGGCACAGACTAGAAGACTAAAACTTCTAAAAATCAGTATAAAAGTAACTCCTGAGAGATAATCTTGATATAATAAATTTCCTCTGTTTCCCCAAGTATGAAGAATAGAAAAAAGCAAACCCCAAATATCATGAAAACACGATGTTTAATGTCAGTTCTTGTGAAACTAGTTATATTAGGGGAGAAACAGCCACAAAGGAGCATAAGAAAAATCTATAACAGGATATTCTGCTCTAACACAGGGCAACATTTATCACTGTTGAATCAATGATCTTGCTAGTTCTTCATCAAAGAATAATTAAAAGCATTCAAATTTGGAAGCATACATGTTCCATAACTTCATTTATTTGATTTTTTTCCCTTGCCTTTATGTAGCACCTTAAGGCTAAATTTAATAATGGTGAAAGTCCGCTGACAAAAACTATGCTTTTTAAATTGTAAAGTTACTTCAGTGTCAATCAGGAAACCAGCTTACGGATTAGTTTATACTACATATTCATAATAATGGTGCAACCCCAGAGAGAGACATTTTACTTTGGCAGACACATCTATGTCATATAACGTTACTATAATGAAAAAGTGGGGCAGATATTTTTAGATGAATTTGATCCTACTAAGTCAACACAGGATAGTTGTTTGATAAGGGCATACTATCCATGCTGATTACCCAGCTGTTTTAGAGCACTTTAATATTCTGGTAAATTCAATAGTAGGAAAAGAGAGAATGACATCCCTTACCTTGGATTTCTGAATTTATATGAAACTTTAAAAAAATTGTTTAATATTATAATCGGGTTCAAATGGAAATATCCAACACATTATTGACAATATTGAAATTTCTTCATTCATAATCTTTTAAAATAATCTATCTAAAGCTGACAATGTTTAATATTTTATGTAAGAAGTTATCTGATTTTATCATCGATTAAAAACATATTTAGATAAATAACTACATGATAAGGAGAGCTATCAATAGAGAAGGGACATCAATATCTATCAATAGAATTTTGGATGTGAAAAAACAGATAGACAAGGGGTAACTTCAGTACAGGAACAGTTGAGACCAGAGTTTCTGTGGGGAACCAAAACAAATGTGGTTCAGTATCCACAGAGGCTGAGAGCTGGGAGGCACCAGGTGCTTCACAGGAAGGGCTATGGGATGAGGAAAAGAAGCTTTCAAGGATCCACTGAAAATACCAAAATTCCACACCTCACCACATCCCCACCCTGCAGTCCTTGCAACCAGGGACTGCCATTAGCTTTCTGGCATAAAACTGGAGGTTTGCATTCTGAACAGGTTTTACCTTTCACTTTTAATTTTTTAATCATGTCGAAGTAAAAACGAACAGGAAGCAAGAGATAGGAATTCAATTTTAATTTTCCAGATTTTCTCAATACTGTTCACTAATATATCTGTCCCCTCTTGAAATACAGTATTATCCTCAAAGTATATTATTTTCACGTACACCTGGACTTGCAACTCTGCTATCTCTTATTTTGATTTTCTTTGAAATACCTGTTTTCTTCCATGTATCTTTTTGTTCCAATGATAAATGCATTTTTAATACTATAAATTGAAATGTATTTTAAATCTGATAAGTTATGTACTCTCCTTTTCACTGATCTCTTCCAGGTCACGTAGGTATTTGGGGACCTACTGTATATGTATATGCTGTTAATACTACATATACACTGTATACACACAAACATATATATAAAGCTTATTGAGATACTCAAAATATTCAGCCTATATTTAATTGTATTGTATTTATAAATTACTTTCCTGAGAATTTACATTTCAAAAAGAGTAGTGGAATAGTTCATCTATTCATGTCAACTGTCATTTCCATTATTGCAGTTGTGAAGTCTTTGCTGTGGTTTTCATGCATCTTCTTGGTCAATAATTTCCTAGATACCTTATAATTCTATTGTTTCACTAAATAGTGCATTATGTTTTCTGAATCAAGATTACTGGTATGCAAAATTTTTTATAGTTAAAGCATTGGAAACATTTCTGACCTCACTAATTAGTTCAAACAGTGTATCTGTTGTTTCTGTTGATTTTTCCAATTAGAGAGACAATCATACTATCTTGATCTAAGGGTAGTTCAATCACTTTTCCTTCAAGCTGTACAGACCTTATTTGGTTTTCCTCATAACATTTGCCAGGAATTATAGCACTCTGCTGAGCAGTAGAGGAGAATGGAAGCATTCTTATATTGTTCCTGATTTTGAAGAGAATGCCTCTAATGGTTCCCTGATAAGCATATAATTATGGTTTACCTCTCTCTCTCTCTCTCTCTCTCTCTCTCGCTAATGTCAAAAAAAAATCTATGCAAGGATAAAGAGTTAGCTTTTCCACTCTTAGTTTGTTGATGTAGTTTTTAACAAATGTAATTAATGTAATAATTACATTTATGATGTTAAACCGTCTTGGAATTCCTGGGATAAACCTCAATTGATTATAATGTATTACATTTCACTTGCTGTTGTATTTACTTAGCTAATATTTTATTTATGATTTTTGTATCTATATTCATAGTTGGAATGATAATTATATTCTGCAATAAAATTGGCAGCTATAGTTCTTTTTTATTTTCTATCATGAATAAGATAGGATTTTTTTAAAAATTTAGTAACATTTCCCTATTAAATCATCAGGGTCTGGGAATTTTAGGGACATGGAGAGATTTTCAGTACCATTTCACATGTCTTTAACTGGTTTATTCAAGTTCCAGAGGTAGTTTTTGCCAATGTTGAAATTATATGCATTTTTAAAATCGTCCCCTTTTGCATAGGTTTTCAAATTTATTAGCATTCAATTCTTGATAACATTGCCCTATTGTTGATGTTCTTCTGTATCAGTAATTACGTCTCGTTTTTCATTCAGCATTTCACTTGTGTGCATCTCTTTCCTTCTTACCTCCATCCTTTTTTTTTCTTTCCATGATTAATTTTGCTAGCACCAAAAATAACCTATTAATACAAACAACAGCATGGATAAATCTCAAAATCTATATTAAGTAATAGAAGCAAAAAAAAGTATATATTTTGTGATCCCATTTGCAAAGAATTCTAGAAAATTCCAACAAAGCCACACTAACAAAAAGCAGATTGGTGGTTGTTTGGTGCCAGTTCAGCAGGAGTGATGGACAGCAAAGGGGCAAGAAACATCTTTTGGGGTGATGGAAATGTTCTGTATCTTCCTTTTTATGAGAAGTTAATGTGTGCATACATTTGTTAAGACTTGTTAAGTGGTACGGTCTAAATGGATTTATACTATATTGGTTTGTAGTGTATAAATCATAACCCATTAAAATTGATTAAAAAAAACCTTCATTATCTTCTAATCCCTATGCTGTTACTGAGAAGCTCAATATTAATATGATTCTCTTTCCTTTGTCGATAATCCATTTTTTATCTACAGTGATTTCATATTTTTCTCTTTTCCTTTGCAATCATTACATTTTATCATAGTGTATCAACTTTTGGTTTCTTTACTTACCTCTCACATTTTAGGACTCCATACAGCTTTTCAATTTGAATGTTTTAATTTTTTTTTAAATTTCAGAAACGTTTAACTTCATGATCTATCCAAATATTTTGCATTCCCTGATTTTTTCTTTTATTTCCTTTTATTGTGAGGGTCTTATTATCTTGAGTTTGACAACACTTCTTCTAACAATTGTATTTTCTATTTCTTTATTCCTTTCTGCTGCCTTATAGGAGAATTCTGCAGTGTGAGTCTCCAATACTAATCCATTTTTAATTGTATTCACCTTGCTGTTGTACAAATTCTTATGTTCTTTCCTCAATATATTTCACTGTATTTAGGAGAGATAAGTAAGACTATATATCTATGTATTGGGAGATATAAGAATATATATGTGTATATATATTGATTATATATTAATGATATATATTAATGATATATATGTATATATAAATATAATATACATTATTATAATACACTATACATTTTATTATATATAATATGTTATATGCTATATTATACACTAAATATTATGTATTAATTATATAATATTATATACTAGATATATTTAATGTATATTATATGTAATATTTAATATAAAATGTAGCATATATAATATAATACATAATATATCATATATTATAATAAATTATATTGATATATATGTGTATATAAAATATAACTACATGATATAATATATAAATTCATATATATAAATTCATATATTCATAATTATATAATCTATTATAATAATACTATATATATTTAAAGTATACATTATATAATATAAATATTCATATATATATTTATAATATAGCATATATTATATAATACTTTTTATATATTATATAATAATTTACATGTATTATTTTTATAAAATTATAAATAATTTTATATATACTATTAAATATATAATAATATATAATATATAAGATTATATATAGTATACAAAATTAAATATATAATTTATATATAATACATAGAAATTATAATATATAATTATATTATAATTAAATATATGTATATAATAGTATATATTATACATAATTGTAATATGTAATTATATCACATACATGTATATATACACGTATGTGTATATATAATATATATGTAAACATAATAATATATATTATATATTAGTATTGTAAATATATATAATATATTATATAATATATTAATATAATATAAATATATAATATGTATATATTATATGTATATACACATGTATGTATGTGTATATCTAATATATAAAATATAATAATATATTATATTAATATATGTGTATATATATTATATATACCATATAATATTTAATATACAGTATAATATATAGTATATATTATATTATGATGTGTATATATAATATATAACATGATATATAAAATATAATTTTATGTAATTTTATATTTATATAATATATTATAATAATATATTAATATATGCATATATTAATATATTATATATGTTCTACACATGAGTGTGTATATATATTCTTTTCTTATTTTATTAAATATATTTAGTACTCTTTTATACAATTCAGTACCTGTTCTAATCATCTTGTCTCAGATGGTTTGCTGTATTTTTTTCATGGTAGTTTATTATTTACATACCTGGTGATTTTGGCCTGTTAATGCATACTACCCTGTGAGTACTGAGGAGGGGCCTTAGGAACGGCTTTCCTGTCTTTTCGTTATGTTTGAAGGAGCAGGGAGAGACTGGCCTCTAGGCAAGTTTTCCAGGGAGCACAAATCACCGTATATCACTATCATTTGCTTTCAGTACCATGATAAAGATTCTGCTTAGTGTTTTACTTTTAATCTCCCATGGAAAAAAGTATTTGCTGAGGAATTCAGACCCTTAGTTTCTATTTCACGCACTGTGGCTTTGGAATGGGTGGATGATGGCTTAAATGATGAGGTGGCTTGTCCTTGTCTCTCAGTGTGATTCCTGCACACCAGCCGGTGGGTGAGGGGACGGGGGGGCTGATGATGTGGTCCAAAAGCAGCCCCATACATATTTCAGTGCCGAGTTTAAAAGACTACATACACGCTATCAACCACTGCTGCCAGCATCATTAATTGTTTAATATCCATGCCTCATGAATCCCAGAACAAGTGCCCTGTGGGTAGAGATGTGCCTGTTTTTCTGGCATTGGAATTCCAATCCTGACACTAGTTGGCAACAAATCACTGTGTTTAATGAATTACTAAAAATGATGTAAACCTGCTCTCTTCTTTACACAATGACACATCGCTTAGTCTCACAGAAAATTGCTCACTCATATCTGAGTTTTTGGTGAAACAAAGTCATGAGGAAGGTTGGAGCAGTCACACAGCACGATTACAAAAGTAATCTCAGTTAAAGTTGTCAGAAAACATGGAACGTGGAGGAAAATTGCTCACCATTCATGGAATATGTTGATGTATGACATTCTGGTCATTTTTCTCTGCAGACAAAGCAGAAATAAATATAGTACATTCTATTATAGACTAGAATGTCCTAAAATATTCTATGTGATTGTGGGAGACATCTATCATTAATATGCTTAGATCAGCTCATTGGTGAATTCCTTGGACATTCAAGGTTATGTATCAGGTGTGGACTTGTTACAAGTAAATGAACAGATTTATGAACATTTTACAGGTTACAGAAATTTGGAGTTTTGAACTCAGCCTGAGACTAATTTTACCACAGTGGGAAGAGATAATCCACGGAATATGCAGGAAATAGGACTTAAAGAGAAAAGCACTGGAGTCAGAGTCCTGACAGGAGCCAGAGACCAGGGACCAAGATGATGCCTCCATTTGAAAATGTTCTGAAATATCTGTGAGGACACTGGCTTTCTAAGAATATGGAGTTTAAGATAGTTTGTGGAAGTTATTAAAAGAAACAGAAATAGACTCACAGACATAGAAAACAAATTTATGGCCACCAAAGGGAGGAGGAGAAGGATAAATTAGGAGTTTGGGATGAACATATACACCCTACTATATATAAAATAGATAACCAACAAGGACCTACTGTATAACACAGGGAACTCTACTCAATATCTTATAATAACCTAATAAAAAACAGAATATATATACATATGTATGTATAACTGAATCATTTTGCTGTACACCTGAAATTAACAAAACATTGTAAATCCACTATATTTCAAAAATAATTTTTTTAAAAGAGTAAAAATATAAAGCAAGAAAAAATTGAGGTGAAATGTTTATTATTTGTACAATAATATAACTCTTTAGAATTAAAAATAGGTCATAAACATACACACACTCAGATATACAAACATTTATATAACAACCTGATCTTATCTTTTTAAAATGCACTTTGATAAATTAACAAAATTATTTAAATAACCTGTCATTTTTTTCCTGTAAGAAACAAACTGTAATGCTTTTCCTTGGATATATGTCCTTCATTTTAAAAATAAATTTCTATTTAGAATCATAGAGTAAGTCATTTTAAAATATTTAAATCTTACTGCACATTTCCACATTTCTCTCCAGATTATGTGTCCATTTATATCGTGTGTTATATCAACAGTCTTGTTAGTATTGTGTTAGTGGAAAGTTGTGATAAAAATAGTACTTCCTGATTAACTGAAAACAGATATCACTCTTTAGAATTCAACTTCCCCTTTAACGTTTTATGTCTTAACAGTATTCATTTTGAAAATTATTATTTGCCAATCATTAAAATATTGACGATTTCCATCAAAGCCTAGCTATCGAAAACTATTAATTTAAGATGACAATAAAGGTGCATATTTCTTATTCAATGTATTACCAAAGACCAAAATTTGCTTGGAAATGAAGAGAGAAATAAAGCAAAGGTGTCAATGTTAATATCTGACAGAGAAAGTTTCAAGGCAAAGGAAAATCAAAGTGGATGAAAAGGTTATTTTATATTGATAAGATAGAGTCTGCAATGAAAATTTGATTATCTGCAGATAGGATATTGAAACATACAACACAACATCATTTTCCATTGCATAGAAATATTGACTCAAATGCCAATAATATTGTCAGATGTTATTCCTGTATGACACCAATGGATGCTAAAACAAAATACCAGCTAATTAATTCTATTGGTTTACCAGCTATTTAACAAAAAATACACACTCGAAATTGAGATATTATATTTCATTTGAATGCTCAAAAGGGTTACAAAGTTAATCATTTCCCAAGAATAACATTAAACTTCAAACATTCCAAACACAGAAATTATGCTGTTCAGTATACCTGACAGCATGAATGAAAGTTGATGTTATTCCTATAAACATAAGAGCATCTATCTGAAAATTTTAAAACAATAAAGTAAAATGATATACTCTCCTAAATAACCCTCCAGTTAATTTTGAGAGGGAATATTTGGACTAATATGAAAAATATTAAGCATATGAGGACAAGAGTACTAATATATAAATAAGTGGACTATGTTCAAATAACTTACATTAAATTTGAGCAGAGATTTTATTAAGTCAAACTTTTTTCCAATGTATCTGTTCGAATTGATGTGGCCCTGCATGTGACTCATAATGTTGGAACCTGGACACGTTATTAAGAGTTTGGCACAAACGTGAATGCTGCTGGAGACTCCTCTGTATACAGGGTTTTATGCTCCTCAAGCTGCTACAAATGATGTTCTGGTGGCATCTGTGTTTCCCAACCATCACTCTACAACTCTGTTGTCATATAATTAAGGTTAAGTGGAACCACGTGATTATACCAAAACATTGTGATGTCAATCTTCCGCATGGAAAGCAAAGATTTAGACTGCTATAAATCAGTTATGCTGAATAAGAGGCAGAATTCTAATAGACATGGTGACAGACCTCCACACTTTCCATCTTCCTGCCTTCCTACAATCTTCTCTCCCTCCCACGCATGGCCCTCCCTTCCTGCCTTCTTTCTTTCCTTCCCTATTTCTTTGTTTCTCACTGTCAGAATCCAATGTGGTTTCTCCAAACACTTGAAATCATTTGTATCCTGCACCTAAAGGGAATAACTTACAGTCCTATGAATTTCATAAATACAGCTTATTCCAACCCACAGCAGCAAGAGTATAAATCTGTACCTGTCAGCTTTCAAAGCTTAAATGAAAAGAATAAAAGTTTCATTCCAAGTGAGTTCAGTTTTGTAAGGTTCTAGAGAAAACATTCTCTTATCTGATGATTGTTCCTCATTTTAAATTCCATAACTTAGTAAAATATCTATTTAACAAAATTTTCTCGAAAACATTTATAGTAGCTTTTATAAACAAGGTTTAAAACATTCTTACTGACATTTTCCTACATATGAATGAAACACAAGCTACATAAGTGACCTATCACCCTGTATGGTCTCTAGTAGACTCTGGTCCTTAACATCATCATCTCATCCTTTAGAAGTTTAAAGAAAAATAAAAACAAAAAATTACCTCCTCATTCTAAGACAGCTTATGTCCGTAAATAATGACTTTGGAAGGAAATCAGGTTACTAGTGAATGATAAAGCGAATATTGGATGGTCACATAGAGTAAAAGTAATAAAGTATCTAAATTCATACACATAAATAAATAAATATAAATGAATAAATAAATATTTTATATATATGCATAAAAACAATTAGGCATTTGTAAACCAAGTTGATAATCAAGATGAGGGGTTGGGTTCATAGGTATTTTCTTCTTTTTGCTTATCTGACTTTTTATCACCAAATGGTGTTTGCTGCACAATAAGTGATACTTTAAAATACAAACCTGGCCATACACTAAGCTCTTTGTATTTCAGAGAAAATCAATGTGGTAAATAAAACCGTTTAGATTTGTAACATGTGTGCACATTTGGAATCCAAATAACCAAATTTATTTTTTGTTCAGTTATCCTTGATAAGCACATTGTAGAATATAGAAATGTGCATTTTCCCCCATTTTCTCCTTTAGCTATAGCCATTGTCAGGAAGAGGAGCTGACAGGGAAAGTGTGGACTTGGGTAGATTTATTTTTACATGCACATCAGTGAGCACACAGGGAACTGAAGACAGTGTTCATGGACTATATTCTATGGTAGTGGGCCGTCAACAAATATGACTAAATAAAATAATCAGAATTAATAACATAAGAAAAATACAACAGAATTAAAGACTCAGCTGTAAATTTGTAATATAAACATATTGAAAGATACAATTCTATTTTTATCTTAGAGTATAACTGCTATTCATTTTATGAGTAAAGAACTATATTACAAATATTTCAGAAATATTTATCTAAATCCCAAAGCCTTTGAAAATATTTTCAGTGCAACCTTAAAAAATCTGAATTAGGAAATAAGAAACCAAATTAAGGACCAGTAAAGTTTTTAAATAAGATTGTTTTGTTAAATAAGAAAGTCATGTAAAATTTAAGGAAAGCTCATCTGCGGTACAGTGGGGCCGTTCTTTTCAGAATGAAAAACCTCTTAGCGGTACATTTGAAGAAGAATTTATAGAAACTGTGCAAAGACACAGAATGACAAAAAACTCAATGAGGGAAAGCTGAGAATTTGCAAATGGTCAAGTGCTCCTAAGATTCGGCATCATGAGATTCCTGTGGAGTCTCTTCCTGTCCCCACGATAGAGTCCCACCTGAGTATCAGATGCCACTAAACTATAGGAACAATTCTCAAGGAAATCTAGCCAGCACTATGGGCTTTATTCTTGATTTATCTTAATGCGTGTCCCTTTTGAACTTCGGCAACAATTCCTGCCTTATTTGGAAAAGATGATCCATAAATTGAATCCGTTTCTGGAGATTGGTTCCCTTTTTCAGTCTCTGAGCCTGAGCAGTTGCTTTGACTTCTTGCCATACACACTGCTCCTTATCCCCTATTGTTATTGGCAGGAGATTCTCTCCACACTTCTGTCTAGTGCCTGAGGGCCAGGGACTGGACAATGTTGCTCCTTGGTAACCACTACTTGCCCCACTGGTTCGATTTTTGAATGTTTCTGATTCTTGGATTCAGAACCACAAATATTAGAAGCTTATTTCTACTTTACTTTGAGTTTCTGAAGACAATCTTCCCTACCTCTCATTATTTTTTTTTTTCCATTTTGAACTGAAGACAGTGTTCATGGGTCCTATTCCTCTGTGCTTACCTGCATTTTCCTATTACAGAAATATTTTAAAAAGCCAGCCCCTGAGCACCTGGTGTTCTACTCTACCTGAATTGTTGTCAGTTCTCTCCCATTTTCTAGCATATATCATAGTAAGGTGACATGGCTAAAAGAAGCAATGAAGAGAAAAATCTGGCTTTGCTTGTATTTGGCTAATGTGCTTATTAGCAGTGTATAATGTAGTCAAACAGCAAGGAAACCAATATGAATGACGTGTTGGTTCAAGAAAGAAGAATAATTGTAAAATATTATTACTAAAGATACAACTTGTTGGTTCTAAATAGAAGTCATTTGTTGCTTTCTATGTTCTGTTGAGTCTTTTTCTGCACTTTCTTTTAACAGGTAAGAACCAGCAGTGTATTCTTCATTTTTAGTCTCGACATTCATTATGTGACATACAGAATTAAATTGTTAAACCATCAATTTGGTTTATTATAAGTATATTATGAAACTTTAAGATACTACTGTACTGAAAAAACTCAGATATATACAAAACTACAGAAAGAAGTAAGAGATGAGATTGGATCCAGAGGACATCAAGGACCATATATTTCTCTGAAATAATGAAGCATAAAGCAATGATATCCTGTGCAAATCACTAATTTAGCAAAACATAAGCAAATACCTGGACTCCCAAATTGAAAAGAGTGAAGCTTAGCTCTGCAGATTGTATAGCTCTGGATGACATTCTTTGGTGTAGTTATTAGAAAAGGATTCAATTTTCAAACTGATGTTAAAAGACATTTTAAAAATGTGCCTATTATTGAAAAAGAATATATATGTGTATATATATATGTAATATATATATAAAATATATATATATATATATATAAACTGAATCACTTTGCTCTACACCTGAAATGTGGTAAATCAACTATACTTCAGTTAAAAAAAGAAGAAAACAAAATCAAAAAAAATAAGAATCTAAAAAATTATGCCAATTAGTAACTTAAAGTATAAAAGTGTCTTTATTTTCCTTAAGTACACATAAGGTCTGAAGGTTTTGGTGGCAAGTATAAAAAATAAAATGTTTCTGTTCATAAAAACAGCTCTTAATAGTTTGAATTAGTACATCTGGTGACAAATATACAGGTCAGCTTGTTGGGGGAAGTTAGCCATGTATGCCACCAACACAATTGTTCTGATACCCTCACATTTACTTGTTGCTTGTATTAAAATTGAATCCAACCAAATAAACACTCTTAATCAATAATAGCCCAAATAAATAGCCCTGGGCCAACAGGTGAGTGCAGAGATTCCTAGCGATAAGTATCAGGCAGGGATGATGATGATAATTGTGTTGGTAACCCAACACAATTTTTTTTAACATCTTTATTGGAGTATAATTGCTTTACATTGTTTTGTTAGTTTCTGCTGTATAACAAAGTGAATCAGCTATATGTATACATATATCCCCATATCCCCTCCCTCTTGCATCTCCCTCCCACCTTCCCTATCTCACCCCTCTAGGTGGTCACAAAGCACGGAGCTGATCTCCCTGTGCTAAGTGGCTGCTTCCCACTAGCTATCTATTTTACATTTGGTAGTGTATATATGTCCATGCCACTCTCTCACTTCTTCCCAGCTTACCTTTCTCCCTCCCCGTGTCCTCAAGTCCATTCTGTACATCTGAGTCTTTATTCCTGTCCTGCCCCTAGGTTCTTCAGAACCTTTTTTTTTTAGATTCCATATATATGTGTTAGCATAGGGTATTTGTTTTTCTCTTTCTGACTTACTTCACTCTGTATGACAGACTCTAGGTCCATCCACCTCACTACAAATAACTCAATTTCGTTTATTTTTATGGCTGAGTAATATTCCATTGTATATATGTGCCACACTTCTTTATCCATTCACCTGTCGATGGACACTAGGTTGCTTCCATGTCCTGGCTATTATAAGTAGTGCTGCAATGAACATTGTGGTACATGACTTTTTTTTTTTTTTTTGCGGTACACGGGCCTCTTACTGTTGTGGCCTCTCCCGTTGTGGAGCACAGGCTCCGGATATGCAGGCTCAGCAGTCATGGTTCACAGGCCTAGCCAGTCCGCGGGATGTGGGATCTTCCCGGTCCGGGGCACGAGCCCGTGTCTCCTGCATCGGCAGGTGGACTCTCAACCACTGCACCACCAGGGAAGCCCTACATGATTCTTTTTGAATTATGGTTTTCTCAGGGTATATGCCCAGTAGTGGCATTGCTGGGTCATATGGTAGTTCTATTTGTAGATTTTTAAGGAACCTGCATACTATTCTCCATAGTGGCTGTATCAATTTACATTCCCACAATCAGTGCAAGAGGGTTCCCTTTTCTCCACACCCTCTCTAGCATTTATTGTTTGTAGATTTTTTGATGATGGTCATTCTGACCAGTGTGAGGTGATACCTCATTGTAGTTTTGATTTGCATTTCTCTAATGATTAGTGACGTTGAGCATCCTTTCATGTGTTTGTTGGCAATCTGTATATCTTCTCTGGAAAAATGTCTATTTAGGTCTTCTGCCCAGTTTTGGATTATAACCCAACACTTCTGAATGCTGGTCAGCTACTGTTCTATACAGGGACTAAACAGTTTAAACCTGGCAATAACCTCATGAGATAGGAGTAAATTTTCCCTTTACCAGAGGCAAAATGGAAGTGGTTTACACAGTGGTTAGTTAGGTCACTTGCCCAAGGGTAGACAGCTGGATGGCACACCCAACAATTTCAGGAATGAAGGATCTAAAGAGGTACATTTATGATTTCACAAGGTCAAACAGAGAATGTGAGGGGAACAGAGAAGGAGTAAAATTATATTGTGTCCAACATAAAGATAAAAGGAAGCAGGGTAGCTTCTGTTCCTGGGGAAGAGGTCCACAAGGCGGGAATAATGGGTAACAGTGGTACAAACTTTGCCATTATTGAAAGTAAAAATTCTATTTTCAATGACTTTGGAAGCCTTTTTAAAATATTCTGATTTCCTCTGAAGCTAAGATTAGCCTGAATACTATTTATGAAATGGTTTAATGTGTCTTTGCTGTACTTACAAAAGTTAGCACTTTATTTCTAATTACAACATTAAAGCATGCTTAGATCAATCCAATTATAAAAACTTTTAAAAATTCCTTTAAAATATACACACTTCAAAAACCTAATAAATTAATAAGATACTTATTAAATGAACAAGCCAAATACAATATTTCACAATGACTTGACTATTAGATTTGAAAAACAAACTAGTTGCGTGTAGTTTTGTTTTGAGGTAGGGAAGCCTGTAATAAAACTGCTGGAGTGAAAACCAAATCAATATCTTGTTGATCTCAAAGAATAATCTGTTGCTCTAATTAAATTCATGAGTTATAAATTAAAAGTTAGTACAAACAAAACCAAAAGAGTTGATAATGCAAAAGAGACAAGGGAAATTAGAAATATGAGGGAAATTATTAATCTTGTTGGAGAAAACAGAATGGCAATGAGGAAGGCCATCACTTTGTTACTTATTACCACAGATGTTAATTTAGTTCAAGGAAGGAAGATATCAATGAATTGGATATACAGACACACACATTCAGATGACTTGAAGCATTTGAGGAATTATCTTAAATATTATTAAAACAACAAACTGTAAATTTGCATAAAGATTTATCCTGAAGAAACTAGAATTTATTTCTGTAATGAAGAATATATTGAAATGTAACTAAAACCTTTGAAAAACAGTGAACTTATCTATTCTGAAAAGGATATTTTTGTCAATTAAAGCTCAAATTAAAACAGTAGTACAAGTTTTTTGTTTTTTGTTTTTTTTAATCAACCAAACACTAGGACTTAGATCACAGTTTTCCAACATTCAGATTTACTTAAAGTAATCTGAGAAATTTTCCAAAGAAATGCCATGTTAAGAAGCTTCAATAGATTGAATGTTTAAATCACCCCTCGGCAAATTCATATGTTAAATCTTAACCCTCAATGTGATGGTGTTTGAAAGTGGGACCTATGAGTGATGAATAGGTCAATGGGGGTATGGATTCCCCATGAATGGCATTAGTGACCTTACAGAAGAGACCCCAGAGAGCTCCCCAGCCCCTTCCACCATGTGAGGACACAGCAAGAAGACAGTTCTCTCTGAATGAGAAAGAGGGCTCTCACCAGACATGGAATCTGCTGGAGCCTTGAACTCGGATTTCCCAGCCTCCAAAACTGTGAGAAATAAATGTCTGTCGTTTAAGGCACACAGCCTACTGTGTTTTGTAGTGAAAGCCCAAATGGACTAAGAAAGTAGCCATATAAATTAGCATTAGATATGCTTGGTGTTACCAAAAATCAAAAGAGCCATGAAGGTTAATTTCCATCTTATGTAAAATTTGATCAGGAGGCAATTCAGGACTGGTTTGGTGCTTTTGCTCTGTGAATTATGCAGGGAGTCAGGATCCTGCATTTCTTTCCCCTTTCTTCTTCACCCTGTCTTGAATTTGGGCCACATTCTACCAGTTCCCTGTGGAGCTTCACCTCCATCCCCACATCCCAAGCAGCGTTGCGAACACTTCCTGGGAATTGCACAGAGAAATTCCCCATCCATTGGCTGTAACCTAGTCACAGCTAGATGTAAGGAATTTTAGAAAATGCAACATGGCAGAGGGTACCAATATGCCACCACAATTTTTGGTTTGATAAGCAATCAGAAATACCTAGGGAACTAAGAGATCAATGAAATAAATATTTGGATATTTAAACCTGTTTCTCTTCTTTTCTGTGTTTAATATTCAGTTTGAAGGATGACTTTTAAGTTTTAAACATAGTAAGAGAAAGATAATTCTCCAAAATTCTCATTTAACTGATAATTCTATTATATGTATAGTATTCACAAATAAAATTTTTAAAAATGTAAAAAGAAAAATTTTTAGCTTCCATTTCTCTATGAAGCTACTTCTCTTATTCTAGGAATGAATATATTTTGAGTAAATAAAATTTTCTTCATAATACTGTTTTTTGAAATTAAATTACAAGCTTCAATTTTTGAATAGAATACTGGGAGGATTTAACTGATCACATTTGACTAGGTTATCTATGCCAAATTAAATGTGATGATTTGGCAAATGAAAGGTTATCCATGAGAAAGAGAAAGTAAGCAAGAATTACTTTTCCCAGAATTCCCTTCCCTCCATGAATTGAGCTCAGGTTTGGCCTCAAGGGAAATTTTCAGAGATTGGGAGACAGACGCATCAGTGATTATGTTCTGAAGGTTGTTATTGGAGAGACGCCATGAGAGACAGATGCAGATGGGGTACCGTTTTGTTCCCATTTCTCTTCTCTAGCATCTCCTCCAGCTCTTCTTGAGCTTGACCTGATCATAAGGTCCAGACCAACCACCAGAGTCTCTGAACCCAGAGACGGAGGGGCCACACCAGCCCCTGGACCAGCAGCAGGGAGCACCTACTGTCCAGCAGGTTTCAATTAGTTCTTACTTGTCAGGGCTCCTGTATGTCATCTCGGATCCTTCATAGTTCTCTATTTCCTCAAATCCTCCCACAATGATGTAAGCTCTAATTTCTATAACAGGTTTTTTTTTCATAATATTCCATGATATTCTCAACTTTCTCATTCTACCAATGTTTTATGCCTATTTTCATGTAAAGTATATTTTAAAAATATTCATTTTATGTAATATAGAGATTACCATGTCATACGGGTGAAGGTAGTCTTTTAATTGAAACAATTTTACAATCATTGATTCTTATTACTTTACTTTGTATGTTAAGTGAATTCAGCACAGATATCTATTTCTTATAATAGGCAATGGAGCATAATCTTAGAACATTGTTTCTATTTGTCATAAATCAACAAATAGGTTATTTTATTTTTATTTACTTTTCCAAATATCCAGCTGCTTTATTTACTCAGAGTCATGCATTTTATAATATAGCATCTGGATATACACATATTATACAGCTTGATGATCTGCTTCATAGTTTCTGTTCACTCAGGAAGTTAAGTGGCCTCAATAGAAGATGCTCCTTTCTCAGGGACTGTAATGGTCAGGGTAGCCAGGGTTATACTGTGGTAACAATAGACTCAAAAATCTCAGTGGCTTTCAACAAAACATTGTTCCTCACTCCCACTAGGTGTCCATAACTGATCGGCTGCAGCTTTGCTCCATGTTCTGCCCCCAGGCTGATGAAGCAGCCTCAGTCTGTAGCAGAGGGAAAATAGTGCTCATCAAGTTTCTGCCAGGGAGAAAATAATGCCTGAACTTCTTTTCATTAGCCAGAGCAAGTCAGAAGGCTAAGATTGATGTCGGTGAGATGGGGAAGGGAGGGGAAAGGATATTTTTGGTATAATAATACACTGGAGTCTAACTTTCTAGATATTAATTTTGCATCCCCCCTCCGCCACCCATGGAATGCAGGGCATTCACGTTCTGCATCAAGAGTATCAAGCCAAAATCCTAACAACATCCTCCATCACATGCCAATCTCTACTTCCAGCCTGGAGCTGTGTCCTCTTGCTAAGGAGACCCATGAACTAAAGCCAAGTTAAATGCCTCACTCACTCTTCGTATTCAGTGGAGCAACAGAAATACTATAACTGCAATAAAAGCTCCCGTTTGGAAACAACCAGCCATCACTTGTCTGTAGTAATCCCCCAAACCTGTTTGGCAGTATTTTGAGAAGTTCCTACTCTAAGGGTGTGTGATGTTGTTTAGACCTTGACTGTACACATTGGGAATGGTCACTCCCTCTCCCAGCCTGCCCCCTGCCCCACACACCGTGGCTCTTTTCTCTACTTTTGGAGATGTTCTTCCTTTTTCACCATCTTATTCTGTAACATGTGAGAAGGGCATTGGCCATATGCCCTCCGTGGGGACTAAGATAGACTTCTCATTCTGCTCCTTCTGCTTTGAAGTTTGGAAAGCTAATACTTGTTTTACATTCTGAAGGGTCATATGCTCTTTGGGACCATACTGATGACTATTAGAAATACAGCTCCCTCAAAAACATAGTTATGTTTTCAATTTTTCCTGGAAGAGGAAGCAATTTTTTAACCATAATACAGTGTACACTGAGATGGAGCTTATATTGTACGTGTGTGTATATATATTTTACAGAGAGCCCCTGATGAACTCAAATTAAGAGCTGTTTCTATCTGTCTTTTATATTTCACTTTATATGAGATAACATTTAAAAAGCACTTCAAAATCAAATTGTGCAGCCAAGGTTTCCTGTAGACACCATTCCTTACCAAATGGTCACTTGACCTATAAATGAACATAAACAATGGATGATGTCTCACGGCCTACTAAATCTGTTCACTAACTTTTTTACTCATCAGCGACTAGAAGATGAATCAACCTTCCACTGGATTTCACACATCTTTTTTCCTTCTGTCTACACAGCAGTGCACAGCAAATATAAGCCATCTTATAAGCCATCACCAACCAGTCAACATACCTCCTTACTGTGAGCCAATAGTATTGCCTGTAAAACAAAAAAAAAAAACTTTAGTTACTAAAAGTATATTTTCATATAACATAATTTCCCGCATTGTTCTTTCAGTGTGTTCTATGTAATTTGACATTTTAAAGTGTGTATTAACAATTAAATGCAAATTTCTAGGCACCCTTGGATTCCTATAGATGTCCTCATTTTAAATAATTGTTCTGTCATATTTTGAAGATTATGCATTCACTTTTTTCCAACTGTATTCCTGAATTAATTTTGAAAGGAATTATCTAAGTCTCCTACTTTTTAACTATTCATTTAACATAATTGCTATATATCCTTGTTTCTAGATATGCCTTTTATATTTTTATCCACATGATTGATAAAATTTTGAAAAGGACATGCCAAGGATAAAGCCAGTGGCACTTTACTGGAAACCATCTTTACACATTGACATTTACCCATTAATCATCTCTTTGGGTTGAGTTTTTCAATCAGCTACTAATCCATCATTTTGATCTGGCACTTTTCTAAATCTTGTCACAAACGCCTAGTCTGACATGATTTGTTCTTTGTGGGTCTGTATTCATCTCTTTCTCTAAGGAACCATCTTTCAATGTTAATGATGTGTTCATTAGAAAGGAAGGCAGTGTTATGCTACAGGGCAGCAGTAAGCAGAACCTTTGTCCAACTTTTTGAAGTGCAATCATAATTTGTCAAACTTCAAACTTGTAGTACTTCTAAGTTTCACCAAGTTTCCTCAAATGTTTTCAAGAATATGCTCATGAACTCATTTGCAAATTTTCTGAGTAACTTGAGTATTAATCCATGTGCTTTAGCAGACATTCAAAATAGCTATGTGTATTACTAAAATTCTCTTCACCTACCCCAGCTCTCAAAGTCTTTTTTAACTAGTGCTCATTTCTATTTGTCTCTGAGAATAACTTTAAAAACTGATCCTCATTTTTTCAGGCTGTTATCAATGGAACAAACCTCAAGCCATGTGTTTTCCAGTCTTTGCTGCAATTATATCTAAAACAGCCATTATTTCACATTGTCATTCTTATAGTCACTTTATTTGCTGAATTTAGGTTAAACTAGAAAAGCATGCACTTTAAGATTTAGATGTCACAATGCTTTCATTAAATTTAAGAAGGGAAGACAGGTCTTATCCCAGAAAGAACAGAAAATGTGGGTTCACATACATTCAACCCCAAACTTTCTAGTTTGGTGTCATAAGATTTTTTGACCTATAGCTTATTCTGTTAGAATTATAATTATTTTCTAATATAGTGTACAGCACCAATGGTAAAACAGTGTAAACTATGTTAAAGTACTGTGTAAATGGAGAATATAAACATCTTGTTATTGTTATTACTTGGTAATATATAGTTGATATAAGAAACAAGAATAGGAAGAGGGAAATGAAAGCAGCATATTGAAAATTGAACGAATAAATAAATTTTATGTACTAAGACTGTACGCCATTAATTTAGCCCATTATGTAATTAACATTTAGCAATAGTCTATTCATCCTTCTTTAGTAATTAAAATATATTAATGATAAAAAAGCCAAAGAGAGCCAACAGTGGCATAAATTGAGTGTGAAAGTTAGAAAATTTTGTAGTGTTAATATGTCACCAGTTGGCACTGTGACAAAAATTTCAGTAAGGTTCTTTTAACATCATAAGTCACATTTTAAATATTTTTGTAGTTTCTCCAACTTAAAAAGTTTAATTTGATTCCACATTGAAAATATTTGTGACCTGAAACTGAGACTATGTTTCCTTTAATCACTGTTTTTTGAATAATTGACATCAAAATTGACTTCACAAAGAATTACAGATTATTGAACAGGCAGAGAGCATAGTTTTATTAATTTTCTTTATGTTGATTACTTATAGGTATGATCATTCTTAAATTAAAATCTTAAAGTGAGAAGTCACAGAAATTTTAACCACAAAGGTTTTTATTAAGACAGTAATTTGGGTACCCAAATAATTGCAAATTCATGTTATGCAGTGGGAAAATGTCTACATAAATTGTTACCTACTTTGTTCAGTTTTGTGTGAGCACTGAGTACTCAGTGCCATCGTGAAATAGCTTTTTTCTTTTAACAGCTCAATTGAGAAATAATTCATATAATGTGCCTATGTAATCTACTTTTTTCTTACATGTTTATAAATTTTTCATAGTTCTTTTATATTTTATGCATTTTGAAAGATAAGGGAAATCACTGTTAACAGTATTTAAACACATTTGAGACATCAGTGACACAAAATAATAATAACAATGAATACAATATTATCTTTAACTTACTGTTCATTTTAAATTAATGGCTATTTTATAATTAATAATATTTAAAGACAGTTATTTCTTAAGAGAAAATGTATTTTAATTTCTAAAGCACTTAAACTATTTAAAGAGAAGAGATCTTTAATTGGGAAATTATTACAAGTTAATCACTTTTTAAAAATATTGCAATGTAGTTGAGTTTTAGTTCTGAAGCCTCTATAATTCCATTTAAATCAGCATTACAATGACACTTGGTCACCCCATCATGATTATTTGACTTATCCAAATTAAAGTCTGTGCCATGGATTTAATACATAGTAATATATAGCAAAACATCATCAATGTAATTCATGACATTCTTTACTCAATATTAGCTATTTGTGTCAGTTTCAAACATTTCTTCCAGAATAACCACTCAAATGGATAGGCAACAGCTAATGCTCACCATTTTTCTATGTGAGTACAGAGAGAATGAAACACCTAATGACAGTTGTGTGTGTGTACATGTGTGTGTGTGCATCCATGCCTGCATGTCCCTTAGTTTAGGACAGCTTTTACAAAAATGTACTTATTTCTTTCTGTTCTGGATACTATGGGGGAAACTTACCAAACCTCCACACCTTTCCTCCCTCCACAGAAGATAAAGGTAGAAGGACAATTATTTTGAATTTTCTTTGTTCCCTCTCTCACTCCTCCCCTAAGATGGATAAGGGTACGCAAGGATGAGGGTTGGAGAGAAGGAGGAGGGACTCTGAGAGCTCTCTTTCAGAGAATTTGACATCCTCTCCCACGTGGAAATGCCTTGTCCATTCAGCTGACACTTGTCCTAGACATAGTAATATAAAGGTCACTTGGCTGCAGACCTAAGCCTCACTCTCCAGTTAGCTGTGATTTTAGCAATAATTAAGCTGATATTTTGTTCTATTTTTATCATCCCTATATCTTACTTTTCAATTGATTCCAAGCTATTAGAAGAGAGAGGAGTGTAATTAATTGGCATTTCTAATATCATTTGACAAAACTGTATCTTCTCCCTTCTTAGTATCCCTCACATTAAAAATTTCTGATTGAGAACTGGGTATGTAACCATATAAAGCCCTACTAGAAAATTATTTACCAGAGCATTTGGGTAGAAAACAATCTTTCCACTACTACTGCCATGCCAGGAGATTAGGAGATGTGGTTTTCAGTGGAGCAGAGCTTACACGAGAGAAAATGAAAGAAGCAGAATCTCCATGAACACAGGTCAGGGCCGTGTACACTTCTATTGTTCCTGTTGTTTCCATTTACCTGAGCAGATGAGTTTCTATGCTTTTGTAGACTACCTTGAATTGGACTTGTGTTATTTGCAACAAAGAGAGGCTTCTAACGGAAATAACTGTGAACAAGGAATGCCAATGCCAGAACATGCAATTGGCTGTGTTGAAGGGAATCCTTGAAAATGAGGATGTCTTTATTTCCAGCTAAATAACTGCATATTTATGTTTTTCAGTGACAAACAGCTACATGAATTGTTACCTACTTTGTTCAGTTTTGTGCATTTATTCAGTACTCAGTGCCATTGTGAAATAACTATTTTTTAAAACAGCTCTATTGAGAAATGATTCATATAATGTGCAATTCGCTCATTAAAGTATACCATTCCCTGTATAACAAGTGTATGTCAATATATTTAAGGTTATGTTAAGGTTTTGACTTGCATTTCCCTAACAGCTAATGATGTTGAACATCTTTGCATGTGTTTTTTGGCCATTTGTGTATCATCTTTGGAGAAATATCCATTCATATCTTTTGACCAATTTCTATCTTTCTTTATCTTTTAATTATTTAGTTGTAAGAGTTTATATGTATACTCAAAATGCAAGCCTTTTATCAAACATATAATTTGCGAATAAGATAAATTTATTTTTTCATCATTTTAAAAAATGAGTTTTAGTTTTTTAAGGCACCTCCATGCTGTTCTCCCTAGTGGCTGTATCAGTTTATATTCGCACCAACTGTGCAAGAAGGTTCCCTTTTCTCCACACCCTTTCCAGCATTTATTGTTTGTTGATTTTGTGATGATGGCCATTCTGACTGGTGATGGCCATTCTGAGGTGATATCTCATTGTAGTTTTGATTTGCATTTCTCCAATAATTAGTGATGTTGAGTGTCTTTTCATGTGTTTGTTGGCCATCTGTATGTCCTAGCATGTGACCCAGCAATCCCACTCATGGGCATATACCCCAAGAAAACCATAATTCAAAAAGACACATGCACCCCAATATTCATTGCAGCACTATTTACAGTAGCCAGGACATGGAAACAACCTAAATGTCCATTAACAGAGGAATGGATAAAGAAGATGTGGTACATATATACAATAGAATATTACTCAGCCATAAAAGGGAATGAAAATGGGTCATTTGTAGAGACATGGATGGACCTAGAGACTGTTGTGCAGAGTGAAGTAAGTCAGGAAGAGAAAAACAAATATCATATATTAACATATATATGTGGAATATGAAAAAATTGATATAAATGATCTTATTTACAAAGCAGAAATAGAGACACAGACGTAGAGAACAAACATATGGCTACCAAGGGGGAAAAGAGGGTGGTGGGATGAATTGGGAAATTGGGATTGACATACATACACCGTTGATACTATGTATAAAGTAGATAACTAATGAGAACCTACTGCACAGCAGAGGGAACTCTACTCAGTGCCCTGTGGTGACCTAAATGGGAAGAAAATCCAAGAAAGAGGGGATATATGTATACATATAGCTGATTCACTTTGCTGTACAGTAGAAACTAACACAACATTGTAAAGCAACTATACTCCAATAAAAATTTTTTTAAAAGTCAGCCAATAAAAAAAAAAAATGATTGACTGTTTAAAGAAAAATTGACATATGTAGAGGTATAAATGTATGAAATGCATAACATATGTAGAAATAAAATAGTACAAAAATAGACAGAATAAAAGTATAATATTTGTTTCCCATACTATAGATGAAATTGTGTATATTCTGAAGAAACACTGTCATAAGTTAAGATTTATAAAAATACTAGAAAATCCTCTTAAAGTGTCCTATAAATAGTAACTCAATAAAGTTAACTCAATAAATAACTCAATAAATAGCAATAAATAAACTAAATAAATAACACGATGGAGTTATTAAAATATATCAATTTAATGCAAAGAAAGGCAAGAAAATAAAAAAATGAGTAAAATTATGTGGTGTATTTGATTTGCTTTAAAATGCTTAGCCAAAATTAAAAAGAGAGAAAGAGAAAGAGAAAAAAGGAAAAGCAAAAAGAAGCAAGACGAAGCAAGTATGGTAGTTGTACTGAGTTCTGGGGTCTGGCTGATGATTATGTGGTGAAAAGTTTAATGTCTCTATTTTTGTGTGTGTTCAATTTTTTAAATAAAATGCTTAAAACACGTAATTAGGGCTTTCCTGGTGGTGCAGTGGTTGAGAGTCTGCCTGCCGATGCAGGGGACACGGGTTCGTGTCCTGGTCCAGGAAGATCCCACATGCTGCGGAGCGGCTGAGCCCGTGAGCCATGGCCACTGAGCCTGCGCATCGGGAGCCTGTGCTCCGCAACGGAAGAGGCCACAACAGTGAGAGGTCCGTGTACCACAAAAAAAAAAAAAAAAAAAAAAAAAAAAGGAAAAAAAAAAGAAACAAACAAACAAAAAACAAAAAAAAAACCCACATAATTACATGGTTTACTTTTTGGTTTGCCTTTTTTTTTTCCTTTGCGATACCACAAATTATAGATTATTTCACAAGAGCTGAAATAAATTCCAGCAGACCAGCAGAGGCAGGGGAGATGAAGAAACACAGCTGGGACTCACGGGGTACTGGTGATTATGCAGTACTGGGAACCCTATGACCCCAGGCCATCTCTCCATGACAATGCCAACAATTACCTCCAATTTGGAGTGCTGTTCATGGAGGCCAAGGGGAAGAACTGAGTATGTGCCATTTTCTGTGATGACTGAGGAAGAAGAACCTGTAACCCTCTGGCCACATGGTCTCAGAGTGCAAGCCTCCTCAAATCAGGAGGGGGTATCCTGAGCTAAAGCTGGCTCTCAAGAAGACCAGGCATAGCCAGTGATCAAATGACTCTCGTGAGTATCTTACATTTGATTTTACTCACTAAGTCTGAGCAGAATTTTCTGTCACTTGCAAACAAAATCTCCCAAATGATACATTTTCAGGGACCAGTTCTAGAGGAAGCCAAGTTGATTGACTAAGGGAGCCTTGAAATCTTTGTTCTTTAAGTCGTCAATGTTTGTGGAAGAGTGAATGCAGTGTGTTGATTCCTCTTTCTGCAATTTACAAGCAACAGTTTTGTTTTTTTTTATTGTTTTGTTTTATTTTTAACTGCAGCTCTCCCGTATCTCTTCTATCCTGCATTCTGAATGCCTTGCCGTGGTAGTTAAATGTATTGTTTGTTTTAATTGCTGGACCACAAGAGGTGGCATGTTGAATTAAAGAATGCCTAGCAGACAGAGGGAAAATACACACACACTCGCACATGATAGTTTGTTTTTTATGAGCAGGAGACATGTTTGAGATTTTGTTTGGGGAAGAGGGATGCAGGTGGCGACTTGGTAGCACCCTCTCTCTCTGTGTCTCTCTATTCCTTATGACAGAGATGAGCAAGGCAATGAGTCTTGATGTACCAGAAAACTCCATCCCCTTAAGCAAAGTGACAAGGATTGACACATCCCCTGAAAAAGACCATTCTGAAATATTTTACTGGGAGCTTCAAGAGATCTGGAGAAAGGATCCTTCTTCTGTGAGGATTTGTGATCTGATAGATCACATCCGATTTGATGCCTGGTGGTCATGATACCATGTCTGCTCTGGAGAAAACATATGTGACAGCAGGAGAGAAAACATATGTGACAGCAGGAGAGAAACATATGTGACAGCTCTGGAGAAAACATATGTGACAGCAGGAGAGCAGGATGCCTCTGACATGTAGAAACACCTGTTGCCACCATTCAAACTATATCTGGGTGTTTTGGTCATTTTATGGCTTATTGCCATTTATGCTGAGATTGTTACTTACCAGAAATTAACATCTGAATTATACATTTTCTGGAAAAGTTTGGGGAAGAGATTGTGGAATGTGAACATCAGACAGACCTGTGTGTAGCAGTGAGATTGTAAGGCTGCAATGTTTGGAGGCTGAAAGTGGAATCCTTCCCTCTCTGTGTTCCTTTCAGTTCCTGGAATGTCTACCACCTGGATTAGGATCCCAGGTAGAAGACTAGGGAAACTGACCGGGTCAAAGTAAATACTCATAGACACTCATATGTAGGCTTCCCATAATGACTAGACTTAACCCAGCATACTTTCATTTGTCAGCCTTATGAAAATAGAGCTTCCAATCAGCTTTACAAATACGTCACTCTTTAGATATTAATACAGAGATAAGGACTCACAGATATTGAAAGAAATATACTAATGTCAAGTGTGTCCTCTAAAAGAAAGGGGGAAGATGAAGAGAGATTGAGTGGCTGCTCAGAAAAAATAGAATGCAAGGAGAATTTTAAAATATTCCGCTTAAAAAAACATTAGTAGAATTGTGATTTACCTATGAAAGATTCAAACAGGAAGAATACAAAATGAATGCAAAAAGATGTACACCAAAGACACACACACACACACACACACACACACACACACACACACACCAGGAATTTTAAGAGAATATTCTGTCATATCTACAAAGATAAAATAAATCACTTAGGATGAACTAAGAATCAGATTGACACCAAAAGGTAGGATAGCAGCACTGGAAACCAGGATACAATGAATTCATCCTTTTAAAATTCGAATAGAAAATTATTTTCAAATTATCAGTCAAGAGCAAGGTTAGAATTCTCAGGCATGTTAGGGCTCAGAAAATTGACATCCCACTTACCCTTCCTCACCAAGCTTTTGGAAGACTGGAGTACAGTAACATGAAGACAGACTTAGAGCTGGGAGGCAAAATTGGCCCAGGAGAGCAGAGGAGAGGTAATGCTGGAGAGGAGTGGGCAGCAGGACAGAGCACAGGCTGCCCTAGAACAGGTGTCCTCAACCCCCAGGGGTCCCCTAACCCCCTGTTAGGAACCAGGCCACACAGCAGGAGGTGAGTGGCAGGTGAGCAAGAGAAGTTTCATCTGCCACTCCCCATTGTTCCCCATTGCTCCCCATTGCTCCCCATCACTCCCCCATCACTCCCCCATCACTCCCATCACTCGCCGTCACTCTCCCATCGCTCCCCATTGCTCCCCATCGCTCCCCTCACTCCCCCATCGCTCCATCTCTCCCATCACTCCCCATTGCTCCCCATCGCTCCCCATCACTCCCCATCACTCCCCCATCGCTCCTCATCCCTCCCCATCCCTCCCCATCACTCCCCATCACTCCCCATCACTCCCCCATCGCTTCCCCATCACTCTCCATCACTCTCCATCCCTTCCCATCACTCCCCATCGCTCCCCATCACTCACATTACTGCCTGAACACTCACCCCCAACCCGTCTGTGGAAAAATTGTCTTCCAAGAAACTGGTCCCTGGTACCAAAAAGATTGGGGACCACTGCCCTAGAGGAGCACAAGAGGGACCAAAGAGGAGCATTCCTGAGAAACACAGAATGTGCACTACCACCTTAAAAGGAGGTTTACTGTACATTTGAAGGTGAATGAGCTATAACTATGGGATCTACAAGGCAAATTTTAAAACGTGTGACTATTACATCTATAAAAAATCAATGTATGGAAAAGGAGATATAACATTGTTACCAAGGCTCTTCCCTCAGAATCATACCCCTGACCCTTCCTTGAACGGAAACCAATTACTCTTATCTAAGTTTCAGGAGCAAGCTGCAAAGAGAAAACAACAAGAACAGGTAAGAACCAACTAGGCCTAAGATGGCAGATTTGATGTCCAGGGGACCTTGAGCCTCATTACATCCTCATTGTGATGCATTAACTAATGAAACTCCCACCAGCCCCGTGACAGTTGACAGTTGCCATTGACAACAATTGGAGATGCTCATACAAGGACTGAAAAGTAGTGTTGCACCAGTTCTAGGTGCAAACCACACCCCTGTTCTTGGATACAGCATGAATATTCCTCCCACTCTTTCCAAATCCCTCCCTTTTACCTTGACCTTCCTATATATTTGGTATCTCCACATGAATGGGGTTGAGAAGCTGATATGCAAACTAGGTTCTTGTGTCTCTGTTCTTTGGTCATTGAATAAAGCTTGTGCTCTTCCAGTCTCAGAATCGATCTCGTTATTGACTGTGCAAATCCAATCGGAAAAAGAACCTCCCTGGCCAAGACAAGGGGTCTCAACCCAGGCTAGGACCCCAGCATGGCTCCAGTCAATCAATTATCAGCACACAAAATAATAAAGTGACCACTGAAAAGCTAAAGATGTGACAACAGGAGAGAACTGTGTATACACATGGGTATAATAGAACCATACCTTCATTTTCCAGGGAAAATCATTAATTGATAATATTTACAGTCTACTAACCTGTTAATAGCAGTAGATGTATTTCATTTAGATGTATTATTATTTATTGTCATATTATTAAAGACAAGTTGAAAGTAGTTGCCACTTACAATTCCAGTCATAACAGAAGAGCTGGAATCAAGACTCTTTCTCCTGCCATAATTAACTATAAAAACTGGAAGAAAATATAAAACAACTATTTAAGGCATTAGATAACAACCAGTACAAGGCCATGATACCCTTAAGTGAGGCCTCTGGCTACCCCAGCTTTCTCCCTGATGGCCAGGACATAGAGTCTGAGCATGGAGTAAAGGGCACAGCAATCCAATTTCAGGGGTACAGAGGCAGCTGGAATTTAGGGAAAGTGTCTATAAGAAAAAAACCACAGAGAAAAGTGTCCCCACATATGGATAATAGCCTTCCACATGTCCTTGGGGGACTCCTGAGCTGAGATAGAGGAGTGTAGCAGAGGACAGCTGCTAGGGAGCTGGGGTTTGGGCTGCAGTGCAGGGGTGAGGCTTCCAGGAAACCACAGGCAGGCAGAGAACCCTGAATGAGGGGTGGGATTGGGGGCCAATGACTCATCTGGGTCAGTCCAGAGGGAGGAATTTCCCTCTGCCCTTCTAGGTTCCTTTGGACGGCCTAAGACTTTAATTGGCATGAGACATGAGACAGATTAACAGAAGAAGATCAAGCAAAATTTGAATAACATGTACATGGGAGAAACCAAGGAAGATGGGGTAACTCGCCAAAATGGCTAAGGCCCTCACCTTAAATACCATCTTCGGCTAAAGACAAAAGAGGATGTTGGGGCTTCCCTGGTGGCATAGTGGTTGAGAGTCTGCCTGCCGATGCGGGGGACACGGGTTCGTGCCCCGGTCCGGGAAGATCCCACATGCTGCGAAGCAGCTGGGCCCGTGAGCCATGGCCACTGAGCTTGTGCGTCCGGAGCCTGTGCTCCGCAATGGGAGAGGCCACAACAGTGAGAGGCCTGTGTACCGCAAAAAAAAAAAAAAAAAAAAATAGGATGTTGGGGGAAGTGGTTTGGGTCTTCAAAGGGAAGGAAAGCAATTCACACAGAGATGGAAAACAAATGTTTGGTAAATAAATGTTTGCTGGGCCCTCAGAGGCAATGGGAACCAGAGGGGACTCTGAACTCTTGGTCCTGCCAAGTCTCACCCACCACATCCAGCTCACACTTTTTTGCAGATAGCTGTATTCTAGGAACAAGACCTTTATCTAAATTCTTTTAGGCAGCTAAGGGTGCAGTAACAATAAAAACTTCCCAAGTCTTCTGTTTCCTAAAAATAATCAGCTCAAATGAATCCTCATGCCTAAGAGACACATTTTGGGGCAGCAAATTTTGCTTCCCTACATGATGATGAGAGAAAATGTGTCAGCGAATGTTGCTATGTTTCCAATTAAAGAAACTAGAATTTGGCACAATGATTAATAAAGATAGAAAGTCAAGGAGAAGAAGCTAAGAAGGAGTTGATTTGGGAAAATTTTTAAATAGGTTAGAAAGATTGTAGAACTCTGAAGTTAGTGAGTAGGAAGTTTGAAAATCTATGTCAGTAGATCAGTAGAACAATTTCCCCCAGTGGCATGAATGAAGAAGTCATTTGTGATTAGATTACAATTGAAATGAATAAGTGAATATCATTGGATGAATAAAGTCTTTGGAGAGACTATATAGATTAAAGCCGTGTTACCAAACTTAGGTTTGGCTGCTCGCTGTTCAAAAGCCAATAATCGCGACGCAGATGCCATTGGAGAAGAAAGATGCTTTAATCAGAAAAGACAGCAATTTGGGGAGAAGGTGGACTGATGTCCTGAGACCAGCTCTGAAGATTCCGCTCTGTCATGACGGCTTTTAAAGAGGAAAACGGGGAAGAATCTCAGTGAATCATTGAGGCAGGAGTTTGGGTTCTGCATCCTTCTCCATTGTGTTCAGACTGGCTGATTCTCTCTTCAGATGTTATCTTGCCTGCCTGATCTGCCTGCAGGATTGTTAAGGGGGCTCTTGAGGGTAGAGAGCTAGTCATTCTTTACTTAATTCTTCATTCTTACTTCTTTTAATCTAGGAAAAGAATCAACAGGTTAGGCAAGGCTTGATGTGCATTCAGGAGGGCATAAGTCAGGAGTTTGGTTAAATTGCCTAGTGATTTTATTCCTATGATTAGATTCTTTTAAGGTTAGAACAGAAAAGGGAAAACAGGAAGGGGGAAAAAGAGCTGCTTTCAGGCAGGGTTGGAAGATGTAGGTAAGATAACAGCCACATTTAATGGGTGGGTGCCAGCTAAGGAATCTGAGAAAGAGTGGTTATAATAAAGAAAGAAGAGGGTGGTGTCACAGAAGTCAAGAGGAACGTAAGGATTCTCATCTCTATAGTCTGGGAAGGTGACAAGCACCTCAAGATGCTGAGTAAACATTTGTGGAGGGAGTGGATTAGTGGGCGAATCAGTCATTACCAAACAACAGGGAGAGACCGCGTGGACAGCAGGCATGGAATCATTTAATAGTTGTGCTGTCAGCGGCGGGGTTTATGCACCAGGAAAACTGCAGAGAAGATAAACTAAGAAAGTGAAGGGCAGTGGATTCTCATGAAAAGCAGGTCTGATTAGTCTGATTGAGCAAAACCATAAAAGAGTACAGTTAAAATAGGAGGGAATTGTTCAGTTCTCACTCCACTGAAAATATCCCAGTTAAATCTGATCATCTCCTTTTAAATTATGAAAAGTTTACATATGAAAAGTGTATGTAAAAATCCAGTTTCAAAAATCAGTAAAGCTTACATGTTTTCTAACAAAAAGGGAACATGTAACTCTATATCGAAGAGCAGTTTCTTATATGACACCACTGGGATGAACAAGTATCTAACTTCTGTCTTTTTCTTCTGCAGGAATCACAACTACTTACAACTCCTAGGCAGAGTGTACAAAGGCAGTGGATTCATGACAAATAAAGAAAATTAGCACAGCACCTCTGCACATTGTCGACCAACAAATGCAGAAGGCTGCAAATAAGAAAAAGAGTTTTTTCTGGGGTCTTAAGAACTGCAATTTTGGAGGCACTGAGGAATTGAGTAGCAATGCAAATATGCTGAGAGGTAAACAGAAGAGGACGAGGGTCTGTAAAGTCAGCAGTGGAAGATGTTCCAGAGAAGTGACATAGGTTACTTTTTACAGAACTGTGAGGGTGCCTACAGGCATTCTGCTATCTATGGCAGCAGATTTGTTGCTAAGCTGTGGTCTCTAGGGCATAAAGAAAACAGGTTCCAGGTGGTCCCAGGAGGGCTGGGTCAAAAGTTTCTGCTGCATCCTGGGGTGGGTATGAGAAAGTTTCTTCATCCCAGCCCTCACTCCCTTTTAGCTTCCTTTGACTTTTGACCTGAGTGATTCCGTTTTGTGGTTCATGGTCCACAGCATCAGAAAGTGTGGTCTTATCATAACCATTAAACATAACTGGCACTTGAAATGCTTAAAAATTAATAGAAATTAATACAATGAATGAATCAAGCAGAACTCTAAACCTCATCATTATATAGTTGATGTGCTAATTGTATAATTTAAAATGTTTTGGCAGGTATTCAAAATATAACCATATAGTACAAGCAGATTTTTCAAGACAAGAGAATTGTTGGCACACCAACTCACAATAGTGCAGTCGATAACATTTTAAGCCCATGGGTCGAAAACGAAATAGGTCACTTAAGCACAACATTTCTGGTTGATCCCTAGCTCCCCACCTGAGTTGTGAAAGCTGAAATCAGTAATCATGTTCTCAGTTCTGACAATAATAAAGACATGATGCTCCTCAATGAAATCAGTCCTTCAAAGGAAAGACCAGTATAATAGTGTAATCAAATGAAGAAATTAATCAAAAATTTTAAAGAGAAGAAGTGTTTTGAACAAGACTTTAACTGTATTCTCCGCTAGGAAAGATACAGTTAAAACAATGTCATCCTTGCAGAAGCGTAATAGGAATAATACTTTCACTAATGATTATGAGGGGAGATGATATTGCTGTGAGATTTGATTTAATAATTACCTATGAGCTCTTTATAGGGATTTAATACTTAAGTTTAATTTTATATTTAGTTATTAGAGGGGTTTAGCAGTGAAGTTTAATTTTTCATTAAGTTATCTAACTGTTTTTTTAGGCTGTATCGGGTTCGTCTGCTAACAGTACCCATCATATTGCTTCATACCAATTTTCACAAACTGAAAGTGTGCATTTGTATAGAAATTTGATTAATACCTAGTATTGACAGAGAATTTTCCATGAGGCTGTACATTTCTGCACAACTTTTCAGCAGAGGCTGTTACTGTCTTTGTTCCCACCTCTGTTCACAAGGATGTGTGCAGAGACTGAAGAACCCTCTTCCCATGAGGCAGGAGGCAGGCAGGCCTAAAGTCACCAGTTTTACTAAATTAAAAAACAGAAGCCCAATTATTTGAATTTCAGATTAACTATATATATATATATATGTATATTTGCTTAAGTATGTCCCATGCAATGCAATGTTTGGAACATATTTATACTAAATTGTATCCATTGTTTATCAATAATTCAAATTTAGCTGGGCACTTGTATTTTACCTGGCAACCCTACTAGCTGCCTATTGTTGCTGAAATAGAAACATACAATATAAAATTTGTGAGTTAAGTTTTATCTGGGGAACTTACTGAGGACCATAACCCGGGAAACAGCCTCTCAGGTAGCTCTGAGGAACTGCTCTGAAGAGATAAGGGAGAGGTCAGGACATAGATGAATATTTTTTCTAAAAAAATATAACATGTAGTTGCATCTTAACTGTCTAGGGGCCAGTATAGCCAAAGTGCAGAGTGTTTCCTGTTTTTCTCCCTCCTGAATTACCCTCATGGTGCACTGTCGATGGGTGACTGCAATGGCTAATGGCTTGATCCTTGAAGAACTGGAATGGTGGGCAACAGTTTGTTCTTTGCATCATTATAGACAAGTTCATGTTCCTCTCCAGGAGCACAGGCCACTGCTTTGCAGCCAGCACCTGGCTCTTTCACAATTGCCTTGTGGCAACTGCCCCTCAGGAAAGCCATGCAGATGCTGTTATTGCCGTGACAGAAAGTCTTCCATCTCTGACCACAGGTCTCAGCATCCACAACACTGATATAGGCTGTCTTAGCTTAGAAATAGTTTAAAATCTCAGACCCAGCATGGTTCTTGACAGTCATCTCCCTCAGTAAAATATAGGAGCCTTTGACAGCAGAGACTAGTTTTGTTTTGTTTCACATTTATGTCTGGCATATTGCCCAGTACCTCTCACTGGATAAATAATTGTTGAAAAGGTGAATGAAAGAATAATTGAATGAGCTATCAATTGAGTTTCAGCTGCTAAACGCTGTGAAGCTTTGTAATGCAAATTATATTTCTTTGTGTCCCTTTCTCTATCTCCATCTTTCCTCCATCTTTCTCTCCCTGTTTAAGCTCCATTTTATCTTCATCATCATCTCAGGCTCATAGTTCCCTCCAGCCCAGCTCTAGTTCTACCTTATAGCCATTCTTGCATTTAAAAACCAACAGTGTCTGAATGGGCCCAACAGAACAAGTATTTGGTGGGAAATACTAAGAAATCTCAGAGTTTAGACATGTTCTGAAGTTATGCTTCAATTCCGACATCCCTATCCTAGCTCTCTTGTATAATACTTCACTAGCATATTTTAGGAACATCTAGAACTAATAAATGATACCTACTAATTAATAGATTAGTATGGCAATGACTGACTGACTGTATAATCACTCAGTCCATAATTGAGAGCTAATTTCCTTTGTAATAATCTGGTCCTAATCCTTTATTGCACTGAAAAGATACAAATGAGCCTTGAATTGAGAATGTACTTACATTCACAAATCTAGAGATCCAGAATCCTAACTTAATGCAGACAATCATCCAAGGTTTTTTGAGATACACTGAGATGTGGTATTAAAAAACAAACAAACAGTATGAACATGGCCTGTCCACTTGGGTTACTTGAGAATACATCTCTATTTCTATATCCTTCCATCTCAAGGTCTATCCATGTGTTGTTAAGGTCACTAAAATGCACGATTATTTTTCAGATGAACAAGCAACCCCAAAGAAATTGTCTACTAGTTGTATTCCACTTCAGAATAAACTCCTCCACCTGATGGGGTCTTCATCACTCTACTTTACCTTAAAGTTTACTCCAGGAACAAACAAACAAAAAGGAAGCTTGGTAAAGACTGACTAATTCCTGTGCTTTCTTCTGCTCTGCTGAACGTTTTCTGTATTTCACTTTTCTTCCTATCTTCTACTGTCCTTACACAGAGTCGGCCTATTGCATGAGAATGTGAGTTCTGAGGCCAGGATGTCCAATGTATTTTCATGGCAAACCATGGTCTAACAGTCAGAGCTTTAGAGTCAGAGTAACCAAGACTTGAATCTTTAATTAGGTCCCATTTGTTTAGTTTTGTTTTTATTTCCATTACTCTAGGAGGTGGATCAAAAAAGATCTTGCTGTGATTTATATCAGAGTGTTCTTCTTATGTTTTCCTCTAAGAGTTTTATAGCGTCCGTTCTTACATTTAGGTCTTTAATCCCTTTTGAGTTTATTTTTGTGTATGGTGTTAGGGAGTGTTCTAATTTCATTCTTTTACATGTAGCTGTCCAGTTTTCCCAGCACCACTTATTGAGGAGACTGTCTTTTCTTCATTGTGTATCCTTGCCTCCTTTGTCATAGATTAGTTGACCATAGGTGTGTGGATTTATCTCTGAACTTTCTATCCTGTTGCATTGATCTACAGTCCTGTTTTTGTCCCAGTACCATACTGTTTTGACGACTGTAGCTTCGTAGTATAGTCTGAAGCCAGGGAGCCTGATTCCTCCAGCTCTGCTTTTGTTTCTCAAGATTACTTTGGCTATTCATGGTCTGTTGTATTTCCATACAAATTGTAAATTTTTTTGGTCTAGTTCTGTGAAAAATGCCATTGGTAATTTGATAGGGATTGCACTGAATGTTTAGATTGCTTTGGGTAGTATAGTCATTTTCACAATATTGATTCTTCCAAACAAAGAACATGGCATATCTCTCCATCTGTTTGTGTCATCCTTGCTTTCTTTCATTGGTGTCTTACAGTTTTCTGAGTACAGGTCTTTTGCCTCCTTAGATAGGTTTGTTCCTAGGTATTTTATTCTTTTGATGCAATAGGAAATGGGATCGTTTCCTTAATTTCTCTTTCTGATCTTTAATTGTTAATGTATAGGAATGCAAGAGATTTCTGTGTCTTAATTTTGTCTTCTGGAACTTTACCAAATTCATTGATGAGCTCTAGTAGTTTTCTGGTAGCATCTTTAGGATTTTCTGTGTATAGTATCATGTCATCTGCAAACAGTGACAGTTTTACTTCTTCTTTTCCAATTTGGATTCCTTTTATTTCTTTTTCTTCTCTGATTGCTGTGGCTAGCACTTCCAAGACTATGCTGAATAACAGTGGCAAGAGTGGATATCCTTGTCTTGTTCCTGATCTTAGAGGAAATGCTCTCAGTTTTTCACCATTGAGAATGATATTTGCTGTGGGTTTATCATATATGCCTTTAGTACATTAAGGTAGCTTCCCTCTATGCCCACTTTCTGGAGAATTTTTATCATAATGGGTGTTGAATTTTGTCAAAAGCTTTTTCTGCATCTATTGAGATTACAATATGGACTTTATTATTCAATTTTTTAATATGGTGTATCACAATCCTTGCATGTTTGAGTTAAATCCCACTTGATCATAGTGTATGACCCTTTTAATGTGTTGTTGGATTCTGTTTGCTAGTATTTTGTTGAGGATTTTGTGTCTATGTTCATCAGTGATATTGACCTGTGATTTTCTTTTTTTTGTGATATTTTTGTCTGGTTTTGGCATCAGGGTTATGGTGACCTCTTAAAAAGTGCTTGGGAGTGTTCACTCTTCTGCAGTTTTTTGGAATAGTTTGAGAAAGATAGGTGTTAACTCTTCTCTAAATGTTTGCTAGAATTTGCCTGTGAAGCCATCTGGTCCTGGACTTTTGTTTGTTGAAAGTTTTTAAATCACAGTTTCAGTTTCAGTGTTTGTGATTGGTCTGTTCATATTTTCTATTTCTTTTGTGTTCAGTCTTGGAAGTTTCTACCTTTCTAAGAATTTGTCCATTTCTTCTATGTTGTTCATTTTATTGATGTATAGTTTCTTGTAGTAGTCTCTTATGATCCTTTGTATTTCTGTGGTGTCCATTGTAGCTTCTCCTTTTTCATTTCTAATTTTATTGATTTGAGTCCTCTCCCATTTTTTCTTGATGAGTCTGGCTAAAAGGTTATCAATTTTATCTTTTCAAAGAACCAGCTTTTAGTTTCATTGATATTTGCTATTGCTTTCTTCATCTCTATTTATTTCTTCTCTGATCTTTATGATTTCTTTCCTTCTACTCACTTTTGGTTTTGTTTTTTCCTCTTTCTCTAGTTGCTTTAGGTATAAGGTTAGGTTGTTTATTTGAGATTTTTCTTGTTTCCGAGGTAAGATTGTATTGCTATAAACTTCCCTCTTAGAACTGCTTTTGCTGTGTCCCATGGATTTTGGGTTGTCATGTTTTTGTTGTCATTTGTCTCTAGGTATTTTTTCATTTCTTCTGTGACCCATTGATTGTTTAGTAACATATTGTTTAGTCTCCATGTGTTTGTGCTTCTTACAGTTTTTTCTTCCCTGTAATTGTTTTCTAATCTCATAGCATTGTGGTTGGAGAACATGCTTGATATGATTTCAATATCTTAAACTTACTGAGGCTTGATTTGTGACCCAAGATGTGATCTATCCTGGAGAATGTTCAGTGTGCACTTGAGAAGGAAGTGTATTTTGCCGCTTTCAGATGGAATGTCCTATAAATATCAATTAAGTCTCTTTTGTCTAATGTGTCATTTAAGGGTGGTGTTTCGTTATTTATTTTCATTTTGGATGATCTGTCCATTGGTGTAAGTGGGGTGTTAAAAGTCCCCCACTATTATTGTGTTAATGTCAATTTCCCCTTTTATGCCTGTTATCATTTGCCTTATATAATGAGGTGCTCGTATTTTGGATGCATATATATTTACTTGCTATATCTTCTTCTTGGATTTATTTCTTATAAATCTTTGCTATGCCACCCATTAGTCTGTGACCCCATGAGAGTTACTTAAGTCATCCAGTCTGAGTTTTCTTGACTTTAAATAAGAATAATGTAAGGATAGCAATTATGAAGATTAAATAAGATTATACGTATGAATGGTTTGCCCAGCAAGTGGCACAAAGAATAAGTAAAATAAGTCAGAGAACATATTATTATGTGAGTTCAGATCAAACTGGTGTGAGTTACACCAAGGGCCTAGATGTCATCTTTTTCTTCCATGGAACTGGCAAGTTATTTCCAAGAACGTTTCACAGAAGAAGTTAGGAAAATCAAGTCAGCACTGGAATAGTAGTATCAGGGATCAGATGCCTGAGATAAGTACAAAGCTGGAAACATGATACAAGAAAACAAGGAAGCCAAGGAAGAATACAAGATACAAGGAAGCCAAGACATAGCAGGATGTGGAAGTGTCATGAAACGAAGTTCAATGTGAGATAGTTCCTAAAGCCAGCAAAGGCTGTGAATAAGCCAAGGATGCTGAGGGCTGGCTCTCACAGGATGTGGCTGTGTGCCATGATTGAGGGTGGGTAGGCAGGTATCAGACCAAACTAGCCTGATATATAACAACATTGACTCTTTTGTACTATAGGAAACAAATGGTAAGAAAATAATTTTAACAGACTCTCAGCAAAGCCCAGTAGCATTGAAGCATTTTAGCCTTTAAAACCCAAGGCAATTTTCAATATAATTTGTTGTTATCTAACCTGTGTTCTTTAGAGTGCCAGGATTCAACACAGGCACATCAAGGACAAATGTGAGAGCAAGACATGACACTTACATATTTCAGAATAACATTGAGATTGCACATCTGGAGAAACACATGACATAAAAATCAAAGCCTTCCCACCATTGGCTTTTGACTGCATCAGTCTCCCTGACAGGGCTATCTAAGTTATTATATTTCTGACTGGTTTGTTTGCACAAAAGAGCATGATACAGTCACTCTACCAACAATTTGCTGGTCCTAGGACCATCATTCTACAACTTGTCTCTTCCTGATTCCTGAGGGCTGAGCCATATTAGCATTACAGTTCAACATCTATTGTGAGCATATTTTTGTAATATAACCTTTGAGAACCAAAATATACAATTATTTTAAAAATATTAGTCCAAAACGAGCTTTAAAATATGAAATATTATGCTATGCTTTATTCTAGGATTTTTTTTTTCTAAGCTTATACCAAAATTTCCATTTTGCTTTTTAAAAATGTAACTAGTTGTGGCATTTGGGCTCTTAGTTGCAGCATGTGGGATCTAGTTCCCTGACCAGGGATTGAACCTGGGCCATGCTGCAACTAAAGATACTGCATGCCACAACAAAGGTCCTGCAGTTGGCAACGAAGATCCTGCATGTGACAACGAAGACCACGTGCAGCCAAATAAATAAATAAATAAATATTAAAAATATATATATATACATCTAATTGGGTTTTTTAATCTAATAATTATAGTTTTTGTTGTGGTCGTTATTTTGAAAACATAGAGACATCTTGCTCTTTATCACTATGATTTTAACATTTGCTTAATGTACTTAATGCACTTAAATTCTTTGTGAAAAGGTAACAATTATTCAGAAAAATATATTCAGACTTAAGTAATTTCTTAGAATTATCTTAGAACCATGTTAAAACCATTTTTTCAAAAAATGTATAATTTAGGAAGAATTAGATTCCTTTTCAAATTTCAAAAGTGGTAGAGAAGAAAAGAAAACATACTGGAAAAAATATTTCAGTTCTAAATTAAGGCAGTCACATTTTTCATAAGAACATACAGAAGACATGACAGCAGGCATCCCTCTCAACCTACTTTCCCATCTTTCAAAATTTCACTAGAAACCAATGTGAATTTTTGGATAATTACATATGTTATATATTTTTTAAAAAATATATTTTCCATTCTTTTGAATAATTTATAGGGAAATAATTTAAAGATAAAACAATAAAGAAAAAGCAATGCCACTTCCTAACTTTACCTACAAATATGCCTTTAAACTGTGTTTCTCAAAATTCCCCAGAAAATGACTTTGCTTCATTCACAGCAGAATCTAGATGGAATAAACTTATTTATCAATAAGATTAATGATGTCCATAACCTGTCACCTCTCAGCTTTCCCCCTAATCTCACCTACAAATCACAGGCAAGCACAGAATTCCATAAGCCATAACACATCTTTAGGGACCAAATGTGCTAGTCACACAGCACCATTTACATAATATTTTCCCTGGGGATTTTGTGGTAGGTTTATCATGAGCACTTAAAAATAAATGTTTAAATCTATTATTTGTTATGTATTATCTGTGATGTGGAGTCACTTTAAATCTTTTTCTTAACTGATCTTGAATGACTTTGTCTTAGAATTTAAAATTTTTGAAAGGACTGTGGTCCACAGATGGATTTTGGGCTTCAGCTGATCACGAGCATTTTTATTTGCATTTCAAGGACCTTGAATAGATTGTAAACACAGAATTCTTCCTATTATTGTTACCAAACCAAACTTGGGTCCACTCACCCGTGCACAGTAAAGTCAATTTACTGACATTGAGTTGTGAAAGAAAATGCAGCTTTTACTGCAGAGCGCCAAGCAAGGAGTCCATTGCAGCTAGTGCTCAAAACACCAGAACCCCCTGACAGGTTTCAGCAGGCATTTTTAAAGGCAAAGTGAGGGAGGGCCATCCCAAGGTATGTGATCAGCTCGTGAACAGTTCTCTGGTTGGTTGATGGTGAGGTAACAGGGCGGTGTCACAGGGGTTAACATTATCAATCCTCAGGTACCAGTAGGTCTGGGAGCTATCGCTCATGGTCATCTACTAGTTAATTTCTTCCATCTGGTGGGGTTTTGGTATCTGTAAAACAACTCAGGAAATGTTCATCAGCTACTATTATCTAAGAACTTCAGAGAGGAGATAAAGCAGAGGATATGGAGGATCGGTCTATCCTGGGAAGGCCCCATAGGGCCCTGTTTGGTTACATTATTATTATTTTAGCTTATGCTTTAATAAAGTGATGTTAGTAACTGTGTTAATTCCACACACAAAAAACTTTAAATATCTTAATATTCTTTAAAAAGAAACATAAGCATAATTACCTTTTATTGTTTTAATTCTCAGTGTAAGTTTTGAGTTAATTGTTTTAAATAGTGAAAAATTTATCATGTAATATTTAATAAAACTAATTTTTGAAGATGAAAATTAAAATAAAAATAACTCATACTGAAATAGTTTTCAAAAAATGGCCATAGTCAGGCATAATAATCTTTGCAAGATTTATATATATATTTTTGTTTGTTTGTTTTGCGGTACGCGGGCCTCTCACTGTTGTGACCTCTCCCATTACGTAGCACAGGCTCCTAACGTGCAGGCTTAGCGGCCATGGCTCACGGGTCCAGTCGCTCCGCGGTATGTGGGATCTTCCCGGACCGGGGCACAAACCCGTGTCCCCTGCATCGGCAGGCGGACTCTCAACCACTGCACCACCAGGGAAGCCCTATAATTATGTTTTTAATGCTGAGTTATTTTATTATAAAAGTAACACTTATTTGCCAAATGGTCCATTGATCTTATCCATTTCTGATCAAGTGGTACCATTTCATTTTGAAATGTTTAGGAGGAGTTATTTTTATGTATAACATTTAAACTATTTTATCTGTATTATTATCCTCTTGTAAAATTTGGTAATATCCGCACTCTAAAAGAAAAAAAAGTGTGAAATCGAAGTATAAAACAAATTGGCTCATCTTAGTCTTAATTATTAGAAGAAAAGACTATTTACTCTTTGAAAAGTAGTTTGTTAAATCATTGAGACCCTGTTACCAAACTCAGGTTCAACTTCTTGCTGCTCAAAAGACAATAACTGAAGAGGCAAGTGTCAGTAGAAAGGAAAGATACTTTAATCAGAATAGTCAGCAATCTGGGGAGACGAGGGCTCCTGTCCAGAGACCAACTTTGAAGATTCTGCTCAGCCATGAAGGTTTTAAAAGGGAGAAAGAGGGGAGAATCTCAGTGAATCATTGAGGCAGAAGGTTGGGTTCTGCATCATTCTTCACTGAGTGAAGACTGACTCACTCTTTCTTCAAATGTTATCTTTCCTGTGTGACATACCTGTTGGTTTGCTAAGGGGGCTGTTGAGGGTAGAGAGCTAGTCATTTTTGAATTGATTAGTTCTTTATTCTTACTTCTTTTTGTCTAAGAAAATAACAGGCTAGACAAGGCATGGTATATATTTAGAACAGCACAGGTTAGGAGTTAGGATAAACTGCCTATTAATCTCATTGCTATAATTAGGTTCTGTAAAGGTTAGAGGGGAACAAAAATGTGCAAACAGGAAAGGGTCAAAAGAGCTGCTTTGAATTCCCCACTGTCAAACATCATTCCATTTCTATGAGACTAGAGGTGAAAGTCCATCTTCTGTAACTTCTTCATGCCGACAAAGGGTGCCATATTCTCCGAGTGGAAGATGTCAACATGGGTCTGTAGCATCTCTTTGCTGACAATTTTAGAGCAAGCTACACTTATTTTGAAGCCCACAAAGATATATTTAGATTATTATGAGCAATAATGTTAATTCCCTTCTCTTGAGGCCAGTTCTTGGAAGTGTGCTAGCTATACATTCAGTGCTTCTCAAGATGGAGCACCTTATGTCATGGCTACAGTCTGGTCATCATGCAATTACCTTTTTTCTCCTCTGGTGGCAGTTATAGCATCTGTAAAACAACTCATGTGTGTGCATCAGATACTGAGTCTGTGACTTTATTGTCCTAATCTTTAACTGCTCAAGCCTTCTCTTTTGTGACTCAGGGAGGCCTTGGAAACTTCAGTTTTTCTACAAACAAGAGGCAGGGGACATAGAAGGGCTTTTGTACTTGTGGGTGGGGACCCTGCAGGGTTGTGCTCAGTTCCAAACCTACTGGCCAGGTAATTGTTATTAAGGATATCAATAATTTCATGAGGTTTTTTGAGGTGTCTTGGGATCCTAGAGTGGTGAAGACTCACAAGGAGTAGAGAAGTGTGTTTCTTCAATCTGCTCTGGGCTGCAGAGCACTACCTGCAGTCCTGCTTCAAAGAGGAGCACAGCTGCTACATGGACATGGTGGTCCCACTCATTGAAATTACTAGTTGTAAAATAATGAAAACTTATTTTTCATTATAATCTTATATCTTCCAATCTATTAGTACACCAATAAGGACAGCTTTGGTTGTTTACTATTTACTAATACTTCTTCTTAGAAGACTGGATTTCTGATGTCTTAAAATTAGGCACCAAATACAGAATGCTAGTTAAATTTGAATTTCACATCAACAACACTTTCTAAACTTTTAGTATATTTCAAATATTGTGTGGGTCTTACTTACCCTCAAAAAATGTTTGTCTGCTTATGTTTATTTGTTAAGGCTGGCAACCCTATCTTCAAATACATACACTGGGAAGAAAAGCTCTTTCTCTACTGATGTAGATCTGACAATAGACAGATTAACAGAGAGAAGCTTATTAAGTGTGTGGCAGCACTTGGATGAAAAGCCTCCCTGAACAGTCAGGGATGAGGGCTTATATGCCAATTTAATAGAGGAAAGGGACAGGGTAGGGCTTCTATGGGATAAAAATAAGATTTTTAGGGGGCACAATTGGGCTTTTAGGGGAACAAATAGAGGGTAGGACAGTTTGTGGTAATGTTTGTTTATGCACTTTCTCATCCCTGTGCTAATGGTCAGACTCCTTCTTGTCTGGAAGGAGGCTATATATATATAGAGGCTACATATATAGAGAGATATACCAAATTCTTACTGTGTGTATAATGCTTATGTGCATTAATGCATCTATTCCTCACAATGGATTTATAAGGTTTGTACAATTCTTATCTTTATTTATTTATTTATTTATTTAGTGAAACGGTGAAACATAAGGAGAATGTCACTTGATTAAGTTCACACAGCTAGGAACCAGAACTTAAAGATTCAGAAACTTCTCAACCTGTCCCTAATCAACTACCACAGCAGAAACCAGTGTTAGCAGGGCAGACAGCAGCCACCTAGAGCCTTGGAGGTGCAGTTCTTATCCTGCAGAGCCTTGGGGTTGTGACCCATGCCTGAAGGAGCTACAGAGACAGGACTGCCACACTAATGGACCCTGAAGGTGGGGCCATCATCCCAGAAGGCAGGGCATCAAACCAAAGGGGAATAGTCTTATGTTTAAGATCTAAGATATTTGCCTTACCTGGCACCCATTTTCTTCCTTTTGATTTCTTCCTTTTGAGGTAGGAATGCTGTCCCTTTCATTCTGGACATACACAAGTTATCTGACTTCACAAGGTCACAGATGAAAGCGGAATTTTTCTTCAGGATAAGTGAAATGTCGTGTCACCCATATCTGATTTAGATGATATTTAAATGATGCTTTGAACTGTAGACTTTAGAGTTGATACTAGACTGGGTAAGATTTTGGAGGCTGTTGGAATGGATGGAATGTATTTTTCAAGTGAGAAAGATATAAATTTTGGAAGGTCAAGGGCAGAAACTTATAGACTAAATATTTGCCCCCGTGAATTCATATGTTGAACTTTAACCTTCAATATACTGGTATTTGGAGGTGGTGCCTATGGGACATAATTATTATTAGATGAGATCATAAGGGTGGTTTCCCCACGATGAGATTAGTGTCCTTATAAGAAGAACAAGAAGAACCAGAGTTCTCTCTCTCCTGCATGTGAAGATACTTCCATAAGAAGGCAAGCCAGGAGGAGGGCTCTCATCAAGAAACAAATCCATCAGCACATTGGTCTTGGACTTCCCAGGCTTGAGAATTATGAGAAATAAATGTGTGTGCTTTTAAGCTACTCCGTCTATGTTATTTTGTTATAGCAGCTTGAGCTATATATGCTTTAGTGTATTGACACCATTTGAGATATTTGTCTGAGACATGATAGCAGGAAATGGTTTTAAAAAGAGTCTGTTCAGATACTATTTGGCTTTTGAGAGGGGAAACAAAACAAAACAAAACAAAAAAACAAACAACAGCAACAACAAAAAATACACTGAACATCATTAGCCTCTAGCCAGGCTAACTAAGGAATAAAGAAAGATGATAAAAATAAATGATATCAGAAATCATAAAGGAGACATCACTACCGTTCCTATGGACATTAAGAGGAAAATAAAGTAATACTATGAACAACTCTAAGCCCACAAATTTGATAACCAAGATAAAATAGACCAACTCCTTGAAAGACACAATCTGCTGAAATTCACACAATAAGAAACAGACAATCTGAATAGGTCTATATCTATTAAAGAAATTGAATCAACAATTAATAACCTTTAAAACCAGAAGATACCAGGCCAATATGGGTTCTCTGGTGAATTCTACTGAACATTTAATATCTTATCATGAAATATAAGATATTTAAGTTATGGGATATCAAACAGAAGGGTAAACACAAAGTACTATACCTTTTCTTCTTTGGAAGGGGTTAGTGTGATTCAGTTGTACAAAGGATAGCTATATCATATTGGACAGAATAATGACCTCGTTATTGTCTTTACTTAAACATTAAGTATGTTTTAAGGAGATGCATATGAGTATCGAGTTGACAACAGGTGGTCATGTGATGGTTAATTTTATATGTCAACTTGACTGGGCTAAACAAAGTAGAGAGCCCAAAAGTTGACTTGTACAAAAAGGGTTAATCGATTTTTAACAAAGGAACAAAGATAACTCAAGGGAGAAAGGATAGTCTTTAAACAAATGGTGGTGAAGCAACCATATATCCATATTCAGGGCAGTAGATTTAAATCCATATCTTACAATTTATATAAAATTAACTCAAAATGGATTATGACCTAAATATATGTAAATGATAAAACTGTTATTAGAAAACAGGAGAAAATATTTGTGTCCTTAGGTTAGGTTAGGCAATGGTTGTAAGCTGCTACACTGTGACACAATTCATGAAGGAAAAACAATGAATAATTAGATTTCAAAAAATTAAATAAAACTTTGATCTGTGAAAGACACTGTTAAGAGAATGAAACAAAAGGCCACAATCTGAGAGGAAATATTGAAAGTCACATTAGATAAAGAATTTGTAACCAAAGTATTTAAAGAACTTCTAAAATTTAACAAGGAGATAAAAACTTTTGAAAAAATGGGCAAATAATTTGAACAGAACAAAGAAGATACACAGATAACAAATAAGCATGTGCAATGATGCCTGACATCATTAGTTACTAGGAATGTGCAAATTACAACCACAATGAGATACCTCTACACACTTTTTAGAGCTGCTAAAATTAAAATTATTGACAGTATCAAATGTAGACAAGGATGCTGAGACCTGGAAATCTCATACATTGCTGGTTGCAAAGAAGAATGCCATATCCACTTTGGAAACTACTTCAGTAATATTTAAATAAAGTTAAATGCATACTTATCATATGACCCATCATTGCCACTTCTACATATTTCCCCAGGAGAAATGAAAACTTATATTTACACAAAAGATTGTAATGAAAATTCATAATAGCTTACATATAATTGACAGAAACAACATAAATGTTCTTTAATGGGTAAATGGACAAACTGTGGTACATTCGTACCATGGAATACTATTCAGCAGTAACAAAGAACAAACTGCTGATATATGCAACAACATGGGTTAATCTTAAATGCATTATACTAAGTGAAAGAACCCTAGACTCAAAAGGCTGTATACTCTGTGATTCCATTGGATGACATTCTGAAAAACGGCAAAAGTATAGAGACAGAAGTTGCCAGAGGTGATGAAGTGGGGTGTACAATACAAAGGCTTAGTGGGAGGGAGTGAGGGAACTGTTCTATGTCTTGACATGGTAGTGATTCCATGATTCCATGTATTTGAGAGGACCAAAAAGTATTAATTTTACTTTATGTTCATGAAAATAAAATAATAATTTTATAAATGGGTGCATGGGAGTTAAAAGTTTATATCATTTAAAAATCCTTGTCAGTGTCAATACCTTGGAAAAAAGTGGGAGCATTATAAGGAAGCACAGTCCACTAAGCTGTACACTTGATCAGCACTGCAAGGTTTTCAAATGTTTTCAGATTTTCTTTCTCTTTGACATCAAGAATATTGTTTGAGTGCTCCCCAATATATAGGATAAATGATCAGATATACTTCACATGGTTTAAGCACTTTACTTCATAAGAGGGAGACTAAAGACAAGTTTTTTATTTAATGAGGAGAGGAGGGAGAAAATGTCTTCTAATGGTGAATCCTTTTCTAAAATAAGGTAATGAAGTAAATAGAATAAAGGAAACCACACTTCCTAATGATATTTTTCAAAGTATTGCATATTCTAAATTTTCTGTAATGCACATCAGTTACTCTTACAAACATAAAAAATTCACATTTATTTTGATAAAATAACACTTCTATGTAAAATAGGACACTTACTGCTTTGTTTCAAGTCTTACTATTAATAAGGCATGTGAAAATGAGATTTCTGATCCTTTAGGCACATCTTGCCTTATTGCTTAACACTGAATCCCACATATATCTATCCTTTAAAGTATTCTGTTTTATAATCTATCACCTACAAATTTGAATGTAAATTATTTTACTTTAGAACAATGTATAATGATATATCTCTCAGAGGATAGCTTTTGTGCTTCTACTATGTAAAAATATTAGCTTGCTTTTGACTTTTAAAAAGTTTTAGCATTTCCTCCTCTATCTACATGGCAAAAATTCTTCAAAATCAAAAATTATAAAGCTGAATTTAGCGAATATTCAGTAAGAATGAAGAGTAATCTGGAAACCTAATTTCATTTAGGAAAGTAAAATGTAAAGTTTTGCTATAAGTTGTAACATTGTCAAACTTATATTGAAAAGGATGTCTGGTCTGTTCTGTGTCCACGGACAAAGGACTGTGCAGTGTTGTCCTCAGAGCACAGTGGATATCCTCTTTTTAAAATTATAGTATGATCCATCACTGCTGTTTTTTTTATCTCATTGCGATCCAGCATTTTAGAGAATATATATTAAATAAGAATTCATGATCTTCAACTTCAATAAGTACTTTCTGCTAATCAATGTGTAAGATTCAATTTCACAAGCTCTATGGGTTTTTATGATAAACTGGACTGTATCACAGGAAATGACCATTTTTTCAATAAGAAAATAAGATATCCTAATGGATTCTAATTTGTTACTCTATATAAAATAACTACTGATTTTCAGACATATACAGTCAATGTAATTTAACCATTTTGCTGATGAAGAAGGCATTTGAAACTTCACCTGACCATTGAACAATGTAAGAGTCAGGGACACTGACCCTAACAGTGTAGTTGAAAATCCATGTATAACTTTTCACTCCCCCAAAATTTAACTACTAATAGCCTGTTGTTGACCAAAAGCCTTACTTGAAAACATAAATAGCCAATTAACACATATTTTCCATGTTATATGTATTATATACTATATTCTTACAATAAAGTCAGTTAGAGAAAAGAAAACGATTTAAGAAAATCCTAAGGAAGAGAAAATATGTTAACAGTACTTACTGTATTTATCAATACCATATGTTTACATCATCTACTTCCAAAACAAATAATCTGTCAGTTCATATGTCAATATTGTCTTATATGATACAGAACATCATAGATGTTCTACATATTACTGATACAGAACATCATAGATGTTATACATATTACTAACACTGGACATCAAAAGTGAAAAGATAATGTGAGGAAGAAATTCATATTTATTTAGAGGTATAACAATTTATGTATTGATAATGTAGAAGTACCAGTCATTGCTTTATGTTATCTGAGTGTAACCCATACAATCACTTTATGATAGACTAGCCTATATACTAATGAATGAGTCATTATAAATTTTTTGTGGCATACAGTGTTATATACATAATGTAGTATTAGTATCGGAAACATTGTTACTTTTCCATTGAAGTATAGTCGATTTACAATATTATATTAGTTTCAGATGTACAGTGGAATGATTTGATATTTTTATAGGTTATGCTCCAGATAAAGTTATTATAAAATATTGGCTATATTCCTTGTGCTACACATCACATCCTTTTAACATGCATTTTAAACCTAGTAGTTATACCTCTTAATCTTATCCACTTGTTTTGTCCCTGTACCCACTCCACTCTCTGCTGGTAACCACTAGTTTGTTCTCTGTATCTGTGAGTCTGTGTCTGTTTCGTTATATTCATTCATTTCATTTTTTAGATTACACATTTAAATGAAAAATACAGTATTTGTCTTTTTCTGTCTTACTCATTTCGCTAAGCATAATACCCCTCAAGTTCATGTATGTTGTTACAAATGGCAAAATTTCATTATTTTTTTATGGCTGAGTAATATTATATATATATATATATATATATATATATATCTCACATCTTCTTTATCCATTCATCTGTTGACTTAGGTTGCTTCCATATCTAGTCTATTGTAAATAATGCTGCTGTGAACATTGGTATATGGAACATATATCTTTTCAAATTAGTGTTTTCATTTTCTTCAGATAAATACCCAGGAGCTGGATCGTATGATAGTTCTATTTTTAATTTTTTTAAGGAAACTTCATACTGTTTTGCATTTCCATAGTGGCTGAACCAATTTATATTCCCACCAACAGTGCACAAGCGTTCACTTTTCTCCACATCTTCACCAACATTGTTATTTGTTGACTTTTTCATAAGGCCATTCTGACAGGTGTGAGGTGATACCTCTTTGTGGTTTTGATTTACATTTTCCCGATGATTAGTGATATTGAAGATCTTTTCATGTGCATGTTGGCCATCTGTATGTCTTCTTTGAATAAATGTCTATTCATTTCTTCTGTTTAGATTTTAACTGAGCTGTTTTTTTTTCTTTATATTGGAGTATAGTTGATTTACAATGTTGTGTTAGTTTCAGGTGTGCAATAGAGTGATTTAGTTATACATATTCATATAACTATTCTTTTTCAGATTCTTTTCCCATATAGGTTATCTAAAAATGAGTTGTTTGTTTTTTTGATATTGAGCTGTATGAGTTCTTCATGTATTTTGGATATTAACACATTTATCAGACATGTCATTTGCAAATATCTTTACCCATTCAATAGGTTCCTTTTTCTCTTTTTGATGGTTTCCTTCATCTTGCAAAAGATTTAAGTTTAATTAGGTCCCACTTGTTTTTTTTTTTTTTTTTGTCTTTTGTTCTCCTTTACCTTCCTTGAGAAGACAGATCCAAAAAATATTGCTAAGATCAATGTCAAAGAGCATATTGCCTACTTTTTTAAAGAAGTTTTATGGTTTAGGTCTCACGGTTAGGTCTTTAATTCATTTTGAGCTTATTTTTGTATATGGTGTGAGGATAGTTCTAATTTCATTGCTTTGCATATGGCTTTCCAGTTTTCCTAGCATCATTTATTGAAGAGACTCTCTTTTCTCCATTGTATATTCTTGCCTCCTTTGATGTGGATTAATTGACTATATGTGCATGGGTTTATTGCTGGGATGTCTATTCTTTGGGAGTGGGTTATGGGCTCTTTATTCTGCTGCATTGATCTATGTGTCTATTTTTGTGCCAGTATCATTTGTACACTAGATTTGTAGTGTACTCTGAAGTTAGGAAGTGTGAAACCTGCAGCTTTGCTCCTTTTCTCTCATGATTTCTTCATTTTTCAGGGTCTCTTGTGGTTCCATACAAACTTTAGGATTATTTATTTTAGTTCTGTGAAAAACTTTACAGGTATTTTGATAAGGATTGCATAATATCTGTAGATTGCTTTGGGTGATATCGGCATTTTATCAATATTAATTTTCCCAATCAAAGGACATATCTTTCCACTTATTTGTATTGTCTTTAATTTTCTTTGTCAATGTCTTATATAGTTTTCAGAGTATAGGTCTTTCACCTTCTTGGTTAAATTTATCCCTAGATATTTTATTCTTTTTGATGTGATTGCAAATGGGATTGCTTTCTTGATTTCTATTTCTGATAGGTATTAGTATATAGAAATGCAACAGCTTTCTGGATATTAATCTTGAATCCTGCAACTTTACTAAATTCATTTATTAGTTCTAATAGATTTTGGTAGACACTTTAGGGTTTTGTATATATAATATCATGTCATTTCCAAATGACAGTTATTTTACCATCCAATTTAGATGTCTTTACTTCTTTTTCTTGTGTGATTGCTGTAACTAGGACTTCCAATACTGTGTTAATTAGTAGTGGTGAGAGTGGGCATCCCTTTCTTGCTCCTGGTCTTAGAGGAAATAGCTGAAGCTTTTCACTTTGTATTATAACTTTAGCTGTGGGTTTGTCATAAATGGGTTTATTATGTTGAGGTATGTTTCTATAAAACTTTGTTGAGAGTTTTATCATGAATAGATGTTGAATTTTGCCCAATACTTCTTTCCATCTACTGAGATGACCACGTGTTTTTTGTCCTTCATTTTGTTAATGTGATGTATCATGTTGATTGATTTGTTGGTACTGAAGCATCCTTAAATGCCTGGAATAAATCCTACTTGATTTTAGTGTATCATCCTTTTGATATATTGTTGAAATTCCATTTACTAATATTTTTGTTGAGAATTTTTTAATCTTTGTTCATCAGGGATATAGGCTTGTCACTGTCTTTTATATAGTGTCTTTGCCTTGCTTTGGTATCAGGGTAATGCTGTCCTTGAGTTTGAGAGTGGTCCCTTTTTTTCAAATATTTTAAATAGTTTGAGAAGAATAGGTATTAACACTTAAATGTTTGGTAGAATTTCACTGTGAAGCTATGTGGTCCTGGACTTTTGTTGGGTGTTTTTTGATTACTGATTCAATTTCAGTACTTGTGATTGCTCTGCTCAGATTATCTATTTCTTCCTGACTCAGTTTTGAAAGATGGTATGTTTCTAGGAATATAACCTAGAGGTTGTCCAATTTGTTGGCATATAAGTCTTCATAGCATTCTTTTATGATTTTTGGATCTCTTTTATATCGGATGTCATTTCACCTCTTTTATTTCTTATTTTGTTTGAGTCTGCTCACTTTTTTTTCTTAAAGAGCCTGGCTAAGGGCTTATCAATTTTGTTTATCAAAAAAGAAAACAAAATTCTTGATTTCATTGATCTTTTCTATTATTTTTTGACCTCTATTTTATTTATTTCTACTGTGATCTTTATTTCCTTCCTTCAGCAGACTATGGGTTTTGCTCTTTTTCTATTTATTAAAATTCCATTATATGGTAGGTTAGGTTGTTTATTTGAGATTTTTCTCATTTCTTGAGGTAGGCCTGTATCACTATAAACTTGCTTCTTAAAACTGCTTTTGTTACTTCTCATAGATTTTGAAAGGTTGTTTCTTTTTTTCTTGTCTCAAGATATTTTCTGATTTATTCTTTGATTTCTCTATTGATCCATTGTTTCTTTTAGTAGCATGTTGTTCACTCTCCACATGTTTAGATTTTTCCCGTTTTTTTCCCTAGTTTTGTACCTTTGTGGTAGGAAAAGATGCTTGACACAATTTTTACCTTCTTAAATTTACTTAGACTTGTTTTGTGGACAAGCATGTGATATATTCTGGAGAACATCTCCCATGTGGACTTGAAAAGAATATGTATTTTGCTGTTTTGGGATGGAATGTCCTGCAGATATCTATTAAGTCCAACTAGTCAAATGCATCACTTAAGGCCACTGTTTCCTTACTGATTTTCTTTCTGAATGATCTGTCCACTGATATAATTGGAGAATGGAAGTTCCCTAGTAATATTGTACGATTGTCAATTTCTCCCTTTGTGTCTGTTAATGTTTCCTTTATATATGTAGGCACTGCTATATTAGGTGCATTTATCTTTACAAATGTTATATCCTCTTTTTGTAGTAATTGTTTATTATTATATAATGCCATTCTTTGTTTTTTGCTATACACTTTGTTTTAAAGTCTTTTCTGACATGAGTATTGCTACTTGAACTGTATTTTCATTTCCATTTGTTTGAAATATCTTTTTTCCATCTTCTCACTTTCAGCCTGTGTGTCTTTAACTCTGAAGTGAGTCTCTTGTAGGCAGCATAGAGATGGGTCTTGTTTTTTTTATCCAATCAGCCACCCTATGTCTTTTAATTGGAGCATGTATATACTTACTACCATTTTATTACTTGTTTTCCACATGTTTTTGTAGTTTTTTTCTTCTTCTTTTTGTTTCTTCTCTTGTGGTTTGATTTAGTGTTATGCTAGTTTTCCTTTCTCTCTTTTTTGTTTATCTGTTATAAGATTTGATTTGTGGTTACCATGGAATTCATATATGTTAACCTACAGCTATATCTACTTGTTTTAAACTGGTGGTCATTTAAATTCAAACCCGTTTTAAAAGACCTATAATTTTTACTCCCTTTCCCAACATTTTGTGTTTTTGAGGTCATATTTTACATCTTCACATCTATCCCTTAATTGTTTATTGTAGTTATAATTGATTTTACACTTTTTGTCTTCTAACATTTGTACTGCTTATTTGATTGCTGATCCACAGCCTTTACTATATATTTGTCTTGTGGGATTTTTCATTTCCTATAAATATTTACTTCTTATTGTAGTCTTTTCTTTTTCATTAAAATAAGGTCCTTTAACATTTCTTGTAAAGTTGGTTTAGTTTTGATGAATTCTTTTGGTCTTTGCTTGTCTGAGAATCTCTTTATCACCCCTTCAATTCTGAATGATAGTCTTGCTGGGCAAAGTACACTAGGTTGTAGGTTTTTCCCTTTCAGTACTTTAAATATATCATGCCACTCCCTTCTGACCTGCAAAATTTCTGTTAAAAAAACAGTGGATAGCATTATGGGGTTTCTTTTGTATGTGACTCTGTTTTTCTCTTGCTGACTTTGAAATTCTCTCTTCAACTTTCACCATTCTAATTATGATTTGTCTTTGTGTGGGTCTCTTTAAGTTCATCTTTGTTGGAAGTCTCTGTGTATCCTGTATTTGGATATGTTTCTATCTTCAACTTCAGGAAGTTTCCAGTCTTAATTTTATGAAATATATTTTTGTCCTCTTTCTCTCTTTCTTCTCCATCTGGAATCCCCTACAATGTGAATGTTGGTAGGCTTAATGTTGTCCCAGAGGTCACTTAACTATCATCACTTTTTTAAAATTTATTTTTCTTTTTGATTCTGATTGAGTTCTGATTGAGTGAGTTCTGATTGAGTGAGTTCCACTATTCTGTCTTCCAAGTCACTTATGCATTCTTCTGTATCATCTAATCTGCTCTTAATTTTAACTAGTATATTTTTCATTTCAGTTATTGCATTCTTCATCTCAGACTGGCTGTTCTTTTATATATATCCTAGTTCTTTGTTGAAATTCTCATTGTGCTCCTTTATTCTTTTTCCAAGCTCAGTTAGCATTCTTATTGTTATTGCTCTGAACTCTTGATCTGGTGAATTACTTATTTCTGGTTCACTAAGATTTTTGGTTCTGTTTTTACTTTTTCTTTAATTTGAAACAAGTTTCTCTGTCTTTTGTTTAACTTTTTCTGTTTCTATGAAGTTAAGTAAAACAGTTACCTATCCCAGTCTTAAAGAGTTGTCCTTGTGTGGGAACATCTGGGTTGGGGCCTGAGGAGTTGGGGCCTCACTACTGAGTCAGTTTTGCTTTTGCTGGTAATATGGGTATCTGCCCTGAAGTTAGTTTCACTCCTCCTAAATGCAGGCAGGGACTTGTGTGTTGACAAAGGCTGTCTACACGCTTGCCAGAGGCAGGGTTGGATCCCAGCTGGTTCCATTCTGAGCCTCTATGTGTGCACACTTGTCAACAGTGCCTCAGACCTTAAGGGAACAATGCCAGAGCAAAAGGTGCTGGAGCAGGCATCCAATGCAGGCTGGGATGTGTGCTGGGGTGGTCCCAGCTAGTTGACCAGAGCTCTAGGCAGTTTCCAATCTGCTGCCTCCACATTGTGACCGTGAGTAAGCAAGTATGTGCATGCAAGTATGTGCATGCATCCAAGGACTCATGCACTGGTAATGGTTGCCTCCACCCTGTTCATTGTCAGAGTCAAGTCCATTCCCTCTACGTGTGCATACCTCCCTTGGCCACAGCAGCCTCTGCTCTAGTGGAGAGCAGTGCTGGGGCAAGAGGGGCCGGAGTAGGTGCCCATTGTGCACTGGGGTGTGCACTGAGTCAGTCCCAGAAAGCCAGCTAGAGTCCCAGGAAGTTTTCAATGTGCTGCTTCCATGTTGTGACCCAGAGTAAGCAAGCTTGCATGTGTGCTCTTCAAGAGCAGAGTATCAGTTTCTTACAGTCTTACAGTAAGTCCCACCAGTTTTCAAACCAGCTAAGGGGGCTCATCTTTCTGGTGTCAGACCCCAGAGCTGGGTTGCCCAATAGGTGGCTTGAACCCCTTGCTCCCCAGGGAGTGTCCCCAAGCCCATTACATCCCCCTCCTCTCCTGTGTCCCCTTCTGGGGTGTGGGTCCCTACGAGATTGCTTCTCCTCCTTTCCTATCATACCACGTGTGTATCTTTCTTTACAGCCTTGGTTGTAGAAGAGCCTCTCTGCCAGTCTCCAGATTGCTTTCAATGAGAATTGCTCCACATATAATTGTACTTTTGATGTGTTCATTCGGAAGGTGAGATCAGTATTATCTCCATCTCCACCAGCTTTTTAAAATGTGTTATTTTCTTAAAGGGGCACAATAATTGGATTTAGGGCCCACCTGACTAATCCAGGATGATCTCTTCTTGATAGTCTTAAATTACTTATATCTGCAAAGACCCATTTTCCAAATAAGCTCACATTCACAGGCTGTGCATAGACATATCTTTTGGGAGCCATCATTCAACTCACTACAATTGCTAATAAAAAAAGAAAAACTTACATTCAAAAAAATATATTTTTGCAAAGTTTTAAATACTTATAACAATTACATGCTGTGGTAGAGTTACAGAGGGAGGTACAGAAAACAGAGCATGCTAGTGAAACAGTAGTCAATGTTATTTTTCTTATTTTACAAAAAATCAAGACTGTTGCGATATGAAACTGAATATATTTCAGACAAAATTTTTAAACATTATCTGTTGAAGCTTCTGACTCTTGATGCTTTTATAGAGAACTATGAACTGTATAGTTGAATCATGGTTTATAAAAAGGAACAAAATGGGGCTTCCCTGGTGGCGCAGTGGTTGAGAGTCTGCCTGCCGATGCAGGGGACACGGGTTCGTGCTCCAGTCCAGGAGGATCCCACATGCTGCGGAGCAGCTGGGCCCGTGAGCCATGGCCGCTGAGCCTGCGCGCCCGGAGCCTGTGCTCTGCAATGGGAGAGGCCACAACAGTGAGAGGCCCGCGTACCGCAAAAAAAAAAAAAAAAAAAAGGAACAAAATGAACCAAGATTGGCGATTTTTGGCGATATGAAACAATATATTTCAGACAAAATTACACTAAATTTTTTTTTTTAATTTTTGGCTGTGTTGGGTCATCGTTGCTGCACGTGGACTTTCTCTAGTTGTGGTGAGCGAGGGCTACTCTCCATTGTGATGCATGGGCTTCTCATTGCGGTGGCCTCTCTTGCTGTGGAGCATGGGCTCTAGGCACACGGGCTTCAGTAGTTGTGGCTCACGGGCTTAGTTGCTCCGCAGCATGTGGGATCTTCCCAGACCAGGGATCGAACAAGTGTCCCCCGCATTGACAGGCAGATTATTAACCACTGCGCCACCAGGGAAGTCCCTGCACTTAATTTTGAATATAAAGTTTTCAAGCATACAAGCTTTGTGAAAAAAGAAAAGAAAAAAAATGCATTTTTAATTTCTGGAAAATTGAAATCAACTTTTCTCCTTCTACCATATCTTATCATGCAGGTGTTTAATAGCTAAAACTATTGAAAAGGTAAAAAACAAAACAAAACAATGAGAAAACCATTATACATCATTCTTGGATTTTTCAATGACTTCTATGGAATATAAAAATATTATTTGTGTATCTTTGTATATAGATATCCCTCAAATTCACAATATAACTTAAATTTCATAATGAATCCTGTAATCAAAGGCATTAATATTTAAAGAAATATTGGAATACCTTAATTATAAGAATCATGGCCAGAGAATATAAGAATATATATATATATATATGTATATATGAATATAAGAGTATAAGGATGGCCAGAAGACCTTCATTCTGAGTAATATGTATTTGTTTCTCATGTAGATGTATCAAGAAAAAGTCCTATTTTGGAGAGACAAGGAATTCTTATGTCTCCGAAATCCAATCCATACAAAGAGCAAAATTAAATATGTATTTCCGATTATGTCAGGGTTGAAAAGACCTTAACGGTGATGGGTGATATTTGTAATCTTCTTTTATAATAATCAAATTTAAGTACCTCGCCTCTCTAGCCCTGAACCTGATTTCTTTTGTACAATCCCAATTACAAGCAAATCATTGTTTCTGGAATTTCGTCAATTTTGGATTAGATCTTGCTTGATTAATTCTTGAGGTCTATTTTCTTCAGAGACTGCTTATCGATCTGGTGGTATCTTTTGGGGCCAGATAGAACCTTTTCTACATGCCAGCCTTTCTAATAATCTACATTTCTAATTTTCTGCCCATATTCTCCTCTTTTCCAAGCCATATACACTCAGGTCATTTTTCTGGCTATTTGTTTTTAAATATATTCTAGGGTTAACATTGTCTTTAAAGAGTAATATTCAAAACAGAAAACCAAACTCCAGTTATGGAGAATTGTAATTACCCATATAAAACTGAATTTAAATTTTATACTTTTGACAATGGCAGTAGCTATTTTTAGTAGTCATATGATTCTATTAGGTAATAATTTTCTTACTGCCAATTGTCTCTTCCATGACTTCTTTCTATAATTTCTATTGCTAACCTCCATGGCCTCCTCATCCTATTCTTGTGTACTTATTTGATGCTCATCTGTAATACAATCCACATTTTTCCCTAGATTTATTCTAATGTTGTAATTCCTTGAGATATTACGAATTTATTCTTTTGTCATCCCAAACTTGGACCCTTATACATAACTTCAAATAATGAACATATTTGTTAAACATACCTTGTAAGTCTTCAGCCAGTTTTATTGAAAAAAAGATGCTTAAGAAGGCAGGTTGAAAACAAAGTTCTCTTCTATGACAAAATTGATGAGCAACTTTTAATGTAAGCATTTCAAACCATTACTAACTCCCCTAATTGAGCAGAAGCAAGGCCATATTTCTTCACCATTTCCACAAAAATATCATTTACCTTCATACTGTATTTCAAACATCTTATTACACATTTCCATTGTTTAGCAGGCAAAAGCATTGCCAGAAATAAGATTAGTGTGATATAATTTATTCTTAGTGAACAAAAACCTGTTTTAGGATAGACATAGCACTCCTTTAATCGTGCATTAGACTATTTTTCCAGTCTCAATTTCAAGTGTAATTTTTACAAAGTGAAATTAATAATCATTCTACTTTGATAACAGGAAAACACCACTGCTGTTTTTTTGTCTTCAAGCTCTCTTTTCCATTCTACATTAATCTCCAAAAATCACTTATAGCACTTAAATTCTATTATTAGGATTTTTCAAAATGTATATGGACAAGAGTCTTTGACTGCATTCATATGTGATCTCTTAGATTATTTTTTTTAACTTGGCCTTCAGTCCACAATTGGTTCCACTCTTTAAAAGAACATGATCTCTTGAAAGAACAATGGTTTCTTGGGTTAGCAGAGAAAACTAAAACAAGATAAGGTGGTTCTGCCCTTTTTATTACTATGCACAATTGACCCTTGAACAATATGGGTTTAAACTGTATGGGTCCACTTATATGTGAACTTTTTCCAATAAATATTGGAAACATTTTAGGATGTTTGTAACAACTTGAAAAAACTCAGACAAACCCCATAGCCTAGAAATAAAAAAAAATAAATAAAAAATTAAGAAAAAGTTAGGTATGCCATGAATGAATAAAATATATGTAGATACTAGTCTATTTTATTGTTTACTACTATAAAATATACACAAAAATTTATAAAAAGTTAAAATTTAACAGAACTTATGCACACAGACTCTATGTGATCCCACTCGCAGTTGAGAGAAATGTAAACAAACAAAGATTCAATGTCAAGTCAAAACTGCACAAAGTTAACTGTAGTACGTACTGAACTACTGTAATAATTTTGCAGCCATCTCCTGTTGCTATTGTGGTGACCTCAAGAGTCACGTGTACGTGCTTAAAATGCCATTTACATGAATCACCTCCACGTGAACAGTTAGTCACTCCAGTAGATTGTGTATTACAAAAAAAGTGATCTTTCACAGTTCTCATGTACTTTTCATTGTGTTTAGCAATACCATAAACCTTAACAACATCATGGGACCCATGAGAAGTGCCACTAGTGATGTTGGAAGTGCTCCCAAGCAATGTCATGGCATTACAAGAAAGAGTTGAATTGCCATAGATTGAGGTCTGCAACTGCAGTTGGCCACCATTTTAAGATAAATGAATCCAGTTTAAGGACAATTGTAAAAAAAAAGAAAAGGAAATTTGTGAAGTCATGGCTGATACTACACCAGCAGGCATGAAAAACTTGCACATTTTGTGAATACCTTTTTATCTTGTATTGAAAATGCAGCTTTTACATGGATGCAGGATTGCTATAAGAAAGGCATACCTATAGACTGTACTATGATTTGAGAAAAAGCAAAGTCAGTATACAACAACTTAAAGCAAAAGGAGGGTGAAGGATCTAAGGTTGGAGAACGTAATGCCAGCAAAGGATGATTTGATAATTTTAGAAAGAAGTTTGGTTTAAAAAATGTCAAGGTAACAGGAGAAGCAGCTTCTGATGACTAAGATGCAGCAGATGAGTTCTCAGACACCATTAAGAAAATCCTCAAGGAGAAAGGATATCCGCTTGAACAGGTTTTTGGTGCAAATGTAAGTACCCTATTCTGAAAAAAACAAAAATACCACAAAGAACATTCATTAGTAAGGAAGAGAAGTCAGCACCGGGATTTAAGGCAGGAAGGGATAGGCTAAGTCTACCGGTTTTTGTAAATGTGGCTGGGTGTAAGATCAGGATGGCCCTTTCCCTATATCTGCTAACTTCTGAGCCTTGAAGGGAAAAGATTAAAACAGTTGCCAGTTTTTTGTTTTGGTTTTTTTCATTGTACAACAAAAAAGCCTTGGACAACAAGAGCACGTTTTCTGGATTGTTTCCATCAAAGCTATGTCTCTGAAGACACAAAGTACCTTGCCAGTAAGGGTCTGCTTTTTAAAGTTATTTTGTTATGGGACAAAGTCCCTGGACACCCAGAACCCTTTGAGTTCAACACTGAAGGCATCAAAGTGGTCTGCTTGCCCCCAAATACAACACTTCTAATTCAGCCTCCAGATCAGCGGGTCATAAATTCTTTTAATTCTAATTACACACACTACTCTGCGGAAAGGATTGTCAACACTATGGAAGAGAACCCTAATAGAGAGAATACCACGAAAGTCTGGAATATGCCATAGTTGTTATAGAAAAAGCCATCAAGCCTAAAATAACAAATTCCTGCTGGAAAAAAAAAACACATCCAGAGGTTGTGCATGACTTCACAGGATTTATGACAGAGCCAATCAAGGAAATCATGAAAGAGACTGTGGATATGGCAAAAAGGGTGGGAGGTAGCAGTTTTCAAGATATAGATCCTAGAGATATTCAAGAGCTAATAGACACCACATGAGAGGAATTGACAGAAGACAATTAGATGGAGAAGAGCACTTCCCAACCTGGGCCAGACGATGAGGAAGAAGATGAGGAAGAAGCAGCGCCCGGAAACAAATTGATGCTGGACAACCTGGCAGAAGGGCTCTGATTACTCATGACTGATTTCAACTCCTTTATAGCCTGGACCCTCTATGATATGGACACTGAAACTAAAGCAAACAGTGGAAGAAAGATTGGTATTGTATAGAACCGTTTTTAGAGAAATGAAAAAGCAAAAATGTCAGACAGAAATTACGATGTGTTTCCAATGAAGCTACATGCAGTAGGTCTGCCTCTTAGCTTGCCCTTCCACCTCTGCCACCCCTGAGACAGCAGGACCAACCCTCCTCCTCTTCCCCCTCCTCAGCCTACTCGATGTGAAGACAGTGAGGATGAAGACCTTTATAATGACTCACTTCCACTTAATGAATAGTAAATCATCATCATATCATACAGTTAATAACCTTACCTGTTGTGTATGTGTGTGAATGTCTTTGCATGATAATCTGTATGGCAAGAACTGTAAGAGACATTTTTTGTGTGCATCGTCATCATCATTATTGCCCGAGTATTCACCCTGTAGAACATCAGGTGCAAGACTTGGACTGAAGTGGATAGCCTTCAGATATTTAATACAAAATTAATAATGTGTTATTAATAATGTTTCTTACTATGCTATAACTTTGTGTAGAGGTTAAGAATGATCCTCAGAGAATTCAAAAGGGGGTGTGGCTTGCAAAATTTTGTTTTCAGACTTGTGGTCTACAGAACTGTGAGAAAATAAATTTCTGTTGTTTTAAACCACCAACCGGTGATTTATTATTTTTTTTAAACATCTTTATTGGAGTATAATTGCTTTACAATGGTGTGTTAGTTTCTGCTTTATAACAAAGTGAATCAATTATACATATACATATGTTCCCATATCTCTTCCCTCTTGTGTCTCTCTCCCTCCCACCCTCCCTATCCCACCCCAGTAGCCTTAGAAAACTAATATAGCCATCATTTGTATTTAACTAAAACCTTACTTTTAAAGTATGAAGATTCCATGTTCATGGCTCAAAGAGAAATAAATACAAGAGAAAAATCAGCCAATGATCTAGGTTGCTTGACACAGTAATTACTGTACTAGAAAGTTAAGAAAGTAGAAATTAGTAAGACATTATGAAAAAAACTCTTTTGTTTCTTTACAGAGACTAGAAGCTGTCCAGTGACCTTTTAAAACTTTTGACCCGAGTGATTTCCTATGATGGATGATTTTAACTGCTTATGTCTAAGCCAAATTATGAACTGTAAGATCAATGTATGTAAAATATGTTTAAAAATAACCTCAACTTCTGGTCCTGGAACAACAAAAAGCAGTCTTGACTGGTAGTTTACTTAATGTGCCAGACATGTGTCAGCTAATCCAATTTTTAGTAAAGTAAGTGAAATTCAGAGTGGTTTAAAGAAGCTACTTCAGGTGTGTTGCTATTTTAAAAAATATACATTAGGCAGGTCTGAGGGTTCCAACCCTGTGGCCAGTAAACTATCACACAGCTGCCACAACCCTTTAAATATTAAAATGATGCAACATGAAGTAGACATGCCATGAAAATAAAATTGGCAATAACAGTGGGAGAGGAATAGGAATTGCTCTAGCAACATATGCAAATTTTGTCAGGCATGTTGATTGTCCAAATGAGATTGAAGGCCATTAATTTATAAGAACACCCAGCTACTGGTTTGAAATTTGAAGAGAAACATATGGTAAATTTGAAGTTAAATTATTACTAATGCTCATGGAGAATTTCAAAAATAATTATATGGGAATTTTATATTCAAGACTTATAACTAGGTCAAGGCTGCTAGATCAAAAATTTTATATCTATGGTTTCTTATTAAAAACACATGATCTGGGCTTCCCTGGTGGTGCAGTGGTTGAGACTCCGCCTGCCGATGCAGGGGACACGGCTTCATGCCCTGGTCCGGGAAGATCCCACATGCCGTGGAGTGGCTGGACCTGTGAGCCATGGCTGCTAGGCCTGCACGTCCAGAGCCTGTGCTCCGCAACGGGAGAGGCCACAACAGTAAGAGGCCCATGTACTGCAAACAAACAAACAACAAAACAAAAAACAAAACATAAAAACAAACAAAAAACACATGATCTTAGATGATAATTTAGATAAACACATAATGAGGGTATGGATATTCTTAGGCATTTTTTTCTTACAAATACATTTTAGAATAAGTATCTCAAGTCACTGTGTGTCATCACAAATAAGATTGATAGTTTGATTGGCATGTCATTGCATTTACAGATCAACACTTCTTTCTTTACTTCCTAAGAATATTTGCTTAAAATCATAAGTAGATTTTGAGTTTTATCAAGTAGCTTTTTACGACTATCAACATGTCATTTTAATCTTTTCCCCATTAGTCTAATAGTTTGATAAACTGAACGACAACATTTGCCTTGGTAATATATTATATATATATATATTATAATTTTCATTATTAGAGAAAAATTGCACTTATGGTCCCATATGAAATAAAATTCTACTCATATTTGTTCTATATTTGTTTTAATATCAGAGCTTTTCTGGATTTATAAAATGACATTTTCTATATTCAACAACATTTATTGTTTCTGAGGAACTTAGTTACAGGTGTGTTAGAAAGAACTTATAAATAAAACTATTTAGGATTAGATCTATGGACTTTGGGGCAATTGTAATTTATTGCACCGTCATATCATTCAATTTTTATTTTAACAATTCTTTGCAGGAAATTTTGATCATTAAAAATATTTTAGAACAATTCGCCTTTGTTGATAGTTTCAAAATAATTAAAATGTACATGTATTATGTAAGTGCTCATTACAAATCCAAACAAAACATTTCCTCTCCTACAGCAGCATCCTTGGTTTTCCTAAATAAATATTTCTGTTTACCTTTATTTTAGAGATATTTATACATAAGGTTGTCTATATTTAAAAATAAGGTGTCAATTCTGTTTTTTTCAAATATTCATTGTGGTTATTGTACTAAAATTTAACAAACATTATTTATTTCTAATTTTTCTTTTTCTTTTCACAATAAAGGAATTATTTTGTTGAGTGTTTTTTCATGTGATCACACCTTTGTTCATGTTTTATAAGTACTAACGAGTAATATTCTTATTGCTGTTATATTTTAAATATTTTGTAAATGAAAGTTAAAGCTATGCAGCAGCTTCCCACTAGCCATCCATTTTACATTTGGTGGTGTATATACGTCAATGCTATGCTCTCACTTCATCCCAGCCTCCCCTCCCCTCCCCGGGTCCTCAAGTCTGTTCTCTAAGTCTGTGCCTTTAAAGTTATTTAGATGCACATTTTGTTAAATTCCAATTTATTGAAACAATTTGGTTTGAAATTTTTTTAATGCATTATTATTCCAATGACAAATATGGACTTTGATGACTGATCTGCATTCGGGTTCTGGTGGCTGGCTAATGAAATCTATTGACATCTCTCACTTTGCACAATGCTTGATACATATTTAATACTCAGTAAATGATGATACCATTAGTAGTTCTTATCTATGTTATTATTACTTTTATTATTCCCAAAGACTATCATCTACATGATACGCTCTCTCAAAATTATTGACATTTGTTTTGTGTCTTAGGATGTAAACACATTTATAAATATTCCAAGGGTACTTGTGGAAAAGGCATATTATATTATTGTAGTACAGGCTGAGTTAAAAAATACTCATATGAACACTACAGCTATAACTATTCCTAGAACACTATTCCTATAACTACTTTCCTTTTTTAAAAAATCTCATTATGAGAGCTTGAGAGATGTTAGTGTTTCTCCCACTATTTTTCTTTAAGTTGTCCAGTTATATGATCTTCACATGACTTAAGTGTCTTTCATTCCAATGATTTTGCTACTCTTGTTTATTTCATTATTTGTTAAATGGCTCAAAAGTTCCATAATAATGGTACATAGGGCTTCCCTGGCGGCGCAGTGGTTGAGAGTCTGCCTGCCGATGCAGGGGACACGGGTTCGTGCCCCGGTCTGGGAGGATCCCACATGCCGCGGAGCAGCTGGGCCCGTGAGCCATGGCCGCTGAGCCTGCGCGTCCGGAGCCTGTGCTCCGCAGCAGGAGAGGCCACAACAGTGAGAGGCCCGCGTACCGAAAAAAAAAAAAAAAGGTACATAATATGAAAAGGATACCTAACATTTAACGTGAAAGATACTATTACAGAATACCTTGTTTCATGTAATTTTCTCCTGTCACTAACATATTCACAACTGATGTGAAGCATTGTTCTAACAAATTTAATGAATTTTTAAAGGAAGACATTCTTAAGTGAGGAAGTTTAAATATATACGTATTTTAAAAGCACTTGCCTTAAAGAAACATGATTGACATCTTGTTTCATTACTGATGCTGTGAGAAGAAGATACAATAGCATCTGATTTCACTATGAAATACATGCTATGAAACAGGAAACTCACTTTAATTGCATTAATTGAAAATTTGTAGCTTGGAATATGCACTAACATAATGCTAGTGCTTGTAGTGCTACATATTTCAAGCAATATTCCCGTAATTCGACATTATTTCAAGTGGGCTGAAAAGTGTTTTTATTTTTCAAATAACAGAAAGACCCACATTGGCTATGTTATTATAGAAAGTACATACCATTTGACAGTTTCTACTGTAGGATAGAATGACATTTTTGTCTAATGAACATTACTGATTGTAAGAAAGTCTTTAAATAATGTGCTATCAATAACACGAGAAGATTATGATACGAATGGGACAATCTTAAAATTGTTTATCGTTAGAAAAAAAGTTTCAATACCCATTTTATTAGAAAGAGATTTAATCTGATTTAAGGAAAAGATAAAATGAAATAATGTTCCTTGATCTTGGTGCAGAGCAGTGTGGGTGATGGCCCATAGGATTACACAGCAAGAGGTGATCAGTGTAAAAATTGGAGGAAATTTTCTTTAAGTACTGTTCCAAAGTTGTTTCCAATTACTTGCTGAAGTAAATTTGGAAACTTGCCACACAATAACATTGTAATTACATCTAGTTGAATTCAAATGCATATTGCTGATAATTTGCAAAATGATATTTATTTCTGAAGAGTATAGCAAAGTGCCTGTTCATGGTGGGATCCCCTCAGGAATCACACATTATAATTACTTGTCCAAATATTTAGTCTCATTTTTAAGCTTAAACATCTATGCCATTTTAATTATGAGCAGGCAAAAATGGAAAGTTTTCCCATCCAAGGCAGTTAACTATGCATTGGTTTGAACTCACTTCTGCCATCTAGAGTGAGTTTATTTATCCTCAACTATGCACTTTTGTATTTTATTTATGAAATTCCCGAGGAAGAAAAAATTACCTCTAGTTATTGAGAGGCCTGAAAAAGGTGGCCTCAACTAATACTTCCTGCCAAGATTTAAGTGTTCACACCTGACAGAGCAGGTGAGCAAAACCCCTCTCCAAGAACAATGCTCATTTGGCGACATAACGTCAGGGGATGTACGACAGCTTCAAGGTTGCATTGGGACCCTGATTTCCTTAACTGCATAAAGAACCAGCACAGAACAGAAACTCTCTCCAATTTTGAATCTCTTACCCTTGCACTGTATGTAGCACACTCAATAAGTGTGCTCCAAGCTGGTATGGAAAATGTAAGAGGGAAAATGCCACCTGTACGCCCTGTAGGACTGAGCAGTCTCCTCCTAGGGCTGTCTGAGGACTCCACAGCCCTGGAGCTGCTGGGAACAATTGCATCATCAAATAGGCAGAAAGGGAAGGATATTTTCTACATAGCTCTGCCACCTCTTTGAGAGCTGACAGGACTTCTGTATAAAAAAAAAAAAAAAGCAAAAAAACCTGGAAGAGTTTAGCCAAGGAGTCTTGGAATCCCATCTTCTGCTATGCTTGATTTGGGGCTCCTTAGAAATAATAAAAGATTACTTACAGTGTAAAAAGACTAAAATATAAATATTCCTCCGAAATAGTTAAAATACTTTCACACACATTTGCTGAAAACAAGAAACAGTTAACGTTGTACAGATTGCCTTTCTTGAAAGATAATTACCAGATATGCATTTTGATGTTGTCAAATATATATTGTGCAAGAGGTGGAGGAATGGGATGAAAAGTGTGAAATCACTGCAGTTACTGAATTCATTTATTTTACCTTATGCACATGGGTATATGGGGATAACATTTGTGAAAATAAAGATAGTCTTATAATTAGAAAGATGTTTTGTAATCATGAAAGTGTCCTGGCAAGCACTTTGTTTTAAAGAAAAATTATTCTTAGGGGGTAACACATCATTAAACCTGTGCAGTGTGTTGGGGTTAACTGTTTGCTTCATTTGGCTGGTCATTCAGTCAACCGAAGAACATACTTATGGACTCAATGAGGAGTTTTTCTCTCTTGGGGCTGCCTTCCATTTCCTAGGAAACAATCAGTAAGCATCAATCAACTGAGAGTGAAATGCAGCAATAAAGAAAGATATGCATCCCGGAGAATGCATAAGCAGTGCTAAACTGAGGAAACTCATGGGACTAAAATTTAAGTAGAAAAGGCGATGTAAACATAGTTTCAGAGATATTCAGTACTAAATCTATAAAAAGGTGCATTAACCAATGCTGTCATTTTTAAGTTTATGGCTTGTCCTTCATTTTTATGGAAAAGATAAGAAAGGACAATAGTTTGTCTTAAAAATTCAGCCCATAAATTGTTTATGAACGTGGCATTTCTACATTTTGATGTAGCACACTTTATCAGGCACACAAAAAGCATATCTGAGTTTTTGTTACTTTGTTGCTTGGTTGATTTATTTGTTTTCAGGCTAAATGGAATTCAAGGCAATAGTATCAAAGGGAACACAGGGCTGTTCTTATTGTAAACCACAGCCCACTGTGGTGTTTATGGGAAAGTATAACATAAAATATTTGAAATAAAATATTCATGGACTTGAGATTTGCTTTGATAAGTCCATGAAAACCATGGAGCCCTTCCTGAAAAATGTATATAAACATATAGAGTTCACATAAGCACATACAAATACAATGTTTCACATAATTTTTAGGAGGGCATACAAAGAAACAATTACAAAAGAAAAAATTAAAAAATCTTTTGGAAAAGCCTAACAAAGTATATGTGGAAAGTACATGATAAAAAAATAGTAAATGTTGTAACAAGAGATTTTTTAAAAAGAAGAACTATAACCTGTGTCTGAATGTTTATGTCTTTGCCTGAATACTGTTAACAGTGAAAAATTCTACAAACTAATTGCTCACTGCAAAAAATTTAAGAAAACATTTGAAATTTTATAAGAAGATAAAAGTGTTAACCAGAAGAAGAAATGTGAAAAATGCTAAAACCCAATTAAAAAAATTAATTGATGAGGTCAAAATATGCTAGAACAAGAAAATTAACTTCTAGTTTTCTGAGACTGTGTTATGTGCCAGGAGTTATTTAAATACTTAACACACAGAAACTTTTGAGGCAGAAGAAGAAATTGAGGCATGGAGATGTATCACACTAGAAATGGGATTATCTGGAGGTGATATAAACACATAAACTGTACCAGAACCAGAACTCAGTATATTATTCAGTGTATTATATTACCTTTCTGTATAAAATTATAGTAATTAAAATGGAAACTGCACAATTAATAACAGGTTGATGGGCAGAAAAAGTACTTCTGAAATAGAACTGCTTATATAAAATAACACTTTCTATATGAAGAGGGAGTCTCATAAGTAAATCAACGTTATTTGAGCACCATAAGGATAAAATAATCAATCAGATTATTTAAATAATAATATCTTAAGTAAAAGTCAGATGTTATTACTTCTTTGTTCAAATCTTATGGTTTCTGATCTCACTCAGTGTTTAAGACAAAATTCTGCAAAGGTCTTTGTAAGATCTAAATCAACTGGCCCTCTGTCAGACTCTAGGAGTTTTCTTCCCAGGATCCAATTCCATTGCTCCCTTTCAGCAATAGAACCCCTGAGGGTTTCCTGGACAATGAGCATCCCATATGGGATTATATTTCCCAGCCTCCTGTGCAGCTAGGATCGCAATGTGGTTAAGGTTTAGCCATGCTGTGCAAGAGAACATAGTGTGTTTTCATATCTTGGCTATTGTGAATAATGCTGTGATGAACATGGGATTTCAGATATCTCTGAGATTTGTTTTCATTTCCTTTGCATATATACCCAGAAGTGGAATAGTTGTACCTTAGGGTAGTTCTATTTTTAATTTTTGTGGAACCTCCATATTGTTTTTTTTTTACAGTGGCTGCACCAATTTACATTCCCACCAGCAGTGCAAATGGTTCCCTTTTCTCCACAGCCTTGTCAATACTTGTTATTTTTTTGTCTTTTTGATATAGCCATTCTGGCATGTGCGAGCTGATATCGCACTGTGGTTTTGACTTGTGTTCCCCTGATTAGTTATGCTGAGAATCTTTACATGTGCATGTTGGCCATCTGTATATCTTCTTTGGAAAAATATCTATTTAGGTACTTTGCCCAATTTTAATCAGGTTACTTGATTTTTTGCCATTGGGTTATAGGAACTTCTTATATGTTGTGGATATTAACCCCTTATCAGATATACAATTTGCAAATATTTTTTTTACCATTCTTATGGTTGTTTTTCATTTTGTTGATGATTTCCTTTGCCTTGCAGAAACTTTTTAGTTGATATAGTCTCACTTGTTGGTTTTTGCTTTTGTTTCCTGTGCTTTTGATGTCATATCCAAAAATTATCACAGGGCCAATGTCAAGAAACTTTTCCCTATGTTTTCTTCTAGGAGTTTTCTGATTTCTGATCTTACAGATCAGTTTTTAATACACTTTGAACTGTATTTGTGAGTGGTGTAAGATAGGGGTCCAGTTTCATTCTTTTGCATGTGGCTGTCCAGTTTTCTCAATACCATTTATTGAAGAGACTGTCCCTTCTCTATTGTTTGTTTTTGGCATTCTTGTCAAATATTAGTTGACTCTATATGCATAGGTGTATTTGGGGCTCTCTATTCTGTTCCACTGATCTAGGTGTCTGTTTTTATGCCAATTCCATAGTATTTAGGTTGCTATAAATTTGTAGTATATTTCAAAATCAGGACATGTGATGACTCCAGCTTTGTTCTTCTTTCTCAAGATTGCTTTGGCTATTCAGTCTTTTGTGGTTCCAAATTAATTTTAGGAGTGTTTTTCCTATTTCTTTGAAAAATACCTTTGGAATTTTGATAAGGATTGCACTGAATCTGTAGAATCCTGGGTCATATGGATATTTTAACAATATTATTTCTTTTAATCCATAAACACTGGCTATCCTTCTATTGATGTCTTCATCCAAATTTATCAGTGTCTTACAGTTTTCAGTGTACATGTCATTCACCTCAGTAGTTACATTTATTCCTAAGTTTTTAAATTCTTTTTGATGCTACTTTAAATGGAATTGTTTCTTAATTTATTTTCCAGATAGTTTCTTCTTATAGTTTGCATAGAAATAAAACATATTTTCATGTTAATTTTGTATCCTGCCATTTTACTAAATTCTTGTATTAGTTTTAACAGTTTTTTGGTAGAGTTTTAAAGGTTTTCAATATATAATAAGTTCATGTCATCTGTAAACAGAAATTTAAAATTTTTCCTATCTGATTTAGATGACTTTTATTTATCTTTCTTGTTATTATTAGAATTTCCAATACTATGTTGAATAGAAGTGATGAGAGTTGGCATCCTGTCTTGTTCCTGATCTTGGAGAAAAAGCTTTTTGCTTTTTGTGTTGAGAATGCTAGTTGTGAGCTTTTCAAAGATGGCCTTTATTACTTTGAGGTACATTCCTTCTATTCCTCATTTGCCAAGAGTTGTTATCATGAAAGGATGTTGAATTTTGTCAAATGCTTTCTTGCATCTATTGAGATGATCATACGATTTTTACTCTTCATTATGTTAATGTGATGTATCCTGCTTATTTATGCATATGTTGAATCATGCTTGCACCCCAAAGATAAATCCCACTTGATCATGGTGTTTTATCCTTTTTATGTGAGATTGAGTTCAATTTGCTGGTATTTTGTTGAGAATTTTTGCATCTATGTTAATTAGGGATACTGGTCTATAATTTTTTTTTTTTTTTCTTGTGTGGTCCTTATCTGGCTTTGGTATAAGGTTGATGCTGGTCTCACTGAATAATTTTGGAAGTGTTTCTTCCTCTTCAAATTTTTGGAAGAGTTTGAGAAATATTTTTCTTAAAAGTTTTGTAGAATTCATCTGTGAATCCATCTGGCACTGAGCTTTTGTTGAGAAATTCTCGATTGCTCTGTCAGTCAAACTTGTTAGTGTATCATTGTTAATAGTAGTCTCTTATGTTCCTTTGTATTTCTGTTCTACCAGTTGTTAAGTATCCTCTTTCACTTATAATTTTATCTATTTGTGAAAATGACTCTACTACCCCAAGCAATCTACAGATTCAATGCAATCCCTATCAAACTACCACTGACATTTTTCACAGAACTAGAACAAAAAATTCCACAATTTGTATGGAAACACAAAAGACCCCGAATAGCCAAAGCAATGTTGAGAATGAAAAAAGGAGCTGGAGGAATCAGGCTCCCTGACTTCAGACTATACTACAAAGCTACAGTAATCAAGACAGTATGGTACTTGCACAAAAACAGAAAGATAGATCAATGGAACAAGATAGAAAGCCCAGAGATAAACCCACACACATATGGTCATCTTATCTTTGATAAAGGAGGGAAGAATATACAGTGGAGAAAAGACAGCGTCTTCAAAAAGTGGTGCTGGGAAAACAGGACAGCTACATGTAAAATAATGAAATTAGAACACTCCCTAACACCATACACAAAAATAAGCTCAAAATGGATTAAAGACCTAAATATAAGGCCAGAAACTATCAAACTCTTAGAGGAAAACATAGGCAGAACACTCTATGACATAAATCACAGCAAGATCCTTTTTGACACACATCTTAGAGAAATGGAAATAAAAACAAAAATAAATAAATGGGACCTAATGAAACTTCAAAGCTTTTTCACAGCAAAGGAAACCATAAAGAAGATCAAAAGACTACCCTCAGAATGGGAGAAAATATTTGCAAATGAAGCAACTGACCTAGGATCAATCTCCAAAATTTATAAGCAGCTTATGCAGCTCAATAACAAAAAAACAAGCAACCCAATCCAAAAATAGGCAGAAGACCTAAATAGACATTTCTCCAAAGAATATATACAAACTGCCAACAAACACGTGAAAGAATGCTCAACATCATTAATCATTAGAGAAATGCAAATCAAAACTACAATGAGATATCATCTCACACCAGTCAGAATGGCCATCATCAAAAAATCTAGAAACAATAAATGTTGGCGAAGGTGTGGAGAAAAGGGAACACTCTTGCACTGCTGGTGGGAACGTTAATTTGTATAGCTACTATGGAGAACAGTATGGAGGTTCCTTAAAAAGCTACAAATAGAACTACCATATGACCCAGCAATCCCACTACTGGGCATATACCCTGAGGAATCCATAATTCAAAAAGAGTCATGTACCACAATGTTCACTGCAGCTCTCTTTACAATAGCCCGGAGATGGAAGCAACCTAATTGTCCATCATCAGATGAATGGATAAAGAAGATGTGGCACATAAATACAATGGAATATGACTCAGCCATAAAAAGAAATGAAATTGAGCTATTTGTAATGAGGTGGATGGAGCTAGAGTCTGTCATACAGAGTGAAGTAAGTCAGAAGGAGAAAGACAAATACCATATGCTAACACACATATATGGAATTTAAGGGAAAAAAATGTCATGAAGAACCTAGGGGTAAGACAGGAATAAAAACACAGACCTACTATAGAATGGACTTGAGGATATGGGGAGGGGGAATGCTAAGCTGTGACAAAGCGAGAGAGTGGCATGGACATATATACACTACCAAACATAAAATAGTGGAAAGCAGCCACATAGCACAGGGAGATCAGCTCGGTGCTTTGTGACCACCTAGAGTGGTGGGATAGGGAGCATAGGAGGAAGGGAGATGAAAGAGGGAAGAGATATGGGAACTTATGTATATGTATAACTGATTCACTTTGTTATAAAGCAGAAACTAACACACTATTGTAAAGCAATTATACTCCAATAAAGATGTAAAAAAAAAAAAAAAGATAGTATGGAGACAATTTCCAGAAGCTGAAATATAGACTATAGATTAAATGAAAAAGTGTTCTATGATTCACAGACTTAGAGAACAAACAAACCAGGGAGAAGGATGGGGGGGAGGGAGACATTGGGAGTTTGGGCTTGACATGTATACACTTCTTTACTTAATTAGATAACCAACAAGAACCTACTGTACAGCACAGGGAATACTCTGCTCAATACTCTGTAATACCCTAAATGGGAAAGGAATTTGAAGAAGAATAGATACATGTATATGTATAACTGAATCACTCTGATGTACACTTGAAATTAACACAACATTGTTAATCAACTATAGTCCAATACATAAAATAAATAAATAAATAAAATAAAACATCTTTGGAAAACAAAACAAAAAAGTTATGTCAATGTTAACTTGTCTGAGTTTGGTAACTGTACTTTGATTACACAAGATAATTTATTAGGTAAAACACACTGAAGTATCAATATTACGGAGAAAACAGCATGATGAATGCAACCTAATTAAAATAGGTATATTTTATTATTTAATAATTACTATATCTACATCTACCTGTGTATTTACCTATTTATATACCTATCTATCTAGAGAGGAGGTTACAGCAAATTTTGCAAAATATTAAAATTTGGTGAAACTGAGTAAATAGTTTTCTGTATACTTGCAGCTTTTCTATAGATTTAAAAATATTTCAAAATAATATAGTGAATATAAAGCATAAAAATAAGCAACAGAACCAATTTACCAAGTTAATTTGACCTAAATTTGTAAATATTACTAATATATATTGAGCTTTCACTGTTCTAGGAGTTTGGATACACTTATAGCAAAAGAAATAAATGACATGAATGGAGAATATAAAAAAGAAAAGAAGTCAAATACACATAAAATCATGTTTTTTCCCTGTAGAAATTAAATCATATTAAAATCAAATACATTTTCATCAATAAACTAGTTAATTTGTTCTTCGTTTTTTTGTTGTTGTTGTTAATGCTGAGATAGCAGGAAAGGCTCATGTATATAACACTCGTTGGAGCCTAATTGCTACAAGTTCTGAGAAAAGCAATTTGACAATATTTATCTGGGTCATTAAAAATGTTTATATACTCTAGTCCATTAATCCTGCTTCTGTAATTACTTCTTAAATGAAATGATCTAGAAGACAATCAAAAGTTGGTATATAAAGATGTTCATTGCACCACCTTAGTAAGATGGAGTAAATGAAAATATACTACATATCTTGATGTTGATAGGTCATCTTATTAAGCTGTTCTAAAATAATGAAATATTATGAATATTCAAAAATGACAACTTTTGGACATAACTCAGTTATTAATCCCATTATCAATTTATCTTTCTTTGTCAAATAAACAGCTTAGTGTAAGTAAACTATATTTGTACCTCTATTCATAGAGGAGCTGATTGGAAAGAAATTTTGTTTCACTTAAGACAGAAGTATCAAGAAAAAAATTAAATAAATAATATCTATGTGAGATTGGGAATAGTCTGTATATTTTGTAGGTAGAAATATAAGTCAAATGGTTCCAAAGGACATATATTGTTATCCGCAAATAACCAGGTAAGGGGAAGTGGATACTGTATTATATTAGCATTCTTGCAATTGCAAGTGTGAGTATAGCCAAGAGAACAGGTGATATTCAACCAAATGGAGTAAAATGTCCCACTAAGATGAATCTATAAAGATAATACTTCTGGTTGCCATGATGCATGCTCTACTCCTCATATCATTAATCACGTAGTGTGCAACAACTTGTAAAACAAAGTGAATGGTTTAGGAGTAGATAACCCCGGGCAGAGTCAGTCTCTTTTGGAGAAATCGTCAGATAAAGAGTGTGGGAAGAGTTAGTGCAGTAGACAAAAAATAGGACATGAGACAATGAATGTGCATTTTAAGTAAGTGATTGCATTAAGTAAGGCAGTAATCTTTGTGTCAGGGACTTGGCTGGCCAGATAGCATCAGTGTTATTTAGGGCGGGGAAGGCCACACCTAAAAGATCAATAATGTGTTATAGGGTAGAGGATCTAGGTAATACTGTATCAGACAATCTGGAGACTGAGATCAATGATGTGGGCAACGAATCAATTATACCTACAAAATGGAGCCCCAGTAAAAACCCTGAACAGCAAGCCTTAGGCGAACCTCTCTCTGAGCAGCACTCCATGTGCAGTAGCCCATAGACAGCAGGAATGCAGTGCATCCTGACTCGACGGGGACACATTCAGTGCATCCTCCCTGACTGATTTAATCCGCAACTTTTCCCCATAATAAACTATAACCATGAGTATCATCACTCTCAGTGAGTTCTGTGAGTCTTTCTAGTGAATGATCAAAATTGAGGAGGGTTTTGGAAACCCCTTGTGATGGTTTATTTTTAATTGCATGTGTCATCCTGGCTAGGCTGAGTACCAGTTATTTAAGCAAACACTAATGCAGGTTTTACTGTGAAGGTATCAATATTTTGTACTTGTGGTTAGCATCCATGATAGATTGATTTTAAGTAAGACTGTTACTTCAGATAATGTGGGTGGGTTTCCTAAGTAAGTTGAAAGCCTTAAAAAGTTTCCTGGAGAAGAAGAAATTTTGTCTCAAATGCAGATCAAAGTATGCGTGAGTTTCCACCCAAATTAGCCTTCCTACAGATTTTAAACTTGACAGCCCCTGCAATCATAGGAGCCAACTATTTAACATAAATCTCAGTCATAAAGAAAGTACTAAAATTCTATGTCATAATGTGGCAATAGAGGTAAACAAATTATCACCATTATGTTATCCTAGCCAAATACTTATTAAAAGGCAAGGTTCTGGGTGAACATATATTTCATACCTTAGAATGTGTTTGTCAAAATAATGAGTATCATGAAATTGGCTATTTGCTTCTAACTACACTAGAAGAAGTGGAGAAAAAAAGGTGTTATCAGGGTTTCAAATTCTCAACTTAAACTTATGCCATGCCTGTTCCACCTTAATTTAGTCTGCTGGGACCTGATCCCCTTTTCCTTCCACAGGACATCACACTGATGCATTACATCAGGGGTCCCCAACCACCGGGCTGCGGACCACTATCTGTCCAAGGAGGCCTGTTAGGAGCCAGGCTGCACAGCAGGATGTGAGAGGTGGGGAAGAGAGCAAAACTTCATCTGCCACTCCCCATCGTTGGCATTACTGCTCGAACCACTCCCACCACTGCCCCCCGCCTGCCGTCTGTGGAAAAATTGCCTTCCACGAAACCAGTCCCTGGTGCCAAAACGGTTGGAGACTGCTGCATTACGCTGATGACATTATGCTGATTGGACCTAATGGGCAAGAAGTAGGAACTACTCTAGACTTAGTGGCAATACATTTGCATATCAGAGGATGGAAGATGATCTGACAACAATTCAGAGGCTTTCCACCACAGTGACATTTCTAGGGGTCCAGTGGTGTGGAGCATGTTGACATATTCCTTCTAAGATGGAGGATAAGTTGTTGCATCTGGGCCGCCTCCTACTACCAGTTAAGAGGCACAATTTCTAGTGTTGTGTGCTACTCCAGCCCATTTACTAAGTGATCTAAAACTTGCTAGTTTTGAATGGGGTCCCCTCAGAACAAGAGAAGGCTCTGTAACAGGTCCAGGCTGCCTAATGATCCAGCAGATCCAATGGTGCTTGAAGGGTTCCTGGTAGAGATTCTGTTTGGGGGCTGTGGCAGCTCCTACAAGTTAATCACAGTGTAGGGCCTTAGGATTTTGAAGCAAATACTTGCCTTCCTCTCAGAAAACTACCTTCCTTTTGAGAAGAAGCTCTTGGCTACTGAGCCTTAATGGAGACTGAATGCTCAGCCATGGGCCACCAAGTTATCATAAGACCTGAGCTGTCCAAAATGAACTAGGTATTGTCTGGCCCATGAAGCTATGAAGTTGGGCATACACAGCTTCCATCATAAAAGTGGCAGCATTTTGTTATGACTGAAATAGACACTTTCCATGGATACAAACTGACCTTCCCTGCATGCAATTCTTCCTCAAAAACTGTGATCTGTGGACTTATAGGTTGCCTTCTCTATGTCATAGTATTCCACACAGCATTGCTTCTGATCAAGGAGCTTACATCACAGCAAAGGAAGTGTGACCAAGGGTCCATGCTTATAGAATTCAATGTCCTTACCATGTTCCCCATCATCCTGGAGCAGCTGCCTTGATAGGATGGTGGAATTGCTTTATGAAGTTTCAGTTACACTGGCAGCAAGATGGCCATACCTTACAAGGCTGTGTCCAGGCTCTCCAGAAGGCTGTATATGCCCTGAATCAGGGTCGAACAGATGGTGATTTTGCCAGATCTTGAGGATTCAGAGGTCCAGGAATCAAGAAGTGGAAATGAGAGTGGCAACACTTACTATTTCCCTTAGTGACCCACTATCAAAAATTTTTACTCCCTTTCCCCATGACCTTATTCTCTGCTAGACTAGAGGTCATACTTCCAAAAAGAGGAATACTTTCACAGGGAAACAATATGACAATTCCATTGAACTGGAAGTACAAATCCAAATTACTTTGAGAATTAGTGTTATTTCCAAAGTAATATTTATTAATAATATATATCACTTGTAAACCATATCTCAGACAGAATACTTCACCTACATTACAAAGCACTAAAGAAAACTTCTGACCTAACACTGCTATTGAGTTCTGTGCATCCTTCTAGTGAATTATAAAACCTGAGCAGGGGTTTGGGAACCCCTCCATGAATGTTAATTTGTGTCAGCTTGGGTAGGCTATAATACCCTGTATTTGATCAAACACTAATCTAGGTTTTGCTGTGAAGGTATTTGTAGATGTGGTAAATACTGGTAATCAATTGACTTTTGGTAAAGGAGATAACCCTCCATAATGAATGTGGGCCTCATGCAACAACACTGAAAAGATATATCAGTAAATAGCTTCAAAATAACTTAAAGAGTTATGTTCCAGTACTCTCCAATATTTTCTTTAAGCATCCTCCAGCCTGAGCACTATAACCCCAATGATCCCACATCATCTCTCTGCCCCTTTGAAGTCCTTAGCAGTTGCAGTGATCCTGGCTCCTACCCTTCAGCTAACTGTGTCCTTCCATGGCCTGTCCTACCAGCTTCTCTCCTAGCCTGGGTTTTGCATCTGGAGGATGCCCTTCTTTGACATGCCACCTTGATTTGGTGCAGTCACATCCACAGGGGATCCTCTCTTCCTGTATCTCTGAAGACAGAGCCCCAGAGTAGGTAAGAATGTGTGTGCTTCTTCACTGGAAGTGGTGCTCAAACCAGAGCAGGAGTGGAGCCCCACTCCGCTTCTGCGATCCTGGTGCACCTGCTTCATATTCACTGGTAGCCTGAGCACCGCATTGCTGAAGCCCTGAAAGTGGTCCCTGCAGTTCTCTTCCTATCTTTGGTCATAGTTAAGTTCCTTATTCTGCTTCCCTTCGCTGCAGTGACCTTCCTGCCCGCCGTGGCTCCTCCAAATCTGGGCGATGATTGGCTTTGTAGCAGTAGCTGACTTGGGCATGTGAAGGTGTGGCCCACTCACTGCTGAGCTTTCCTTATGAGCCATGGTCTTCTATCACTGTGTCTTTGCATTGTCCTGGGTGGATAATGGTCAAGGAAACCTCTACCAGGAGCCAGGAAATGTGTGAAACTAGAGATTTACATTCTATTTTTCATTTTTTCCTCTACAACATCTTCTAGAGTCTTCTTCTTTCTCTTTCTTTCTTTCTTTCTCTTTCCTTTTCTTCTTTCTTACCATTTTTGCGTCAAAAAATCTAGCATTGTCATTTATCGTATATCTTTCAGAGAAACAGAAATCTTGGGGAGGCAAACTTCATCTGTGGTCTGTTATCTTAGAGGGGTCCCTTGAGTATGTTTCATGGGACTTGAGTGCCAAGCACTATTACTTAAAATGTTGTGAATTCTCCTGGTGATGCAGCCCTTGGACACAATCCCTTATTCAAAAAAATTGCATGTCTCCCAAAGTTAAGCTCATTTAGTATAGAGAACTATGACGCTTAGAAGACGTCAGTAAGAAGTTTTAGAACTCATTATTTTACTGGGTTTGTTGAATAAAGGAACTTACTCTGTTCTTTTTTTGCAAAAATATAGGTTTTATAAGGTAGTCTCAACATAATCCTTCTCCATTCAAATTAGACATATTTAAATTTAATTTGTAAGAGGTTTGATTGTTAATTTTTTAATTTGAATTATCCATCATTTAACTAACCACTACTATTTAACATTTATAAGTGGTTTTTAAATGAATATAATTTTTTAATTACAATTTTTTCATTCAGTGAAATTGAAAGTTTATGTAAAATTCTAATATATTGACCATATTACCATTTTATAAATTCACTATGCATAGTTATGAAGACAGGAGGAGAGAGTCCTTACTCCTGGCCCCAGAGAACCAAACAGGAGGTGAGGAGGAAGTTTCCCATAGAGGAAATAATTAGCTCCACAAAATTGCAGAACCGTAATGTTTAACCTGGTCTTCCTTTTATTATTTCCTTTACTTATTCCTGTGGGTTCAGAAGTGGAGGGGCCACCTGTTTATATATAAAAAAGCAGTTAGCAAAAATGTATGTATGTACATGATTAAAACCTTATGAAGTATTTGCTTTGATCATTTAATTCTCACTCTATGAGTAAGTGATGTCTATATAAAATTAAAATCTAGATAGAAGGTCTTTTTGGGTCAGATTAATTAGAAGAAAGAGGTTTTATACATGATTCCCTAAACATAGCCCTGCATAGCCCTCTCTCTTTGCAGGACCCCACTAAGAACCAGCTTTGGCAACCACTATGAACCGGCAAACTCTCATCACTATATTCACATTGCTCCCAGTTCCCTTGCATATTTAGAATTCAAGGGATTTTTGTTTCTTGGAATTCAATCCTCGTGATTGTACAGCAGCTCATAAGCTAGTTCCTATATGTGGTGGATTGATTTGTCACTTGCAGAGATCGTACATGTCTCTAGGGAGACAGTCCATGCACGTATCTGTCCTGCTGTGGTCTCCTATTTCAGGATTCTTTTCACAATTCGGGCTTTAAGGATTTTTGCCACCAAATGCTTATGTTCACACGTTTTTGATAGCAGTTTTAGATCCTCCGGCAACTGGTCAAATGCTTGTTCTGGGTTTTATCTTCAAAAGTGGGTTCTTTTTTCAGTAATAAGGAACCCAGTGTTACATGTACACTAGGAACAGAATTTCTTTACCATTAATAGCCTTACAAAATGACAAGACACACATACACTCACAAACACACACACACACACACATGAAATTTGCAGTAGCTCTGAATTACCAGAATGTGTTTGACTTTTATTTTCATTGTGATATTTTTAGTGATCTCTATAGAAATTGAACAGATGGATTCATGTTATAATGGAATACCAATTATCATTAAATGGGTAATGATCTACAACATGAGAGAAAGAGAAAAAAAATATTTTTATGGTTTTCCAGAAGGTTTCTTCCACATATAGGTAACAATTCTGTGTACTGCTCTACACTTCTTTTGGAAAAAAAAAAGGACAAAACACCAATTAGAAATACTTGTATAGCTTTACTCAAACTGGTGTGTTTGTCCCTAGACACATGTGCCTCAAGCACCAAACTCCACATCCTGTGTGACATTTTCCCTCCAGCTTACTTCTCAGAGTCATGTGAACTAACAAGCACTGGAAAGTGTGGTAGACCCTGAAAATTCTTGTACAAGGTGTAGCAGCAGCACAGAAGAAGAAATCATCTCTCTTAGAGGTTCCAGACTGGGAACAAATCAAAGAGTGAAGTTTTGCAAAAAAATTGGAGTCAGCAAGTTTGAAGAAATCAGTGTGTGAACATTTAACCAAATCAAGCTCAGCCATAGCAAATAGCCAGGTGTTGTTCTTGGAGCATAAAATATAGTGTTACCAGCAGATCTGGGGAGAAAGGACGAGATGATTCCAGAGAAGCAATTCCCTCCCCCACATTATCCTGGGCTTAGAGTCGCCCTTTCCTCCCCCACCTCAACACACATGCCATCTCTTGGCAGGTCTCTCTGCCTAATTCTTGCTATGGGACCCCTTGAGGTCCTAGAGCTCTCAGCCACTGCTACTGGCCAGGAAAAGTATTTGTATGATGCTGAAAAGATTAGCATTCAGGAAGAAGGAAAGACAATTCATGGAGCCTAGGAAAAAATATTAGATTTACTCAAGTGATATATTTAAGATCATGCCTCTTACATCTATAATTTTTGGTCACTATTGCAAGAATTACATACTTTCCAGGGACTACTCATTTTAGCTTCAAATTAATCTGAATGCATAACCCTCTTTCTCATTTCTCATCTCTAGACATATCTCCATGTTTCCATTGTGTCCTCTGGAAGATCCATTCCACTCTAACTTCCCTCACCTTTCACCTCTAATAAACAATGGACATATCTCTTCACCTTACCTGAAATGTTATTTTGACTAAGATACTTTACTTGAAAGGAGTCTGCCTTATCTCACAGTCCATTTACCACTTGGTTAGGAAGTGGTACTGGCATCGACCAAGTAGTCCTTGACCCAGTTGGGAATTATTCACACAAGCTCCTGCAGAAAGATCACCTTCCTGCACTGGCCATTATTTTCCCTTGTTCCTACAGTGTTTGCTTATTTGTTTGTTTCTTGATGATTGTTTTCCATCTACAGTTTTCTTCTCCACTTCTATTCTTTAATAACCTTTTTGACCTAAATATTTAACATATTCAGCTTGCAGAATTCCTTATGTTGCACTTTAGAAACTCATTTCCGTAGCCACACTCTGGATCTTGTTATTCCATTCTGTTCCACGTCTTTGATCTTAAATTCCTAAACATTTCAGTCCTCTAATTCTACCTTCAACCTTCAAACTGTAATCATATTTCAACACATTCCAGGAATTCATCAAGACACCCATTCCATTGCATCTGTGATTTTTTTTCACTTTCTTCCTCCACAAATTGGTCTTGCATAATATGATATCCTTACCACTTTTGATGCTTTTACAACATATGTCTTAAAACCTAAAAATTTCCAGGAGCTGAAAGTTTGTGGAGAAACTGGAATAGCAATTCAGTCTTGGCTAGTGCAAATTCTTGATCCCCAATCTGAGTTGGGCATACTTGTCTATTTATAATTTCTCTGCACTAATATCCATTCTTCTCAGCCAATAATCCCCAACATATTTGACTCAAATTCCCTACAAAGTGTCACCTTTTTCACTATGACCCAGATTGGGAAAAGGAGACCATTTGTTAGGAATTATTTTACCTGTACCTATTCCTAATCATCAATTTAAAAAATGGTTGGTCCAATCATTATTGTTCTTTCTTGTATCAGAAGGATAATAGCTTATTCTACTGTTCTAACATGAGAGCTGGATCACAAGAGGTGCTGAGCTAGACTTATGGAGAGCCATCAGAACATTCTCAGCAGCAGAGCAGCTTAAAGGAATTATGCCATGCTTTGATTTATACTTCAAAGATATTAGTGAGCCAGCAGTAGTGTTGAAGGGAGCTTGGTAACAATAAGGAGGAGTCCCTTATTCTGAGAAATTCATCATAATTAAGAGAATAGCTAAATACTACCAGAGAGGGAGTGCTAGCAGTGAGAAGCAAGACTCTCTCTCTCTTTCTCTCTCTCTCTGTCTCTCTGTCTCTGTCTCTGTCTCTGTCTCTCTCTCTCTCTCTCTCTCTCTATATATATATATATTTTTTTTTTAACATCTTTATTGGAGTGTAATTGCTCCACCATGGTGTGCTAGTCTCTGCCTCACAACAAAGTGAATCAGCTATACATATACATATATCCCAATATCTCCTCCCTCTTGCATCTCCCTCCCTCCCACCCTCCCTATCCCACCCTTCTAGGTGGGAACAAAGCACCGAGCTGATCTCCCTGTGCTATTCGGCTTCTTCTCACTAGCTATCTGTTTTACATTTGGTAGTGTATATATTTCCATGCCACTCCCTTACTTTGTCCCGGCTTACCCTTCCCCCTCCCCATATCTTCAAGTCCATTCTCTAGTAGGTCTGCATCTTTATTCCCCTCCTGCCCCTAGGTAATTCTGACCTTTTTTTTTTTTTTTTATTCCATATATATGTGTTAGCATACAGTATTTGTTTTTCTCTTTCTGACTTACTTCACTCTGTATGACAGACTCTAGGTCCATCCACCTCACTACAAAAAACTCAATTTTGTTTCTTTTTATGGCTGAGTAATATTCCATTGTATATATGTGCCACATCTTCTTTATCCATTCATCTGTTTATGGACACTTAGGTTGCTTCCATCTCCTGGCTATTGTAAATAGAGCTGCAATAAACATTGTAGTACATGACTCTTTTTGAATTATGGTTTCTTCAGGGTATATGCCCAGTAGTGGGACTGCTTCAGACTATACTACAAAGCTACAGTAATCAAGACAGTATGGTACTGGCACAAAAACAGAAACATAGATCAATGGAACAGGATATAAAGCCCAGAGATAAAGCCATGCACATATGGTCACCTTATTTTTGATAAAGGAAGCAAAAATATACAATCGAGAAAAGATGGCCTCTTCAATAAGTGGTTCTGGGAAAACTGTACAGCTACATGTAAAATAATGAAATTAGAACACTCCCTAACACCATATACAAAAGTAAACTCTAAATGGATTAAAGACCTAAAGGTAAGGCCAGACACTATCAAACTCTTAGAGGAAAACATAGGCAGAACACTCTATAACATAAATCACAGCAAGATCCTTTTTGACTCACCTCGTAGAGAAATGGAAACAGAAACAAAAATAAAATGGGACCTAATGAAACTTAAAAGCTTTTGCACAGCAAAGGAAACCATAAACAAGATGAAAAGACAACCCTCAGAAAGGGAGAAAATATTTGCAAATGAAGCAACTGACAAAGGATTAATCTCCAAAATTTACAAGCAGCTCATGAAGCTCAGTATCAAATAAACAAACAACCCAATCCAAAAATGGGCAGAAGACCTAAATAGACATTTCTCTAAAGAAGATATACAGATTGCCAACAAACACATGAAAGAATGCTCAACATCATTAATCATTAGAGAAATGCAAATCAAAACTACAATGAGATATCATCTTACACTGGTCAGAATGGCCATCATCAAAATATCTAGAAACAATAAATGCTGGAGAGGGTGTGGAGAAAAGGGAACCCTCTTGCACTGTTGGTGGGAATCTAAATTGATATAGCTACTATGGAGAACAGTATGAAGTTTCCTTAAAAAACTAAAAATAGAACTACCATATGACCCGGCGGGACTATATTGAAATAATTTTAAAATGTGGTGAGTTATAGTGAGATTAAATGAGGGAATACTGTGCAATCATATTTTGATTTATCTGTTGAGGTGCTAGGATGTCAGTCATGGGGACAGGAATCACAGGCTCAGTAGCCTTTCCAAGGAAAGATTCTGAGTTCTCCTGGATGCCGTAAATTAAAGTGTTCCTTGTAGGTGCACAGTAATCAATCATAGGTGCTTAACAGATAATTCTGGTTTCTGTATAGAGAACTGAGATCTATCATAGTGACATGTGGCTTCATCTCATGGATGAAAGCAAGTTCACCCAAGATGTACATGGAGTATGATTAAACAGAACAGCTTAAAAGAGATCCCCATAGATAACTACCATTTAATAGTTGAAACAAGGAAAAAGACCCCATGAATGAGACAGAAACACAATAGGATTAAAACCAAGAAAAAGCAGTTTACAAAACTGTGCGATGAATGAGCTCAAGAAACAGGTTTACCTGTACAGAGTTTAATTCTGGAGGAAAGAAAAGACTTTCGTTCAGGGCCATGCTTAATTTTAGGTACCTGTAAGATATGTCAAATGGAAATATGAAAATTCAGTTCTAGAATATCAGGTTTAAATGGACTTTTAAAAAACTTTTTATTTTGAAATAATTTGAGGTTTATGCAAGTGTTGCAAAAATAATTGAGTTCCTGTAAATACTTCAGCCAACTTTCCTGAATGTTAACATCTTACACAATCAACTTATTATATTTATTAAAACTAAGAACTTAACACTGGCACAATACTATTGAAATACTATAACTTTTATTCACATTTCAGTTTTCCCAATAACATTCTTTCCAGTAATGCCCTTTTATGTTCCAGGATGCAATCAGGATAAAGCAGCATATTTACTTGCCATTTTTCCTTAGTCTTCTCTGGTATGTTAGAGTTTCTTGTCCTTCCTTTTTATTACTGTGATATTTTTGAAGAATACTGATCAGATATTTTGTAGTGTGTCCCTCAATTTTGATTTGTCTAACATTTTACCATCGTTAGACTGAGGTTATCAATGTTGGGGAAGAACACCACAGAAGTTAAGTGTTCATCTCGATACATCTTATCAGGGGTAAATAACAGCAACATGTATTTTCACTGGTGATGCTAGCCTTGGCCACTTGATTAAAGTGGCCTTTTCTAGCTTCCCTCATTGTAAAGTTACTCATTTTTATTTTGCATGCTCTAGGTTTTGGTATCAATTTACTAAGGAAAAGAATGTTATTCAATAGTCTCGTTGACATTATGGAATATGAGAGGAGGAACCAGGAATCTTTCTAAATGTGACGATCCAGTCAGATCTCTGGATGAAAAAAAAGAATACAGAAAAATCTGGAATTAAGTGTTCAACTCTGATGATGGAGATTAAAATCTTGAATAACAAGGAAATCTTGAATAATACAGTCTCTTTCAGACACATGAAGGCTTGCTCTAGTTGAGGAAGGAGAACGTCAGTCTCCTCATGAGACACTATAAAATGCAACTCAGTGGAATCAATTAAATGAATGCTGTCCAAGCCTTTGGAAAACTGTAACCAAGTTTCTCCAGGGAGAACCACAGAGAAATAAAGAATGAGGCCATAATACCAAATAGATGTGACAACTCTGGTAGCACCCAACTCATTTTCTTTCTCCAGCTGTCTTATTCCCACATTTCACCTCTCAGTTAACATAGAGAGCTTGTTCAATGCTGTTCCCTTAGGTGAAGAATGACAAAGAGGAAAAAAAAAAGGTAATAATTTTTCTGAGTCTCAGGTAGTTTTCATTATTCTTTGATGAAGAGAATGTTCTTGAAATCCATGACTTTCAAATGAGAGATCCTGAGAGAAAAAGTGCTGATTTCTATCAATTACAAAGGCTTGATTTTGTATAGTAAGAGGTTAATAATGAAGAAGTCAAGCATACTGGGTACAGCAAGATCAATTTGCTAACCAAATGTCAGTAAGTTTAACTATAAAGTTGAAAGAAGGAAATCAGAGATGATGTGACTAAGGTTTAGATACTGGTAGTTTCCTGCAAAGGAAATTGATGCCAGTTCCTATTATGAGAAGAAACTGCAGACAGAGAAAAAATGACCAGGATTTGCACAAAATTGTAATTGTAAACACAAAATGTGAGTTTACATTGTGTCTGGGCAGTAAAGAGGCAGTGGCTGAAGGAAGATGAAAAAGCATGTGGTTCTGAGGACAGCTTCCTGGGGTCCTGTAAATCTCAGTATGCTATGACAAGAGCAGGGAACTGTCTCTAAGTTCCAGAGAATGATGATAAAGTGGCATCAAGCAGGCTTGCATGGATGGGAAGAGGAGGAGAGAGTGGAGCAGGGACCCAGGACCTGTTGCCTTGACAAATGGAGGTGACCATGAAGCCATAGACACCAGGCTAAAGCAGCCGGCACCTGTGTTTATTCCAATACCTTGACCATAACCCAACAGAGGATGCGAAAAGAGGATGACTAAAGACAAGACAAGCGTCTCCACCCCTGATGTTAAGCAGTCCTCTCCTGAAATAAGAACCAGCCAGGAAAAAAAAAAAAGAGGGCAAGAGAGAGGAAGAGAGAATCCTGAATTAACGAATGAGTAATTTAAAATAATTTTAATGGAAAGAGGATCAAAGACAGTACCAGGTACTCATTAAAAGTGGCAAAGCAGATTTTCTTCGCACAACTGCCGCAGGGGAGAGATTCTGGTGTAAGCTAACCTCAACTTCAGCCAGCAAAGGTGACTGAGGTTTTTAAAAAAAGAACAGAGAAGGAACAAAAAGAGATTAGAAAGACTCTGGGTAAACGGATCGTTAGAGGAGGATGATGAGAAAGTTACTGAAATGGTTTAACTACATGGGTTGGGACAAAGTATATGGAGTATGGTTCGGCAGATTTGCATTTTTTTGAGCAAAGACTTAGCCCAGGGGATGGCAAAAGTTGACCAATTCCCATTGCAGTGTTTGGGCAAGTCTTTTGTGCTTTGTGGGAGTTCAAAATTTCCAAGGAGTAGTAGTCCCATAATTTTCCAGATTCAGTTTTCAGTTATCAGGCAAGAATGGGATTTCTGTGGTTTGTACAATTATAAAGAAACAAATGATATGTTTTTATTTTAATACCTGAGATTATTTTCATACCTGAGTAGTCATATAATATTTAACACCACTACAAACTAGTGACATTAAAATCTCTCTACCACATCAGTGAGGGCTGAGGAGAGGGCTTGGATGCACCTGGGGAAGAGCAAGTTCCATTCCAATTCCTTTGCCACCACGAGACCTCTGTAAAACAAACAGCAGGGAAAGCTGTAGACACCAAGCCACACACTATGGAAGGATAGAAGCACAAACTCTATTAGTAAGAAAGATTCAATTTGGGAGCCACCTTGAACTTCTCCAGATAAATGAAGTAAATGCAGTCCTTACTCTGTAAAATTCCATCTGGTGTTCTAATAATAGACACATTGGGAATTGCTGATTATGCTTCATTCACAAAGTAGATGGGAGTCACCCTGGAAGATGCTAACTCTGAATTCGAGAAGAATAACTGGACCTGAGCTTGAGTTCTGGAAGGTTTAGGAATATCCTGTCTTTTCTGTCCCCCTCCCATGTTTGCACAACCAAAGCTGATTTAGCTGGCTCTAGGCAGCCATCTCTTTACCAACAATCCCCTAAACCTTGGTGCTGTTGTCTGATCTTATACCACTCTCTCCTAGCAAAGAGACATCTCACAATTTTGTATGTTTGCAAATATCTGTCTTGTGCTCACAAACTGCTACTTCTGTCATCTTTGGTTCTCAGATTATTAATTCTTTACATATTAGGACAAATAGAAATGGGGAGATGAAGAAAAACATATATGGTTATGAGTTATATGATATAAACATTAATTAATACATTCAACATTTTGTCATTTTGGTAAATAAAACAATCTAGTAAAAAATATTTTCTTGTAAATTTTATTCAGAGAAAGTACAGAGATAAAGTTTCTAAATTTGAATGATATTCCCAGTTTCTGAATAAGCAAGGACACGATTAATAAGATATTAGGACAGTTACAGAAAGTATCCTAATTATTTGGGAATTTTCACTTGACTAAGAATAATAATCACTATTTACTTGTAAAATACACAAGGGTGGATAATTATTAATCTTTGGAATTATTTTCAGGAGAGTTTAAAACTTACGTCTATCAGAAAGGATTTGAAATTTAAAATGTGACAGTATTTCTCAAAAAAATCAAATCAAATAAAAAGCAAAACATTTTGAAAGAAATAAATTAAAAGATATTTAAAACAATAGGAAATAATTATTAATATTAATAATGAGCAGTTATTAAGGATTTTGTCTAAGGATTGCTGCTATATAAATATTTGATATATAACTAATGAAATTAATTAACTAATTCTAAATTTCTTTGTATCACTTGGTTAAATGACATTTCTAATTGAGGACTGAGTCACTGTTCCTGTATCCCCAGTTGTACACTTCATAAAAGTTGGGATGGGAAATCTAGAGAGTGATTTATTAAGACGTCAGACATTATAAAAAAGAAAATTATAGGTCAATATACCTGATGAGCAGGGATACAAAAATCTTGAAGAAAATACTGGCAAACCAAGTTCCACAGCACATTAAGAGGATTGTACACCATGATCAAGTGGGATTTTTCCCTGGGATGCACGTACAGTACAATACATGGAGATCAATAAATGTGATACACTGCATTAGCAGGATGAGGGTAAAAATCATATAACCATCACAGTAGATAAAGAAAAAGTATTTAATAAAATTCAACATTCTTTATGATAAAAACTCTTAACAAATTAAGAATAGGAGTGTACCACTACATAATAAAGACCATATATTGCAAGCACAGAGCTAACATCATACTCAGTGGTAAAAAGCAAAACATTTTTTCTCTAAGATCAGGAATAAGACAAGGGTGTCCACTCTGATAACTTCTATTCAACAAAGTACTAGAAATCCTAGCTAGAGAAATTAGGCAAGGATAATAAATAGAAGGTAACCAAATAGAAAAAGAAGAAGTAAAACTGTCTGCATTTGCAGATGACATGGTCTTATGTAGAGAAAATCTTAAAAACTGCAAAAGAAAACTAATACAACCAATAAATGAATTCAGTAAAATTTCAGGATATAAAATCAACATAAAAAATTAGTTTTGTTTCTATACATTAACAATAAGCTACCTCAAAAAGAAATTATGAAAACAATTCCATTTACAATATCAACAAAAGAATAAAGTATGTAGGAATAAATTTAACCAAGATGGCAAAAGACCTGTACATTGAAAACTATAAGATATTCATTTAAAAAAAATGAAGACATAAATAACTGGAAAGATATCCCATGTTCATGGATTAGAAGAATTAATATTGTTAAAATGTCCATATCACCCAACATGACCTGCAGATTTAATTCAATCTCTGTCAACATTCCAATGGCATTTTTCACAGAAATAGAGAAAAAAAATTCTAAAATGTATTTTAAATCACAAACCTCAGGTAGCCAAAGCAATCTTGAGTAAGAACAAAGTGGAAGGCACCATACTTCCTGATTTTAAAGTATGTTACAAAGCTCTAGTAATTAAAACATTATGGTCCTGCATAAAACAGACATATAAACCAAAGGAACAGAATAGAAAGCACAGAAACAAATGCATGCATATACAACCAACTAATCTTATAATAATATGAATAATAATATTATTGTAATATATGGTATCCGTTATATGTGGAATCTCATTAAAAAAAAAAAAAGTTGAACTCATAGAACCAGAGAGTAGGGTAATTGTTTTCAGAGACTGCAGGGATGAGGGAGATGGGGAGATGTCAGTCAAAGGATACATATTTTCAGTTATAAGATGAATAAGTTTGTAAGATGTAATGTACAGCATGGTGACTATAGTTAATAATGCTGTATTGTATGTTTGAGAGAGAGTAAATTTTATGTGTTCTCATTAGAAAAAAAGGTAACTATGTGAAGTGGTGAAGGTATTAACTTGATTTTGGTAATCATTTTACAGTGTATACATTTCACATTTACACTTAAAGTATATACAGTTTTACTTTTCAATTATACCTCAATAAAGCTGGAAAAAAATAAAATAAAAATTTGAAATATGTATGAATGATGGAGTTAAAATTAATACAGCACATTTTAGTGCAAGGATGAGAACCATCTGATCTGCAGGTATTATTCAACCTGCTTGATGTGGTTTACTCCATCTACTTTTCAGTGAAATTACCAATTCAGCTAAGAGTCAATTGTGACTTGAGGGACTGTATAACTGGCAAGGGTAACACACAATTTAAACTATTTGCTCTTGATCAGTACATACTAACTGATAATGTTGTCTTTTGGATACATGTAGTATTTTTTTTAATTTCTGAAAAAAACGTCTATCAATATGAATTATTTTCATTATTTCTCCATAATTAGACATAAGAAAACATAGGAACCTATTACTGAGCACTGGGCAATGTTTCTCAAGTCCCTAGTACAAACCATCCAGTCAAACTGTCTTTACATTCTGGACTATCTGCAAATTTCTAGATGAAAGTAAGATCAGTATTTTGTCAAAAACAATAATTCAAATATTGATGCTATTTAGAATTATTGTTTAATAAAACTTTGCTTAAAATAAAATATTACATTTATATTTGTAGAGACATAGATGGACCTAGAGACTGTCATACAGAGTGAAGTAAGTCAGAAAGAGAAAAACAAATACCATATATTAACACATATATGTGGAATCTAGAAAAATGATATAGATGATCCTATTTGCAAAACAGAAATAGAGACACAGACATAAAGAACAAATGTAAGGATACCAAGGGGGAAAGGGGGAGGTTGAGAGGAATTGGGAGTTGGGATTGACACATATACACTATTAATACTATGTATAAAATAGGTAACTAAGGAGAACCTACTGTATAGCACGAGGAACTCTATTCAGTACTCTGTGGTGACCTGAATGGGAGGGAAATCCAAAAGGGAGACGATATATGTATATGTATGGCTGATTTGCTTTGCTGTATAATAGAAACTGACACAACATTGTAAAACAACTATACTCTAATAAAAATTAATTTAAAAAACAAAAAAATAAAATATTACATTTATAAATTTTAGAAAGAAATTTCCATACTTCCCTATGACTACTCTGTGGATTCATTATTCTTTGTTTTATATTATGATTTTAGCTTCATTTTCCTATTCCAGTTTTATTTCACCTATTAATATTTATTTCTTCTACCTGCATTTATGTTTGCAAATCATCATGAATCTGTTTTTGATACAAGATGCATTATAAAAATAAATGAATAATAAGGTATAGTTACATAGATATTGACATTACTGAATTCATTTAAATCAATATATTCTGATAAGATTGTGCTAATTTATTTTCTTCTGAGGAACTCGCAAGTCAAATTTCTCATCAAGGAGAAGTTAATTTAGTTTCCTGTGGCTACGTTTAATGATCCAATGACTTTGGCTTTAACATTATGGGTACATACACTCAAGGTTTTCAAAAAGCAGTTTTATTTTTTATCATTCTGCTTACATATTGAGTAGTAAGAACTAAGTAAAAATTTTGTACTCTAAATGAACAGATTGAAGATAATTTGGAATGTTCAATGCAAATAGAATTTCTAGAAAAGTAGCAAAATAAAAATATAATCTCAAAATTATTCATATAACTAAAACTTTTTGGTTTTGTTTGTGGTTTTGTTAAACATACTCCTTTATTTTAATTGAAGTATAATTGACACAGTATTGTGTTAGTTTTAGGTGTACAGCACAGTGATTCAGTGTTTTTGCAGATTATATTCCATTTTAGGTTATTACAAGATAAGGGATATAATTCCCTGTGCTATGTAGTATATCCTTGTTGCTTATATATTTTATGTACAGTAGTTTGTAGGTGTTATCCCATACTTGTAATTTGTCTCTGCCCCTCTCTCTTCCCTTTGGTAACCATAAGTTTGTTTTCCATGTCTGCAAGTCTGTTTCTGTTTTGTATATAGATTAATTTGTGTTATTGTTCTAGAATCCTCATATAAGTGATATCACATAGTATTTGTCTTTTACTTATTCTCTAGGCCTGTCCATGTTGCTGCAAATGGCAGTTTTTCATTCTTTTTTATGGATGAGTAATATTTCATTGTATATATGTACACCACATCTTCTTAAGTCAATCATCTGTTGATGGGTACTTGGGTTGCTTCCATGTCTTGGCTATTGTAAAGAGTGTTGCTATGAACACTGGTGTGTATGAATGTTTTCAAATTTCTTTTTTTTTCTGGGTATATACCCAGGAGTAGAATTGCTGGATTATATGGTAGCTTTAATTTTAGTTTTTTAAGGACCCTCTATACTGTTTTCCATAGTGGCTGCACCAATTTACATTCCTACCAACAGTGTAAGAAGGTTACCTTTTCTCCACACCCTCTCCAGAGTTTATTATTTGTAGACCTTTTGATAATAGCCATTCTGACCAGTATGAGGTTATACTTCATTGTGGTTTCATTTGCATTTCTCTAATAATTAGTGATGTTGAACATCTTTTCATGTGCCTGTTGGCCATCTGCATTTCCTCTTTGGAGAAATGTCTATTTAGGTCTTCTATCCACTTTTGATTCAGTTGTTGTTTCTTCAATATTGAGTTGGATGAGGCACTTGTATCTTTTGGAAATTAAGCCCTTGTCAGTCGCATCTTTTGCAAATATTTTCTCCCATTCTGAGTGTTGTCTTTTTGTTTTATTGATGGATAAAAATAGTTTAGTAAAATTAAATTACACAAAAAAGAGAGACAGAAAATGAAAAGATTAAGATTTATTATAAGAAGCCTTAAAAGCAAGATGTAAGAGATGAATGCATTAACCTAAACACTCATAATTATGATTAGGACATTTAAAAAGGAAATACAAATACTATAAATCAGAACATATGTATTAGCATTATATACAGTCACTGCTCTTATAGCAAGTTGATAATGACTAAGAGAAGTGATTAAACAAAGTGAGCAGATGTAAGAAAATGGGTTATTTCATCTTCTACCTGTGGAATTTATAAATAAGTATATCCTTTTAGGAAGGCATAACAATGCATTAAAATAAATGTGTTTTTTTGAAAACCAATTTATGTCCTAGGAATTTATCCAAATAAAATAAAAGCAGTTGTGCTGCTTTTATGGAAAAATAATTTTCCAATATTTGCTTTGAACTGCAATTGCACATTGGAATCTCCTGGGAAGCTTTAAAAATTGTTGACACACCCAGAGCTTCTGATTGATTTGGGCTGTTCTCTTCCTTAGGGGCTTGTAACAGTTCTCATGTAATTCTAATTTTCAGTCAAGGTAGAGGACAGTTAATCTAAAATTGTGTTCAATAAAGTCTGGCTTATACTAATGGGCTATTTTGAAGTAAACTAAATCGTAGGAGAATGGCTAAATGAGGTAAAGTATTAGTATGATGACAACTTTGAATCATTAAAACATAAAATAGCTGAGAATTAGTATAAATTGTTTTAAATCCATATTCTAATCTACAAATTATGCCATATTTACATTATCCAATACTTTAACCCAATAATATGGTTTGTCACTCCATTTACTAACCTCCTTTTATACATGCAATAAAGCGATATTCATTCCTTCTTAAATAGTCCATTTATCTTGTTTATCATTATTATTTATTACTTTGTTGTTCAACATGGACCCTTTCACCCCCAACAGCTCTCAGCTGATTATTGCTAATATAAAGAAAAGGTATTGCATTTGACAAATAATTTGTACATTATTACTTTCAATAATTCAGTTTATACTTTTCAGTGAATATGTGCTTTATTTCTTTTTGTGTTCCTTATTTCTTGACCAGAAATTTTAAAATGACTTTTGTTTGAATGTTAAATGTGGTTTGTTGTCATGATTTTGAGACAAATGTATTTTAAGGAAATATCTATATATTTCATATTTTGAATTTGAATTTTTGAATCACATTTTGAATGTACCATTATTTAAAAAATATACAAATTACTGCAGACCTCTTTTTAGGTGGTGATTTCTATATTGATCACTTTATACAATACCAATTATGCTAAATATTTAAAATTTTCAACCTTGCATTTCTATGACTAAAAAGTAGTTTTTTTGGTGGATAGTTATTTTAATTAATTTAATTTTTCCATTTAACTTACTGGTAAGTTTTTTTTTTTTTTGGTGGTACACAGGCTTCTCACTGTTGTGGCCTCTCCCGGGCCTAGCCGCTCCGTGGCATGTGGGATCTTCCTGGACCAGGACACGAACCTGCGTCCACCTGCATTGGCAGGTGTACTCTCAACCACTGCGCCACCAGGGAAGCCCCCACTGCGCCACCAGGGAAGCCCTACTGGTAGGTTTTAAAAATTTTTAACACATGTTTATCAGTGCAATTTTCTATAGAGTTAATTTATCATGCTTACTATGTCCGTATTTTTTTAAATTAAGCATTATAGTTTTATTATTGATATATTTGTAATAATTAAATTGAGAAAATTTGAAGATGTTCACTTTTTAATCGTTTTTGCAAAGATTCTTTAATGACCCCTTAGCATAAGTACCCTTATTTCAGGAGCAAGTGGTTCCCATATGACTTATAATAGTACCTCATGGTGTTTCTGGAGCTGGGAAGTGTCACTAAATGCAATATGAATCTGGTCCCTTCTGAATGTTTGGTCATATATTCAGCCTTCTTATACCTACTGATTTTCTGACTCAGCAGGTCAGACCTCTTCAACTGTCTGGTCCACGTCTGACAGAAAGATGGATGCCTCCAATATCTTCTCTGCTCTGCATGCCTCTATCATGTCCAGTCTATCCTGGAAAGTTTTTTTAAATGTCTTCTTCAAAACCTTAAGAAAAGATGGTGACTTTGTCCATCTACAAACCATACACTGAGGTAAAAACTGTTGCCTAAGGAGCCATAATTGTTTTTACACAATTAAAATATTCAAAATATGAATTAGTTGTATGACAAAACTGAAAAGATATCTTTTTTAATGATGAAATCAAAATAGGAATCTGCATGGCTGTGATCAAATCATAAACATTTTCCTCTACAATAAGAGTGCAGTTGATTCATATTTGAGAAAAAGGAGAAATTATTTTTTATCTGAATTTTAGAGAATGCAGAGTTTTTTTTTAAGTTTGATATTTCATCTTTATTAGATTCATAAGCAACATTAATGATGGACCAGGTTGCTTTACTATTCCAGCTAGAAATCCCTCAGGCATCTCAAGTGTAATATGTAAAGCCAGGTTGTTTCAAATGATTGGGGTTTTATTCTGTTTGTTAATTTGTTTCAGTATCTTCATTGCATGGCTCGGGTTTAGGTTGAAAGACTGAGGTGTCCATGGGTAAAATCTCTCTCATTAGCCCTACCTCATCCTTTTTCTTTTCCAGTTGTATTGTCAATTTTTATTTTTTATATTTATCATCCTGCATGTCTTTTAATGTGAACTCAGACAGTATTTATCTAGCAAGATGTTTTAAACTGGAATTAATTTGAGGCCTGATTCAGATTCTGACTTCTTCCTGAGATTGTTGTATGTCTACACTGTTGGGTCCATGAAACAGTCAAAAAGCCTCAAGGATGAAAGATTGATTTCTACAACCAGTGGAGTGCACCTGGTACTTATCTGACAGACACTTGGTACCTGAATCTATTTAGCTGATATCAAATGTTTTGCATAGTTTAAAATAGTTCAAGAGGGATTTTTATTTACTGTGTATTCTGAAATAAACCATTGACCCTCTCATATTCTTTAGATTCTGAATATCAAAGTGAAAGTTGAAGACTATTAAGAAACTCGAGGTAGTACACACTTCATTCAATATCAACTTTATTCTTTCAATAAAGTAAAATTGCTACTGTATATTATAGTAAATGATCCCTTACAACGTAGGCAAAGTGAAATGGAAACAGCAACATTTAGAGAGTGACTTTAGGGTTTCAGAGGTCTTTTCATCATAATAAAAAAATTCAATTTTATTGGGTGGAAAGATGAGGTCAAACATATTTATTTAAGCTAAGTTTGGAGTACAAAAAGATCATCTCAAATGTTTTAATCCATTTCAATATAATTTTTTATCCTTGTCATGTCCTCTTGGGCCTTGTGTTATTTGACACAAAGAGTCGCTTACTGGTCTTAGGAGACTTGATTTTGCTTTATGAGTTGGTAAGTTCGGATGTTTCTCCAACTTCCTATTTTCTTCCATTCTATTAAATATTCTTTCCAAAACTTATTTATGTTTTATGCTAAGATGATTAAATTATTCACAGCAAATAATGTTAAAAAATAAGTGGAGTGAATGCTTCTTTAACAGAACATAATTTAAATAAGCAAAGGTAGAGGAGAACATAATGGCAATTTGCAATTCTTTGAAAGCTGAATACCACAGCTTTAATAAATAACAAATCGTAGTAATGACAATTACAATGCAGAGTGATTATAAAAATGAAGAGTGGAATATAAATTTTAGTTAGTAGTATATTAGTTTCCTATTACTGCTGTAACAAATTACCACAGACTTAACAATAATAACTTATTTATTCTCTTACACTTCTGAAAGTCAGAAGTCTGAAATGAGCCTGGTGGGATAAAATCATGGTGGTGGCAGAGCTGTGTTCCTCCTGAAGACTCCAGGGGAGCCTCTTGCCTTTTCCAGCTTCTGCCCCCATTGCCTCACCCTTATAAGGACCCTTGTAATTACATTGAACTCCCTCCTATAATCCAGGGAAATGTTCCCATTTCAAGATCTTTTGATTAACCACATTTGCAAAGATCCTTTTGCCATGCAAGGTAGCATATTCACAGATTCCATGGATCCACAGGAGACTTTTGGGGGTCAGCCTATCGCACATAGACATTATATACTTTTGCATTGATTATAAAATGATATTCTAAGAAAAAAGAACTCATTTATATGGTCATATCATAGGTAATAATTGCATAAAAGTCAGGGGTAAAAACCAACATGTCTACATACCTTCATTTCGAAATCTCTACCATCGCTGTTATTTCACATACTTGTTTTACTCTTGGTATGGTTTCAGACTTTTAATTTATAATATACTTGGTGTTTATGTCCTAAGGAAAATAATTGTTTTAACTTGGTCTGATAACAAATGAAAATAGGATGAAAATGAGCATAAGTTAAACATTTATAAAATACTTAATATCAGTAATCCCATTATTCTTGTTTTTATCTTTAATTTATAATTAATCAGACTTGCATGTGTTAGTTCCTTTTTTACCTTAAAAGTGGATAGAATATAAATTATATTGAGTAAACAGTGATGTAACCAAAAGTGCTAGGAGAGATTTTATCTTTTTTGATAATTACAAATTTATTGATTTGCTAATATTTTAACTTATATTTCTTTAATTTTGTTATTTTAAAAACAATTATAGTAGTTCAAATGATTGATATTATTACATATTTACCTCTTATTCATTCAAACTTCAGGATCTAGTAAAGTACCATGTACATCTCAAATAGCCAAATACCTGTTGGGACAGTGAACATGAGCTGTCCAAGGCAGAGTTTTTGACTTCACTCCTACCCCTTCATTATTCCATCCTGACACCTAAAACAATGCATGGAACTTAGTGCTCAAAGACATGAATTGAATAAAAAATACTAAATATGATGATAATTCTGCTAGAACATTTTTTCCTCAGTTGTTTATTATTCATTTGGCATAATTTTTTTTAAGTCTGCATTGATGAATGCATAACTACCTCCTTGAGAGGAGGTACTTTTACTAGACAAAACAATGACATATCTAAAGGGTTTCAATATAAATGTCATGTGTTGGGTTAAAATAACACATCTATTATTGATCATACTGCTGATCAAAGACTTGGTATATCATTAGTACATTCACAACAACACCACATTTTTCTAAAAATTGCTGTTGAGGTTTCAAGATATAGCTAAAATGTTACTGTAGTTTACTCAATGCCATTTTAATCCTTCAATGGCAAAAAACAAATAAAAATTGGGAACTGATATTAGTGTTTGCAGTGCATTCTGTTTTTTGATAAAGATGCTATCAAATTTAAGCAGGACGCCTCTAGCTATGATCAATTATCTGCTATTCAGCAAAACATTTTACTACTGTCAAGACACTTGACACATAAAATAAAATGTGTCAATGTCTGTCGTTACCATGCATAGACTCTTCTAACAACCAAAGACAAATGATAATTTCAGAAGGTTTAGATGAATATATTTGTTTACTCTCATAAGCTATGATTCAGCTATTCTGAAACATTTATTTCATGGAAACTTTGTCATTTATGTGTCTTGTCTCTCAAAATTTGGTACATTCTAACACACTGTCAAAGTCTATCCTTGAAGAGAGAAATGTAGAATATATAAATGCACTTGGTATTAACTAAATAAGCAGAAAATTAGTGTGGCATACTTTTCTAGGCTTAGTAGGAACATCACATATCATATTAGTAGCTGAATAATGTAAAGAGAAGCATCTTTTAGTGAATTTGGTAATTATTGCTATATGAATTTAGGATCCACACTATTCAACTGTGCAGCAGAAAACTGGGTATGACAATTTCCCTTAAAATAATTTATTGCAGAAGATCAGACAGTAGTTTCTTGATTCTATTTTTAAGTAACTATTATATCTCCTAGAAAATGTAAGTAAATAAGGATGAAATAAATTTATGACAAGTATATTGAGAAGTAGAGAAGTATGGGCTTCATCTGTTCGTGGACATTTTTAGTAAATTTATACTTTCTGATGTTTTTCCACAGGACAAACTTTGAATTTATCTGCAGTTGCAGTTCACCAATTATCCAATACACTTAGAAATTAGCTAAAAATTCTAAGAGGAATTTTGATAGCAAAATAATTCTATAGAACACTTTGGCATTAATTCATGAGTATTTATTATATATATTCAGTATGTGGAAAATATACACGAAATAAACAATTACTAAGAATAAATTTGTGGTATTTTCACCTGAAAAGTGGCTTTCTATTTCATTCTATTTATAAAGCAATAATAACATGTTGGGAGATGGACAATTCTGTCCTCAAACATTTAATTTTTCAACAAAATAAACATGTTTTTTAGCTCTGTTAATAAAGTTGAATCTGTTAAATATTACAATACCTTGTACACATAAATTTTGAGAAACAGTATAGCAAACAAGGATCAGGGTTAGTAATGAGAGATCCAGAAATTTGCAGTGCCCTTGGACAAATCATTTTAATAACAGTCCACAGGCACACAGTGTGGTGCTGGTGGTGGTAGTTTTATGGGTATAAACTGAGTGTTTCTATGGTAAATAGTTTCAAAACGCTTTATACATAATGTCTCATTATTTAATCTTTTAAAAAAAGTGTGTATTAGACTCCCATTTAAGAAATGAGGAAACAAATACTCTGAGAGGCAAAGCAACTTGGACAAGACTCTAAACCAGATTTTTAGAGCACATCCAGAGCCTTTATTATAATTTTGAAGATATTTACCATTCTTCAGTTGCAAAGGCTTTACATTCAAATTAACTATGCTTACATACAATAGATTAATTTATTGGATTAAATAAGTAACACCTGGAGATGTATGTTAGAGATAAAAATCAGACTTCCAGGACTCCTTTTCTCATGACTGTCCCTTTTCACTGCTTTTCTCAGCATGTGTAGTTCATACTCTCCAGCCCTCTGTATCCAGGACACCAGAAGTGGGATATGTGAGGACCAGCACCTCACATGACCCAGCTAGACCACATGACCATCTCAAGGTTAACCACTGATGCCTGTCAGAATGGTTGTCTCCCTCTGTGTGTCAGTGCCATTTTTCCGCCATGGGACCAGAGAATGTGCTGTCGTAGTTTTGAGTGAATAAAGAGGGGTTTTCTAAGAAAAAGGATGTTCTGTCTGGACATGAGAAGAAATAAGCACTAAATGCAGTCAATTCTTGGCTATCTGATATCTGCACACATACACACAGGTTTATCAACACCTTTCTATATACAATATCTAAATTCATTCCTTGTTATTATACAAAAATGTTACATACAATCAAGGACATATCTACTCAAAAACAACAACAAGTCACCTGACTAGATTTTAAGTTTGAAACTTCTGGATCTTTTCTATTTCTCTCCATTTAAACCTCATGTGGCTTCTCATACATGATTGAAATCTATGAACCAACAGAAAGATACAGTTATTCCTAACATTCCCAATTCAAAATGGTAAATGAGAAATAGGATGTCTTCAAAGAAAATTCCCATTTAGAACAGTGAAAATGATAAGGAACTTGTGTGAATCCAGTCCAGATCTTATAACAAATCACTCGTTCATCCATTCAGTCATACATGTAAACAAATAACTATTGAGCCTCCTATGTGCCAAGTACTATTCTAGGCACTGGGTAAAGAGTAGGGAGGAAAATAGCTAAGGTTTCTGTTGTCATGGAAACTCTAGTAGGGGAAGAAAGCAATTAAAGACTGACTAACTGAATACAGACCATAAAACATTATGAGGACAATAAAGCAAGGGAGTGATGGAGAAAGTGACTGGGGTGGGATGCTATTTTAGATATCATTGGTGATCAAGAAAGCTCTCTGAGAAAGAGACTTGACTGATGAGGAAAAGCCATCTCCATAGAGATCCTTGAGAAGAGCATCCCAGAAAGAGGAAGTAAACCCCTCAAATCCTCAAGTTTTGTGGATTCAAGAAACAGAAAAAAGGCCAATGAGTATCAGTGCATCATAAGCTGAAGCAGGCTAGCAGTGATGGTCTGAGAAGTAGGCAGAGTGCTCACAGTTTTAGGTTTTGTACACCGTATGTTAGCACTTGGACTTTAAGTGTAATTTGTGAAGCCAATGGAAGAACATAAGCTGAAAACAAATGTTTGTTTCATATTTCTAAAAGGTTAATAGATTATTGTGGTCAAGTGTGAAGGTAGGCATCTGTTGAGGAGATAAGCTAGGCTAAAATATGTAGCTTCTAAGGCAGTAGCAGTGACAGATGGAACAGAAGCAAATATTTGCTGTATAACAATAAGACCTGCTTAAAGATTGAGCTTGTTGGCTGAGTGATTCAGAGACATACCATAGGTTTGAGACCTAAAGTCTTTAGTGAATGGTGTCATTTAAAGGGACATATATTTAGGGGCACAATAATTTCTCCCTGTCAAAGTAGAGCAAACCAGAAATCAATTGCATATACAAGCACAGGTTTCTTAAAGGAGCTACAAATGTTAGAGATATGAAGTTGGGAACTATTAGCAAATACATTTGAATTTACCTAGAGGGAGGATATAGTCAAAGACACAAAGGCACCCATGACCTAGATGGAGAATATAGTCAAAAACACAAAGGCACCCATGACCACATATGAGAACGTATTATGAAGTTCCTCGTTTAGGTGTCTGGTAATGTAGCAGCCGAATCCTAGTGGTTTCTAGACACCAATCATGCTCGCAAAGCAAGGCCAGTATAAGAAGCTGAGCAATGGGGACAGTAAGCCATGAAGTTGAGGATGTCAAAAGTTGAAATTATTCATGCCTGTTTGAAGGTTTATGTTCTAAATACAAAATCTGTTTCTGCCTCCTATTATACTGCTTACAGTATATAGATAGATATAGATATATAGACATATGTATGTTGCTTTATTGTCTCAGAAGAATGGTATCTAACTCAAGATACCTAGTAAACACAAGTTAATTTGATTTTTCAGTAGGAGAACATTAGTGTTGTCCCATTATCACTATAAATTTAGATGATCTAGGGTTTAAAATGGAATAATATAAATCAAGGATATTATGACATATTATCCATAGTCAAGGCCACTAGGGAAACGGCGTTGGCTTGGTAGAATCTTAAGAGTTGTTCTTGACCTTGGGTTGCCCATCTCCAGAAAGCATGTCCAAACTGAACCTGGCTCTCCTAGTGACTTTCTCAAAGGAACTGTAAGTTTCAGAATAATTATTACCCCATAATCCTTTATACCTTCTTCCCAATTCAAGGTTGTAAGCATCCAAGTCTGTATGATTAGGGAGTGTGTGAGCAATGGGGAGTTTTCCTTACCAGAAAAGCTATTTTGTGACTTCTACAATTTCCATTTTTTTCCTTAGAGGACATTGATCATTTTCTGTTCAGCTGAGATTTCTTGTTTTATGATCTACACCATCCATTTATAAATATTGAAAACTGTAACCTTTACTTGACATTTTGAAGCTACAGGCTAAACCATGATAATGATAAATTTACAGAGAATAAACATTCTCTTTTTTTACATGTCCAACCTTCTTTACAAAGTATTGCAATTGGGCCAAAGTCAATTAAAAAAAACACAAGCTGTTTTGTAGATGAATTATTATTCAAACTTATCCCATTTTGAGATTTCCTGGCATTGACTTGGTGTAAGGTGCAAATTCTGAACATTTAGTGCTCTCTCTAAGAGTCCATATCTGACCTCTTTATGGCTATAAAAATGATGACTCATCAAAAAGCCAATTACATTTTTTAGAAAATTGTTAATAGATTAGTTACTTAGCAATAATTCTGCAGGTCTGCTAAAGGTCTTTGGCTGGAGACAATGTGGTAGCTAACACGGTATCAATCTCCAACCTCCAAATGCCTAAAGCAGATAGAAGCAATAAAAATAACTGAAATATATTACTCAGAATTTATCATGTAATTCTAAATGTGCTAATGGAATTGAACATGCCTGTTCAACAAGAGGAAAGGGTTCTAGAATATCATGACAAAATGCTCCAGGAAAATGGCCAATGAAAGAAGCTGTTGGAAAAGCAGATAGATCACTGGAGGAACATTACTTTTATGGATCCAGGCAGAAGTCATCTACCTAGGGTAACTGTTTAAAGAAATGTGTCACCTGAGAAATATTGGGATGGACTAGCTAGTATCCTACTCCCTAGACTTAAAGACCAGAATCAAATATTTAATTAGTCAACTAAATAAAAATGTTTTAAATTGTGTGCATAATGAAAGGAAGTATATGCATAAAATGAGATCACCCCTGCAGTACCAGGAGAGACAAAATATCCTGGTTTATTATTAGACTCAACTCAGAGACTATGCTTATACTCAAGAAAATTCAAACATCTCACACTCGTTCTGTTTTGTAGTGCTCACTGTTAAGAAGATTTGCTGTTTTAAATTCTAATCTCCCCCAAATAAAATCCCAATTAAATATCAGTTTATTTGTGTGTAATTAGACAAAATGTGTTTTTTTTTAAACATTGAAGTATATACAAATAATGATAGCCTGAAAATATATTTGAAGAAGAGATTAAAATATGGGAAACTAACATAATTTATTAAAACATACTCTAAAGCTCTGGTAATCAAAAAAGCATAGCCTTTTCAAAGAAAAAACATTAAATAAAATAATTAAAAAATAAATTCATAGGTGCAAAATAATTTAAGATATGATAAAGTCAAATTTAAAATAATTCTAGACATACATATTATTTTATGAATTGTGTTGAGAAAAATATTGAGAAATTATTTTAAACACATGTAACATACACAGGATCAATTTCCTTAAAGTTTAAAAGTTCTATAATGAAAACTACTCTGTAGAATAATGAACAAAAAATATAAGTAGTGTACAGATTAAAAAAGAAATATAATTAGCTAATAGGTATGTTAAAAATAATGCACAGCATAAAAACAAATATAAGAATTAAAATATCAACAACATTGAATATTTTATGTGTCTGTTTGGGAAAGATTAAAAATTATGACAATACTGATTTGTAAGGAAACCCACTGTTTACTAGTTTAAACAGTTCCAAAATTTGCTATAAGATATATATATCCATTTTGGTTTCACTATCTTTTCTTTACTTCCTTTATTGTTTTATTCAGTATTTTATGGACAATGGGCTGCCAGGCATGAGAAGATGTGTCAGGAATAGTGAAGCACCTGGTATTGACTAATCCATGACCTGTGGTAGGTTTACCTTTGCAGGTTGCTCAAAATTCCTAAAGAATTTTAGGGACTTCACTACATATGAACATCTATTATTTAATTTTCACCATTGCTGTTATTGATGGGCAAAGGAGACCACTTAGGCTTTTCAAGGATGTCTAGAATGACCATCTTGGGAAATGAGATGATTCATAAATGCTAAATGTGAATGGTTCCCTGAAAGTCTTGTTCCCCTTGACTAGGAAGTGTTGTATTCCTCAATCACCATAGAGGTAAATTCTAGCAATGAAAGGAAATAATTTTAAAGGAATTCAGAATCAGTTACTCTGATTTGTTTCCTCAATTGTTCAAGGTTACTGGCATTAGAGAAATGGCTTACAAAGAACAATGTACTCATTTCACATCTCTTTTTTGGAAAGGGTACATAAACGTTATTTCTTATACTTTTTCCTTAATTATTGTTTCAATAAGCAGATATAGGGAAATTATTCTCTATGGGTCTCTAGGGGTCTCTTCCCATCTTGTGAGCAGAGGTACTGGCTGCAGTTTATCCCTTCAAGGATGTTTGCATAGTGAGCAGTCTTGGGATGGCGAGAGAGGAGCAAAGGGTACATTTGTTTGCTCTCTGATATGATAAGTATAAACATAATGTCCCCTCCAGGACAAAGGCCAGGAAGACACCCCTCTCCATTATGAAGGATTTTAGTCCTAAGCTTGGGTTCCCTTTCCTGTGTGACTCAATGCATCTACAGGTTTTTCCTGACCTTCTTTATGTCAACCAGAAGGACTTGGGGTTTGAGGAAACAGTGCAAATGCTGATATTCAACTACTTCTCTGTCTGTATTAATCTGTCCTTTGTCTCTGACTCAGAAGTTTTGTATCTTCTACCAGAATCCATAAAGCTGTGACAAGTTAAATTATTAGTTTGCAGATAAGGTAAATTCTCAGACCTTCACAGTTTTTGATAGTGGATATTGTCAATAAATCATAAAGTAATTCATTAAATTTTAACCTGATGAATCCTTGATATTTCTTATCAAAAGACTAGTCCTCAGCATGAAGAAATTCATTTTAATTTAATATTGGTTAATACAAAGATAATTTGGGTGATATTAATTGAAATCTATATGAAAATGCATGACCACTATCAGTTCTTTTTGTTTTAGATCAAAATCTGGAACATGAAGGAATTGATTATATAAAATAAAAGATTCTTCTCTCTTGTTAACCCCTTTTCTCTTCCTTGCTCTGCCCAGGTGAACCCAACTCACTTCACCAAGTACTTGAAACTATGAATCTGAACACCAGAGTCTGCTCTTAGAAGTAATAATAAATTCATACAGGTGGAAATGACCCCCAAGAGAAGGGTACAAAGGAAAACTGCTCATACAACGAATCTGGGGGATTCCTCATTTGGGGACAAGGTAAAAGAAATACAGTCACGAAAAGAGACTGAACATGAACCTTTTGAGAAAAGGACTGGAGTAGGACAGTGTACTATCAAGGAAACAGAGAGAAAAGGGCATGAAAAAATGTGGTGTATAGTGGGGTCAAACACTGCAAGAAGGACACTTAGCATGAGGACTCCAAGGATGCCAACGGGTTTGGCAATTAGGAGGTCACTGATGACATTTAATCTTCAAGTCACCACATAAGTCAGCTAATGAAGACAAAGCTGTCTCATGCCCTCAGTGTATCATCATGTCAACCCTACAGTGAATGATATTATCCACAGGGTAACACTTAATGATGAGTACTATTGTGATTAAATTGCTATAGAGTACCAATGGGAGTGTTCATTGCAACCCTTTAAATACCAGCAGCATGATTAATACTGTAGAATAGACATGCCAGAAATAGATAGTGGTTTGCCACTTACATCACTGTCAAATTTTATGTCACCCTTAGGAGTTTATTGATGTGAAATGAAGCACATTTATTCAAATAGAGTTAGTTCTGCTTTATAAGGAATAAGAAACTATTAAAGTGGGCTTATACATACAGAAAATAGTGGAAGTGTTTTCTAATATGCATATGTTGCTGCTGTTCTATAATTGCTAAGGCTATTGTTTCTATAATTTGGAGTATATTTAAAGAAGAACTAAAATGACTGTTGTCATGTCAAACGTGTCTTTAAGAAAGGTTACCTTTTAGATGCATTAAAGTTGTATATCCTATTATAGGCATTTTCTGTATTAAGAAATTCAATTTTCTGTAACTCTGCTGTTCTTCTATTGTGAAAGCATATTTTTTCTCTCAAAAATGTATGCATTTCTAGATTTCCTAGACTATCTTATATTTTTTCTTATACTTTTAAAGAATAACCTTTAAGTGCTAGACCCATAGTATACAATAATATAGTAAATTGTTAAAACTTTATCTTCTTGGTTAAAATTTGCTTTACATGTCAAAGAAGAATGTGTGTATATGTACTTATGTGATTGTGTGTGTGTGTGTGTGTTAGACCAGGGGTTGAAAAATATTTTATGTGATAGAAAATGCTGTCAACTCTGCCAGCTTAAAAGTCTCTGTCACAATTATTCTTATTTCCCACTATAGTGAGAACACAGTCACAGATAACTTACACACGAATGGGCGTAACGGTTTTCTAATAACACTTCATTTACAAAAACAGGTGTGGAGGGATGGGGGTGGATGTGGCCTGAGAGGCTGCAGTTTGCCAAACTCTGTTATAGATAGATGCAACTGGTTCATTCATGCTGATCATTGTTACTTAGAGTAAGATGGAATCAAGTGTGTGTAAAGGACACCAAAACCTTTAAACTAGGTAATAGTAAAAGATGTACAATTTTCAAATTACAAAATGACTCAAAAATAGCAAATTAAATAATCCATATACATATTACAACAAAATGAATGTACAATGCAGAAAGCATTGGAAAGATGACAGAAGTGAGACCAGCGTCTTCAGTTAAGTTTTCTTCCTAGGGAAGAAAATACACTGTGGTTATTTATGCTTTGAAATCAAAGTTATTTCTAAGAATATAATATATGGAAAACAAAGACACATCAATTGTAAAAGTATAAGTATATATCAATTAAATATAGCTAGATAAAAAATTAAATGACAAATTAAATTAAATAATGATATTAGATTGTAGAGCAAAGAAAAAAAAGATGGAATGAAGGAATACATTTATTCCAGAGAAAAATGTCAGCAATAATATTTGTGCACCAGGTGTTGTAAGAGCTAATTATTCTTAAATGTGAAAAATAAATTTACACGTGTAAAATGGATATGTGAGTAATGAAATAAACTTTAAAGAGGAAAGATAATTTATATATTTTACCTTTTAGAGAATACTCTTTACAATTTACATTGGATACTTGCAAGAATGGATTTTGTACTAGACCGCCCAAAATTCTTCAATAGTTTCATAAAATTCAATTTTTTTTGCTTTCCCCTCTAGATGATGTGTCTCTGTCCTCATCTGGTCTTCCTCTCTGCCTTAAGTTCAATCAGGAGGCTGGAGGTGGAGCCCCATCTGGGAAGCCTGTTGTGATCAAGGTGGGGTAAAGAGGAACAGGACGGTGGCAATCTGGACCTTCTATGAGGCTGCTTCCCTAGTCTTTCTGTCATTTCAGTCCTTCGGTTCTGCAAATCAGCTGAATGAATAGACAAGAAAACAGCAACAATTATTTTTGGTTGACCTATACCAGTGTGCCGTGTGCTTCATCCCAAAAGTTGTGATGCATGACTAAAACACTGTTGGAGAGTTTTGTTTAAGTTCCATTTGCGGTGGAGATGGAATATTCTATCAGCACCACACATTTACATTTTGACACGGTAAATGGATTCAGTTCAAGGAAAAACCAAGCCTACGGGTCTTCCTGCCACCAGCTCTGCTTTCACAGGTCGACTTGAATGGATGTGTTCTCCCTGCCAGGACACAGACCAACAAGGCCAGACACCATCTCCTCTTTTTCCATGAGAGTTTTCTGTTACTTTACAGCCTCAGGATGGGGGTATCATGAGAGCTGTGGTGCAGCAGCTAGATCTCCAACCACCTAAAAAACTGCATGTTTGCAGGCATTGTGTGACTGGATTCAATCTCAGTTGCTTTGGTTACAAAGTTCTTGCATATTTAAATCAAGGAGCAAATAATAGGGGAGGCGCAAAGGATTGCACTGTTTAATTGCAAGCAATAGGATTTTCTTTTTTTCTAGACATGTGTTTCCTGTAGATGAAAACTGCATTATGCATTCCAAATCTGTCATAGGTAGTTGGTGAAAAATTTCCCAGATGTGGGCAACAAGTTAATAAAGTGCTCTGTTTTTTGAATTTTTGTATGATTCTTTAAATTTCCATTCAAACTTTAGGGGCACTAATAGAAATCATCAGGTTTTCCTGGTCAGACACTATTTCTAAATTTACCATTTGACCCAGCAATCCCACTCTTAGGTATATACCCCAAAGTAATGAATACATTGGAAAATTTCTTCCAAATGTTCACAGCAACAGTATTTATAATACCCAAAATGTGGAAAGATTTCAAATGTTGATCAACTGATAAATGTAGAAATAAAATATGCTATGCCTATACAATGGAATACTATTTAAAAAATACTGCCTCATGCTACAGCATGACAAACCTCAAAAACATTATGCTAAGTGAAAGGAACTAGATGCAAAGGAACACATACTATATGATTTAATTTACACAAAAATATCAAAAAAGGAAAATCTATGGACTCAGAAAGTAGATTTGTGTTCATTAGTGCTGAGGGTGAGAACAGGATTGACTACAAACAGGCACAAGGAACGTTTTCAGGTGATAGAAATCTAAATCTAAAACAATGGCCATTGAACTGTACACTTAAAACTTGTGTATTTCACAGTATATGAATTATATTTCAATAAAGTTGTTAAAATAAACATTACTACAGTAACGTTTCTTTCTCTACACAAATATTTTGCATGCTATCTTGCATGACAAGTAAATATTTCCCCATGAATTATTTTTATTGTAAAGTTAGCTATGACCTCTTTGATGACAGAGACTCATAAGGGCACTTCACTTCCTTGTCTTCCATGTGTTAGGTTCTTACATGCAATAGTTTCAATTATTGGCCCCTTACTATTTGTGGAGCCATGGGGTAAATCATGGCAGACTGGTAACATTCCAAAACAGGCTCAGCAAATTATCAAATTGGGCCACTTTCATAAAAATCTAAATTGAGATTTAAACTAAAATTATAGGGATAAATAAAGATGTGGCATCTGATTTTGATATAAAGCTAAAGATTCATTATGCTAAGGGTATACCCCTAGGGTGAGAGCAAATCTTCAGTTCTTAAACTGTAAGATAAGCCCAGGGATGGCACGATGTAGGAGAACCAAATAGACAGGATTCAAGAGCAACGGTGGACATGATCCTCACATTCTCAAGTTTTTCCAGGCCTGAGAGGTTCCAGATAGCAAGCCCTGAGAATTTGATTAAAGGGCAGCGAGTACTCAAGGACAGCAATTCTGATCCCTGAGAGTAAACTGGAATCCTGTTACAAAGGATATGGTTCAAATAACAGGTGATTTTGGTCAGAAAGTCTCAAATTCCAACTCCATTCTTACTGGTTATGTGATCTTAGACAAGATATTTTGTTTCAAAATCCTCAGTTTCCTCATGTGTAAAGTGGTTTTGACAATACCTCACTGCCAAAACAATTTGTACAATATAAAGCACTTACAGGGTATCTGATATGTAATCAGTAACCATTTATTATTATTATTTTTTACATCTTTATTGGAGTACAATTGCTTTACAATGGTGTGTTAGTTTCTGCTTTATAACAAAGTGAATCAGTTATACATATACATATGTTCCCATATCTCTTCGCTCTTGCATCTCCCTCCCTCCCACCCTCCCTATTCCATCCCTCTAGGTGGTCACAAAGCACCGAGCTGATCTCCCTGTGCCTACCTAAGGAGACAAAAGACCTGTATGCAGAAAATTATAAGACACGGATGAAAGAAATTAAAGATGATACAAATAGATGGAGAAATATACCATGCTCTTGGATTAGAAGAATCAACATTTTGAAAATGACTCTACTACCCAAAGCAATCTACAGAGTCAATGCAATCCATATCAAACTACCACTGGCATTTTTCACAGAACTAGAACAAAAAATTTCACAATTTGTATGGAAACACAAAAGACCCCGATTAGCCAAAGCAATCTTGAGAACGAAAAATGGAGCTGGAGGAATCAGACTCCCTGACTTCAGACTATACTACAAAGCTACAGTAATCAAGACAGTATGGTACTGGCACAAAAACAGAAAGATAGATCAATGGAACAGTATAGAAAGCCCAGAGATAAACCCATGCACATATGGTCACCTTATCTTTGATAAAGGAGGCAGGAATGTACAGTGGAGAAAGGACAGCGTCTTCAATAAGTGGTGCTGGGAAAACTGGACAGGTTCATGTAAAAGTATGAGATTAGAACACTCCCTAACACCATACACAAAAATAAGCTCAAAATGGATTAAAGACCTAAATATAAGGTCAGAAACTATCAAACTCTTAGAGGAAAACATAGGCAGAACACTCTATGACATAAATCACAGCAAGATCCTTTTTGACCCACCTCCTAGAGAAATGGAAACAAAAACAAAAATAAACAAATGGGACCTAATGAAACTTCAAAGCTTTTGCACAGCAAAGGAAGCCATAAACAAGACCAAAAGACAATCCTCACAATGGGAGAAAATATTTGCAAATGAAGCAACTGACAAAGGATTAATCTCCAAAATTTATAAGCAGCTTATGCAGCTCAATAACAAAAAAACAAACAACCCAATCCAAAAATGGGCAGAAGACCTAAATAGACATTTCTCCAAAGATATACAGATTGCCAACAAACACATGAAAGAATGCTCAACATCATTAATCATTAGAGAATGCAAATCAAAACTACAATGAGATATCATCTCACACCAGTCAGAATGGCCATCATCAAAATATCTAGAAAGAATAAATGCTGGAGAGGATGTGGAGAAAAGGGAACCCTCTTGCACTGCTGATGGGAATGTGAATTGGTACAGCCACTATGGAGAACAGTATGGAGGTTCCTTAAAAAAACTACAAATAGAACTACTATATGACCCAGCAATCCCACTACTGGGCATATACCTTGAGAAAACCATGATTCAAAAAGAGTCATGTACCAGAATGATCATTGCAGCTCTCTTTACAATAGCCAGGAGATGGAAGCAACCTAAGTGTCCATCATCAGATAAATGGATAAAGAAGATGTGGCACATATATACAATGGAATATTACTCAGCCATAAAAAGAAACGAAATTGAATTATTTGTAGTGAGGTGGATGGACCTAGAGTCTGTCATACAGAGTGAAGTAAGTCAGAAAGAGAAAGGCAAATACCTTATGCTAACACATATATATGGAATCTAAGAAAAAAAATGTCATGAAGAACCTAGTGGTAAGATGGGAATAAAGACACAGATCTACTAGAGAATGGACTTGAGGATATGGGGAGGGGGAAGGGTAAGCTGTGACAAAATAAGAGAGTGGCATGGACATATATACACTACCAAACATAAAATAGATAGCTAGTGGGAAGCAGCTGCATAGTAACCATTTATTATTGCTAGAGGTTTGGTCTGATGGAAACAAGGTCAGAATCTAGTTACTGGGAAAATCCAATAAAGAAATTAGTTACTCTCTGAAGAGGAAGAAGAAATTTGATTATTTGGAAGATGGATAAAATGTTAACATATTCTCCAGCATCAGGATTGAGCAACAAGTCTCACAAACATGCATGCCTTCAGTCTTGGGTCCTACAATATGAATAATCAGTGATACTAAATGGATGCATATTTCATAGCAGCATTAAAGGGTATCATTTGCCTTTACAGGGCAATGACGTGTATTGAACCTCAATCTTGCAAAACTTGCACATGAATGTTTATAGCAGCTTTATTCATAATTGTTAAAACTTGGAAGCAACCAAGATGTCCTTCAACAGAGGAATTGATAAACAAATTTGGTACATAATGGAATATTATGCTGGACTAAAAAGAAATGAACTATATCAAGCAATGAAAAGGCATGGAGGAAACTGAAATGCACTTAATGAAAGTAGCTATTTGGAAAAGCTGTATACCATGTGATTCCAACTATGCAATATTCTGAAAAAAGGCAAAACTAGGAAGATAATCAAAAGATCAGTGGTTGCAAAGGGTTGGGAGAGGGGAGGAATGAAAAGGCAGAGCACAGAGGATTTTTAGGGCAGTAAAAATACTTTGCATGATACCATAATGATGGATGCATGTCATTATACATTTGTCAAAACACACAGAATGTATAAAACCAAGAATGAACTCTATTGTAAACAATGGGATGCAGAAAAGAATTGACTTGTCAGTGTAGGTTCATCAATTGTGGCATGTACCACTCTGGTGTGGGATGTTTGCAATGAGGAGGCTGTGTGTGTAGAGACAGGTGTATATGGAAATTCTCTGTACCTGAAGCCAGCAAGGTTAGTTTGTTATAGCAGCCACAGGAAACTGATAAAGCTTACAAAATTGTTTTGAAATGAAATTCTATAATGCTATTGAACCTAAAATGAAGGTGCTGAGCTGACCCCTCCATTCTACCCCCAATTTTTTCTTTTGAAGGAACATGTATAGAGACAGTATTCTTCTAGGAAAAGGATTTCATAATATTATAAATCTATCATAAGTAAATTCACCTCAGTTCTCTACCAGGTTGGTCTTAAATCATGCCTCAATCTTTGAATCTTGAGGTTAGTGGTGTGTGTGTGTGTGTGTGTGTGTGTGTGTGTGTGTGTGTGTGTGTGTGTGTGTTTTCTGCTTCTCTGATTTACACTGCTGGGTCAACATAGGACTCTAGTGCATGTAGAAAATGAAATGTATGTGTAGTGTAAAGACGCTCTTGCCAAAGGAGTCTTTTCTATGTACACATGCTCTTTAATGAGCATTTACTCTCATTTATTTGAGAAGAGTAATAGAGACATTTTTTCAACCCTTGGGCATTTTTTTTCAGTCAACTAAATCAAATCCTATTCGTATCTCCTGGTCTTTCAATTATTTTTATTGCTTGTTCTACTCCTCTTTCCAATTTATTTTTTGCCCATTTAAAATTGGGAAATTAACCAGTGAATTTAGCCTGAATTAGTTTTTGACTGCAGCATACAGATGAGGCATATAGCTTGCCAATATCATTGGAGATGTCTTTAGTTTGCTTTGTTTGATCAGTAATAAGACTTGATTTTTAATTAATCCTAATAGCACATACACTACCGGATAGTTGTTATCCTTTGAAATAGTTACAGCAGGTAGGTAAAATACTTTTTCTGATATTTGCACTGCTCCAAATAATTTCACATTCCCTTTACAACAATTGCCTATAGAGTTAGTTTTCAGGTTTAACAATAAAATGAGCATCTCACTATTTGCAAGTCTAGATTCATTTCACTTCAGACAAGAGCAATATCTAAATTTATCAACCATGAATTTTTATCCATTTATAAAATTTTAATCTGTATTTTGGGGGGTTTTATTTACCACATTTGAGAATATTTTAAACCAAGATTTTATGTTAAAATGATCTAGTATTTCTTCTGGTAGTAGTTAAATAGAAACAGCTTTCTCTTGCAGGAAAAGTCCTTAGACTCAGGCAGGGAACCCTGGTCCTGGGGTCTCAGGGGAGCTCTGGGCTTTGGAAAGGCTGCCTGGAATTTTCCAAGTCCCACCTCATGTGCCTGGGGCTAGTGGTCCCAGTGCGGTCTGGACAGGGAGCTCTGAGCACCTACCCAGGCACATGTGCCAGGCCCTGGTTTTCCCAGAGGAGTACTCTCTGTCTCTCCACTCCCACCTGATATCCAGATGCTCAGGAGATGGCGAGTTGGCACCTGTGGTCTGGCACCCCACCAGCGTGGTGTTGACACTCTGGTTTGGGGTGACAATGTTTACCTCGGGGGCAGGTCCACCTCTGGGCACTGGGCCAGAGTCTTGTGCGCAGGTGGGCACATGGATACTCACCCACAGTGCCGAGGTCAGCCACTCTCTCCATGAGCTCTGCCCACTGTCAGGCCAACCTGAGTCTTTTGATCTGCAATGCCAGCAGGATCCACAGAGGTGCTGACATGGGGCTCTCCTAGGGTGGTCTGAAGCCACCTGAAGATGAAAGAAAGACTTGGTTCTAATTGTTCTGTCCATGGTTCTGCCAGCCTTCCCCACTCTGGGGTGTATGGATGCTGGTGGCCTCAAGGTTGAAAGAAGGCCTGCGGCAGCCTACAGAGTTCAAGAGGAGACATGGTTGGAAAGTGTGTTTTTCTATGTTTACACTCTGAAAGCTGGATAGAAAAATTACTATTCACATTTTAATGCATATTTTGGACAGGACTTGCACTTGGGGTCATCATTAACCAAGAACAGTGACAACTTTTGAGAGAGTCATTGCTGCACAATTGACAGGATAGATGAGGTGTCAGTGTAACAGTGCGACCAGAACTTAAATAAAAGTCCTTGTGAAAATAAAGGGCAAGAAGGGCTACACTGTTTCAATAGAAACAGGGCCAAATAAGCCAGGAAATGAGTAATAGGAGCACTACCATTTTTTCTTAGGGGGAACACGTGAAATTATGAAGAAATGGTGCATTTGGCAAGAAAAAAAACATGAAGAGATGGTCCCTGCACCCGACAAGGAGGAGATGTGCTTGGACACTATGAATTCCTCATCTACACTGATTGGATATTAAGCAAATATGTAAGAAAGCACGCTTTCTTTACACATCTTTTTAAATCTTCATTAATAAATCACTATAATTTTCATGAGGCCACAAATTTTGTAAAATCTTTTATCTTTTAATAAAAGTGTTTATTTAGACAAGGACCCACACACACAGAAATATTCGGTCATATTCCTACACACCCCTTGGGCATAGGTACTTGTCTAGAGCACCGCTGCACTCTAGACAAGTACCTATACTGACTTCTGATTCACATAATAGTATGTGTGATTTGTACTGTAATTCATTCATCTAGTAAACAGTTGTTGAGCTCCAAGTAAGAGGCAGAAAATGCTTGCTGGGGACAGTGAAGACGGGTATATTTTACAGGAACAGCCTCTCTGAAGAAATGGCATTCAATTTGAGGTTTTGGTGAAGTAAGAGTAAGTGATGCAAAGATCTGGAGAGAAATTATTTTGGGTAGAGGAGCAGAAAGAGCAAAGCCCCCCAAACTTGCAGCAGCGTATGGTCAGTGTGGCTAGATCTGAATTACCCTGTGGTCTCAGCATCAGCCTATCACATTGGGCTGGTACCTCCTTGTAAAGAATATATATATATATATATATATATATATATATATATATATTTCCTGAGTAAGATGGAAAATCACTTGGATATTTTGAACAGTACATTTCTATCATCTGATTTATATTTTCAAATGATAACTTTAGTTATTGAGTAGAAATATTGTGTAGAGGGGCAAGAGTGGGAACAAAGAGACCTGCTGGGGATTCAAGGTGGGATTCAACTGTGACTTTGAAAAGGATGGTAAACTCTAAATCATTGATCAAAGGCAGACCTGAAAAAAACTTGGGAAGTTGGATGTCAGATGTGAGAGAATAAAGAGGAAAGGTAACGTCTTCTAAGATTTTTCTCTGGAGCAATTGAATAAATTGAGTGCCATATTCTGAGAAATGTGAAACTGGGGGAAGAAAGGAAGCAGGTTTTGTGTTTGTTTATTTTGAAGGGGAGGAGACTTGACAGTACTGTCTTGGAAATACTAAATTTAGCTAGCCTATTAAACACTCAAGTAGTGATAAGTAAACAGTTAAACTTTTCAAGTCTAGAGTTCAACTTAAAGACCAATGCTGAGGATCCTTTGCAAACCAATGGGATAGAAGCCATAGAGTAGCATGAGCCCACCTAGAGAATGAACACTAAGGCAGGAAAGGAGAACAGTGAGCAAGTCCCAGGTAACCAAGCATTTAGCGGTAAGACATGAAGATTCAACAGTGAGGACAAAGAAGGATTGGTAGGTCTTGTACAAGGATTGCAAGGAAGAGCCTTGGATGTCAAGTACAGAAAGAATTTCAGAAAAAGAGAGCAATGAACTCTGTCAAAAGGTGTCTGAAAATCAAGTAAGATAAGTGACAATGGTCATTGAAACTGGAAACAGAAATTTTTAGTGTCCCTGAGCAACAAGTGTTCACCTTGGTGGAGATAGGAGTGTGATTTAAATAGCTTGACATTGAATAGACTTGAGGAAGTGGTGACAAAGCATAGATGCATAGAATCATATGAGACATGATATGGTTTTTATATAGAAAAAGTGACTAGAGATGAAGACAAGAATATGAGTAAACTAGAAAGAACCTAGATTCTTCGTAGGTATATTATGCATGGAATGAATATACATGCACCATACATACCAAAACATTAATACTTTGCCAAATATTTAATATATATGATAGGAAAGGTTATTGTAGGTGAACTCTATTTTGGAAACATTTTTTGGGGGGATTTGATGTATTATAGTGAAAAGAAAAGAGGGTATCTTTATATTTTGAGGTGAAAAGTTTCTGATTAAATTTTAAAAACTCCCACACTACATTCTAAAATGTCGATGACGGTTATTACACTTCAAGTTTCTAGATTTCAAGTTGGAGAGAGATTGCCAATTGAAAGCAAAATACCTATCATATACTCTTAGATCTGTAGGTTCACACTCTCAGGAGTTTCCCAGATGAAATTTGGAATGGCCTCCATACGCAGAGGACAAGGAGACACCCAAGAAAGAGCCAGACTCTCCAGATTGGGAGGTAGCAGGTTTAATAAGCAAGGGAACTTACTTACGAGGCTTTTCTTGTTAGATCTCTGTGCCACTAGTCAGAGTCTTAAGAGTCTATATATAGGGCTTAGCTGGGTTCAGTCATGTACTATCCAGGTGGTCTCACAGCTCCCACTGTGGAAACAGTGGGCAGATGTACCTTCCAAGGATGGGGAAGGGGCTGAGGGGCCTCAAATTTCTTGGGTCCAGTTCCCAGGTCAACCATCGGTCACTCATGTCCTCTCCACGACCTCTTCCAACAAGATCAATACTTTCTATACTGATAATAGCACACATGTGTTATGCTAATAGTAAATTAATGAGAGTGTTTACAACTGAAATAAATTGTATTGACTAAAGGATGAAGATCCTATTCCAGAGAACAAATCTTCATTAATTAAGATAAAGTTAAACTAACAAGGGTGGCAGTTCCCTCTCTAATCTAGTAACCTCAATTATAAATAGTCCCATCAGGAGGGACACCCATTGTGAAGGGTTTACCAGTGCAGAATAGAGCTGGAATGACTAAACTCCCAATTATTTTGTCTAAAGTTGGGGGTATAAGTAGAGACAGGTTGGGGCTCTAGCAACTCACTTTCTGAATCCTGATTTTCCACATCATGCCTTAAGTCCCAGTGTTGTTTCTGTTTTCCAGAAAAATAGCCAAGCTATGAGAAACTAGACTAGAAATCTTTAGCGCATACATTCTCTGCCACCATCCTAATAAGGATCATGGTTAGATGAGAAAGACATCGTATCTTTCTGCCAAGGGATGAGATCGGGGGCAGGTGGGGCTGAGCTTGCTGTCCTGCCTCATATCACTCCATCCCTAGTATAGGTGTCTCTCCCCTCTCAGGACAGAGGTGTTTTGTATCTTGAAGGCAGGTTAACCAAATAGGTTAGCTAGAAGAGGAGGGCAGAGTGGTTTGTTGCTGGATCATTTAGGTCTTTCTAAATCAGTTCCAGGATTTAGGTGTGGTGAGGAGTAAGGTACAGTTTGGCTAAGTTGTCATGCATTTGATGGAAGTAAATGTATACCATGGGATCATGTGATCCATGAGATACTTGACTTAGTACAGGACTTTTACACAGGTTGGGCAACCTAGTAAACTATGACACACAATGTATTGAGTTTCTCATATGACCCCTATCTTGCTAAGAATTTAATTGCATCTTTCTCTCTTTGAGCCAGAATCCTATTTCTACACTTGTCAGTGTGGTACGTTTTAGAAGGCAGTGAGGAACTAACAACATACACCATCACAGCACAGGTACCACACTGAAAACATACCAGGAGTTAAGTCTCTTCAGTATGGAAATAACGGAATTAATGCTTGGGACAAGAGCAAAGCAAGTGAAGACAAGAATATTAAAATGGTCTCTAGGCCCTTTTGTCTGGTCAGCTAATTACGTCGTACCAAGGAATAACCTTTACTTAGCTGTCTGGGGCTTAGAGAGGAGGTCTTGGATGGGGATATAAATTGATGAATTGTTGGCATAGAGGTGTTATTTGAACAGAAGTTCCTACAATTAGAAAGGAAGTGCCTACACAATGATTTTAAAATGAGCATCCAAAGTGTGGGAAAGAAATCAGGAAAGTGTGCTATCCAGGAAGCCAAAATGAGTGTGTAACAATTAGTGACCTCTCTACTCCTAGGAAGGAGGAAAGGTGAGAGCTCTTCTGGCGTAAGAGGCATGATGTTCCTGTCATGAGGAAGAAACCAAGGGCCAGATTCTTGCTTCAAAATCAGAGGCTGGGGTTTCCCTGGTGGCGCAGTGGTTGAGAGTCCGCCTGCCAATGCAGGGGACGCGGGTTCGTGCCCCGGAGCGGCTGGGCCCGTGAGCCATGGCCGCTGAGCCTGCGCGTCCGGAGCCTGTGCTCTGCAACGGGTGAGGCCACAACAGTGAGAGGCCTGCGTACCGCGAAAAAAAAAAAAAAAGAAAAAAACATAGGTTGCTTTAGGGCTTCCTCACTTGTACAAGTTGAAGAGAAAGATACAAATTTTATGCAATTATCCTCCAGGGAGACTGAATGACACAGATATACTCTCACAAGCACGATGTGGATCCCTAGCTTGCTATCAGCTCTGTACTACTCTCAATATAACCATTTAGCAAAAGTTCTAAACAATTATACAAATATTTGTTCTCAGGATTGAGTGGAGATACCTATAAAGCAACCAAACTAGAAAGGAAACATAAAAAAGAGCTTAAAAATGAAAAGAAACAACAAAATAAAGCAAATAATAATGTTTACTAGCTATATTTTCAAACAAAATTTTGAAAACATTTAAAGAATATTAACACTAAAAAAGAAAGCTACTAGCATCCACAATGAAAAGGTAAATTCACCCCAGATCAAATGAAATATTTTTTTAAAAACTAACACAACATTAAAATAAGTATGTTCAGAATTATCAAAGAGAAAAAGGAAGGAAAATCATCCCAAAATGGTAATATGAGGTTATGAAAAAGGCAGAAAATGATGAGATGAATGGATAAAAAAATACTTTATAGAATCTAAGTAAATTGTAACCACTGAATTTTTTCTTTTACATCTTTATTGGAGTATAATTGCTTTACAATGGTGTGTTAGTTTCTGATTTATAACAAAGTGAATCAGTTATACATATACATATGTTCCCATATCTCTTCCCTCTTATGCCACTGAATATTTTTTAAAAGTTAATTGTCACAGTAAACTCCATGCAGGATTGGAAATAGTCTGGCATGTTAATCAATTGCAAGATGATACAGAAGTAATCACTTGGCATCACAAAATGACAAAGGGATTCAGTTATTAAGAAAATTAAAAGAAATACTAGCAGGCTCTACTTCAGGCTGGAAAAATTTTCCCAAGGATGAGACCTCAATTATTAAAGACTAATGCAAGCAAATATTAAGTGCAACATACAACTAAATTAACTGTTGACTATAAAAACCAGGCTAGTGTTTTGTGTTTAAAAGGCAGAACTACATCTCTAGACAACAATAACACAGAAAATTATTTCAAAGACCATGTCTATAAGAAGTTAAATTTTGCTAAGGGCCTTGGTTTATTCAAGAAGAGGAAAGAGTTGAATTTTAGTCTTTATTAGAAAACATTTAAAATTTAATTAAGCATATTAAAATTTTAAAGGTAAGTGATAAATAATTGAAATTTTCTCTATACTTTCGAAGTGAGCAGAGAAAATAAAAATAAAAATTTGATCAATCCAACCTTAAGCAAGAGAAACATAAAGGAAGCTAAGAAATATGAAGGCAAATAAGAACTACAGACTATTATGTAAAAAAAATCACAAATATATGGGTAAATATAAATATGATATATCACCAATTAAAAGAGGCAGATTTTATTAAAAATTAAAATGTAGCTAAAATGCTTACAAGAGACATAACTAATAAACAGATTGAATGGTAGAAAGTTAAAGATTGAAAAATATATATCATATCAATAGTAACTGTGATGGTTTATTTTAGGCATCACCTTTGTTGGGTTCTGTTGCCCAGTTATTTAGTCAAACATTTTTCTGGATGTTTCTGTGAAAGTATTTTTAGATGAGGTTCACATTTAAATCTGTAGACTTTGAGTGAAGCAGAATGCCCTCCGTATTGTGGGTGGGTTGCATCCAAGTAGTTGAAACCCTAAACAGAGCAAAGATGGATCTCCCCTGAGCAAGAAGGAATTCTGCCAGCAAACAACCTTTGGACTCAAACTCTAGCCTGCCTCTCCCATCAAATGTTGAACTTGAACCTCCACAATTACATGAGCCAATTCATTAAACTAAATCTCTCAATTCTCTCTCTGTGGAGAAGCTTGACTAACTAATACACTAACTAAAATAAAACATAAAAATAAAATAAAACACAAATATCCATAGTAAATTATGGGAAAATATTATTTGAAAGTAAAAGTACCAGACAGTCACTAAAGATGAGTTAACAAAAACCAATTTACAACTCCAAATTGTGGATCATTCAGGGTTCAACCAGAGAAGCAGAATTACTGCTACCAATGGATTCATATATACAGAGAGAGAAAGAGGGACAGAGCTCACTTACAGGCTTCCCCTTGTGCAATTCTGGGCACAGGCTAAGCAGTGTGTCTAAGGCTGTTGTCTTCACGTCTGATGCTGGAGCTTGAAGCCCTCAGGGCAGGCAGGTGGGATAGGAAGATGGATGTAACGTCGGGGAGATCAAGAGCGGGTGGAACCTGGAAGTATGAGCTGGAACTTCATAAAGATAGACTCAGGAGCTCACCTCAGTTCCCGTTTCCTCTGACCTAGGCAGTGTGGGCCTCCCGCAGAAACTGGACTTGCACACCTGGTGCTAAACACACACGCTGGAAGGAGAAAGCTGTTAAAGGGGCACCCAGGGCCAGGTAGAGCACCTGAGGCCCAGCTGCTGCTTCAGACCATCAGGCTGAGTCAGCAGGTGAGCAGCAGGTGGGGGATACAGGTGGGAAGATGGGTACAGACTCCTCAGACTCCACAGTGGGAGGAGCTGGGGGATGGTCACGTACCAGCCTTACGAGAAGGGGGAGTAGTTAATGTTCTCGAGAAGGTAATTTTCCTTTTCCAGACAAAAAGGGAAAATTTCCCAAGATAAAAGCATTTTCCCTTGGTCCGTTTGGACTCCTGTTTGTTGCACATGCCTCCTGCCTGGAATACTGATGCAAATCAGGATGCTCAGCAATCATTTTGAGATTGGAAGACAAAAGTCTGTGCTCAAAGTGAGCCCTTAATAATATCTTTGAGAAAATACACTGCTGGTGGCCTATTTACTTCTGGATATTTTTTTTTTCCAGAGAAAAATATTCCTGACTCTTTTAGCCAGAGTAATTTGGACTCACTGCTACCTGAAACCAAACTCATTCTCCTCTTATTAACTCTATTATCTCAGTGAATTACAGAGCTAGGTATCACCTCAGAGGGAGGAATGGGGGAAGATGTATCCTATTTTTAAATGAAAGAGAGAAGACTGACACAGTCTAGAGGATCAGGATAAAATGGACTAAGGGATTACAATACAGTTGCTGGACGATATTAAAGGTTCTTTTAATGTGGCTGGCCCTGATTTCAAGGGGAACCAGGCCAAGATGTTTGTATTTTTCAAATCCAGAGACCTAGAAGCAAATGATCAGGGAATATACTGCAGTTTCTAACTGGATAACAACTAGCGTAGTCGTGTTAAGTTTATGACATAGGAGACATGGCCACGCCTCTGGCATTGGCAATTTGAGTTTCCCAATTTCTCTTTCAAATTATGTTAGTTATTAAGACTTGGGATCTTTTTTATTTATCCCCTTTTACACAGAACTCACAAAGAAATACAACAGGAAAAAACAATGGCAATATCTCTCAATAAAAGGTAAAAGATACACCCTTAAAGGCAAAGAGTTAAGACAACAACTCTTTGGTATTGGTCTCACTACACAAAGCACTGTAGCTGCCCATGGCTCATCACTCCTGTGATCGATATTAGATCACAAAGTAATTGTGCATCACTTTCAGGAACCATTTAAAATACAGGACTATATACTTTGAGATCTAAAATCAGTTATACTAAAATTAACAACAAAATGTTATTAAGAAAACATAAACTAAGGGTGACCCAAAAATGGAGATGGGTGTAGGAATTGGCTACAAAGGAATATGAGGGATAGTTCTGGATGATGAAACTGTTCTATGTCTTGTTTTTAGTGAAGGCTTCATGACTGTATGTTTGGCAACACTCAGTGAATTTGTAAACTAAAAAGGGTGAATTTTACTCTATGTACATTATGCATTAATAAAACTGATGAAAGAAACTCTTCTGTTTGAAAGCTAAAAGACAACCTTAAATAATGAATTGGGTACAAGGATGAAAGTGTGACATGTTTATAATCACACATCAAATAAAGCATATCAAACTTGTGGAAGAGTACTAAAGTACTACTTAGAAATATATTTATCTCTTTATGCATAATTGATCAGAAATTTCCAAGGGAAGACTAAACATAAAACTAGAAGTCAGAAATTTTGTTGGATGTAAACATGCTGAATTCAAGATGGACATACACCAGCAAAAGTAATCTGCAAATAAAAAACGAAGATAATAAGGGGACAAGAATAGTTAATATGAGTAAATACTGAATAAGTTGGAAGAATCTGCCTTTTCAGATTTGAAAATTATTCATATTCAATATCAAAAATTATTACAATGAAAACAGTTTGCATTGGGGCAGAATGGTATAATAAATCAGCGGAACCTTCTACAGAGTCAAGAAACACGCCACACCTAGAGGATGCTTGGTACGTCAGTGAGATACAGTCACAGATCAACTGGGAATTAGACCAAGGAAATTTAACAATGGTTGTCAGTTGAGTATCAGCATGACCCCAAAGATCTATTTCTATCCTTAACTTATTTCTTATAAAATAAAGATAAATGAGTCATTTAAATCTGAAAAACAAAACTAATACAAAAGCTTTTATAGAATTATAAAGAAAATATTAATGAGTATGATTATATAAAAATATAAAATATTTATATAAAACAAACACATAGATTAATATTTCAAGTCATAAACTCATCAAAAAATCAGATCCCAGAATATGTAAATCAATCCTAGATTTAGACAAAGACATACAACCTAACAAGTGGAAAAGTAGGCAAAAAAGTAATTCACAGAAAAGGAAACTTAAATCCCCAGTATATGAAAACATATCAATCATAATATTAATCAGGTAAATGCAAATGCACTTTACACATATTGGGCTGGCAAACATTTCAAAAGTCTGACTGTAACATATGTTGTTTGTCTGAGGGAGGAAAGTAAACCCTGTTACTGGTGGTAATGTAAATTGATAAAACCAATTTAGAGAGCAGTTTGACAACATCTACTTAAGATGAGGATAAGCGTAATCAATGAGCAAGTAATTCATATCCTGGATATTTACTAGAACTGGTCACACATGTACTTAAAGAGACAAGAAGGTGGATTTTCATTACAGCATGGTTTGGGATAAGGAAAAATAGAAACAGCTTTACTTTCCATCTAACACAATAGCCACAACATGATAGCTTCATTCAATGGAAGAGCATCTTAAATAAATGTTATAATTCTATATAGAATGGTGAGGATAAATCCAAAAGGCTTAGAAACTACAATGTGCAGCACACATACTATATACTGCACATGGAACTAAACACATGGAGTAAAAGTATAAAAATGTAGGACTAGATTAAAGTAGAAAAAATAGTAGTTAATTTTAGAGAAAGTTGTGAATCAGGGAAGGATGCACTGGCATTTCACATGATAAAGATTTAATTCATTAAAAAAATGAAAGTCTTAACTATTTTCAGAATAACAATTATGAAATCTCAGTAGGGCAAAACAGTTGGCATTTACGTGCTCATCTGGATTTTTCTCTGTGAGTGAAATGCTTCAAAACGAAGAAAAAGAGTAAGAACCTGCAGACTGTTGACTTAGAAAATATTTGAGGATTTGGGTGAAGAAGTATATCTTTATGATTAAGGGGAATGTGGAATAAGGGGTCAATTTGTTATTTTTGTATTTCCTTTGATTAAAATATAGTGAATTATCTAACATGTTTGGATGCTGACGAGAACCAGCCAGGAGAGAGAAAGATGTTGAAAGTGTGAGGTAGGATGGGGCATCCCCTGGAGCAAGGCTGTGAGAAAGTGGATAAAGGAAGGATGCTGTATACTGGGTAGGGGTGGGGGAGCATGCTGGTCCTTGACAGGAGAGATGAGGGCCAGTTTTGCAGACACAGTTGCCAGAAGAGGAGGGATATCCTGAATTATATATTTTTTGATTTTGTAAATATTAAACATAGGCAAGACTGTCTTCTGAAGAAAGGTTGCAGAGTAGTTATGTTAAATTATAAAATAGTCATGGAAGATAGTGGGAGAACATATTCATTAGAAAAATTTTATAGGTTTGCCAGCCAACACTGAGTGCAGACCTGAGGTTGTAATCATAAGTGCTACCATCATCATATTATTCATTTATTTATTTGTTCTAACAGTAATAGATATATAGGCAGGAATGAGGCCAATGAGTGAATATGTAAATCACTTCTTACAGCATTTTTATACTTTATAGTGAAGTATTTGTGCGAATGATTTTTTGCTGTGAATGCTTTCCTGTATTTATTTTTAAAATTAGCTCTTTATTTAAAGTAATATATGCTTTATAATTAAATTTTAAATCCTGAATTTTCTGAATATCCTCCTCTGCTCAAATTCATTGTTTATTCACACACATAATTTATTTAGCACAATATGCTTATTTATCCTTTTGAAATTGTGTGTCTTAATCTTGTGTGGATTTAGTTATTAGACTAATTGATTTGTTTTTGCATTGCTACTACTTAAGCGAATGATTATTGACAATTATAGTGGATTAAGCAAGTGGAGAGTTTGACTAACAGGCTTCCCTATGTTCATGTTACATTTTTTAGTAAAATGTGCATGTAGATTTCTTATGTCTGGCAGAAGAGATGTAGTCTCAGTAGGGCTTTGTGTCAGCTGAGTAAATAAAACTCTTCATGTCTAACCAAACTGCAATATCTAATAGTACTTTATAATTATAAATAAATGCATTAAAAGGTACCATAAAAGTGCACTTTCTACAAATAATCCTGGAACTATTGCCCAGGATTTATGGGTCCTGATGTCATTTTCTGTGATTGTGCAGGATAAAGTCAGTTTTCCCCTTCTAAGTTTCAATTTCCTTGCCTGTAAAGTGGGCTAACTCAGGATGAGACCACAAGCTTGATGGCTTAGAGGTTAAGAGTAAACGAATTGTATATGAAATATTTTTAAAAGAAGTTATACAAGTAAAATATTTTGATTATTGTTGTCAAATATGTGAAGTACTATACGATACATTAATTGTGTTTGAAAGTAAATATTCTTGTATAGTCCTTAGAAGTCCCCACATTTTGTGAAATGCACAGTCATAGTAAAAGTATAAGAAACTAATTGTGGTAAACTTTACATGGTACACTTATTGGTTTTATTTTCATCATACTTTTTCTAAATTTTCTAAAGTTAACATGTGATACTTTTATAGACAGGAAAATTTACACACAAAAAAAGTTGATGGCAGCATCAGGGGCCTAAATTACTTTTGTATTAAAGAAACACATAAGATTGGATTATCATTGCAGACATGATTTGAAATATATTTGGATAATTCAGTTAATGTTAATACGAGAAGTATGTGATCATCTCTCCAAAGCACAGGGGAAGTACAGAAAGGAATGAGGCTCACTTCTGTCCTCCAGAAGGTGCACACTCTCAGAGCACTTTCTGTTTTAAGTCTTTCCACTTACGCAGACATCAGATTCGTGGTAAAAACAAATCATCAGTATCGTAACAGCCACAAACATGCCTGAAATGTAGCAGATGCCTACCAGCACCTACCATATGGAGCTTGCAAACTAATCCATATTTTTTCTTTTAAAGAGAAATTTCAAAGTTATGAACCCAAACTGATCAATAAAGACCCTTATTCCATTTTTAAGGAGAGTGTTTGAACCATACAAAAGATAACAACTGCTAAAATAATGAAGATTTTAACAACCCACAGGAGTACTCAGATATTTCTTGAGAATAATCCATGGTCAGCTTCTGGAGCTAGGGAATGTTTTTAAATTTTTACTTAGAAATAATTTAGACACTAAAAAATGTTTCAAGTACAAGTTCAGAGAGTCGATGTATACCCTTCACCCACCATCCTCTAATGTTATCAAACTACAGGGTTACAGTGCAAGCATCAGAGCAAGGAGATTAGCATCCTCATGCCCCTTTTATTTTCTTGTTGAATTGCTTTCTTAAAGGGATTCCTTTTTTTTTGTTTTGTTTTTTGGGTTTTTTTTTAATCCATAGTGGGCAGTCTCTGACAACTTGCTTCTTAGGTAGAGAATGACTCAAAGAGAAAAACAATAAATTTCAGACCAGAGTCAAAACCTAAAGCTTCCTTCAGAGCATAGACAATGATCTTCATATCTGTGAGTCATGCTCTGTCTATTGATCTCTCTGAACCCTGATCCCCAAACTTAAATGTAATTCCATTTTCCACAGTGTGAAATCTGGTTTCCTTTATTTATCTTCAATCTATTTACTCATTTTCTCAAGGTTAGATACAGAGAAAACAGTTTCAGAATTGCTGATTCAAACCACTGTAGAAAGCAAGTTTACAATCTAAAGGTCAATATATTTGTAGTACTATTTTTTTAGAGATACACTTAATAAGTTTAAAATTTTCACACATTGTAAATGTATAATTTGATGTCTTGACAAATTTTTAAACTTAAGTGATACAATAACTGTCTCAAGATAAAGAACATTTTCTTCAACCCAGGAATTGCAACTTTGCAGTGAATCTTCTTACCCTACCAGGATCAACCACTTCTCTGAACAAATCGTGTTCAGCTAAGATTGTGGGTTTCTGTATTTCTCCCTTTAACTTCTGTCACTTTTGCAGCATCTACTCTGAAGCTGCTATTATACACATACAAATTTGACTGTTGTCCTAAATTATCTTCCTAATCGATCAATTCTTTTGTCATTATTAAATGTCCTTTTGTATCAATACCTGTGCTTATGCTCTTTGTCTTGAAGTCTATTTTTTTTCTGATGTTAATGCAGTTACTCCACTTTTATATTTATTGGCATATAATGTACCTGCATTGTTTCACTTTTAACTTAAACCTTTATATTTGAAGGGTGCCACTTGAAGACAGAATATTTTGGATCTTACTTATATATCCAATTTGACAGTCTCTAATTCTTTTCCATCTATCTATCTATCTTCTCTCTCTCTATCTATCTACCATCTATCTATCTATCATCTATCTAAAATTTTATTTTGATAAGAACACAACATGAGATCTACCCTCTTAACAGATATATATGTGTCCAATTCTGTATTGTTATCTCTAGGCATGATGTTCTGTATCAAATCTCTAGAATAAATTCGTCTTGCATAACTGAAATTTTATATACGTTGGTTTGTGACTCCTCATCAGCCTCTGACAACCACCATTCTATTCTTCACTTCTATGAATTTGACTATTATAGACAGTTGACATAAGTGGAATCATGCAATATTTGTCCTTCTTTGGCATATTTCAATTAGCATAATGTTCTCCAGGTTCATCCATGTTGTCACATATTGAAGGATTTCCTTCTTTTATAATGATGAATAATATTCCATTGTAGGTATACACCACATTTTCTTTATCCATTCATCTGTTTATGGGAATTTAAGTTGTTTCCATATCTTGGCCATTATGAATAATGCTGCAATAAACATCGGCTTGGTTGAGATCCTGATTTCAATTATTTTGGATAGGTACCCAGAAGTGGGATTGCTAGATCATATAATAGTTCTATTTTTAATTATTTTGAGGACACTTTGTACTGTTTTCCAGGTTGGCTGTATTGGTTTAGAATTCCACCGAAAGAGTACAAGGTCTCCAATTTTGCCACATCCTCATCAACACTTCTTATCTTTTGCTTGTCATTTTTGATAGCTATGCTAACAGGTGTAAGGTGATATCATTATGGTTATGGTTTGCATTTTGCTGATGATTAGTGATGCTGAGCATCTTTTCAAATACAAGTTGGCTCATTTGCATATTTTCTTTGGGAAAATGTCTATTTAAGTCTTTAGTCCTTTTTTTTTGGTTTATGTTTTTGGGTTATGGCAATTTCTTATATATTTTGAAAATTAACCTCTTATCAAATATAATAACTGCAATATTTTCTCCTACTTTGTTAGTTTGATTGCCTTTTAACACTGTCGATTGTATCATTTTCTTGGGAGAAGCTTTTAAGTTTGATGTAGTACCATTTGTCTAATTTGCTTTTGTTGCTTGTGCTTTTGATGTCTATCCATGAAATCATTTCCAAGACCAATGTCAAGAAACTTTTCCCCTAAGTTTTCTTCTAGGAGTTTTACAGTTTCATGTCTTACATTTAAATGTTTAATCCATTTTGGGTTGGTTTTTGTCTATGGTGTGAGATAAGGGTCCAATTTCATTCTTTTGTATTTGACTATCTAGTTTTCTACCTGAAATGGCAAGTAGGATTACAACCCCATTTACAATAGAATCAAAAGAATAAAATATTAGGCATAAACTTAACTAAAGAAGTGAAAGACATGTACAGAAAACACTGATGAAAGAAATTAAGGACTTAAATAAGTGGAACACATTCAATGTTCATGGATTGGAAGACTCTGTATGGTTAAAATGTATATACTACCCAAAGCAATGTGTAGATTCAATACACTTCCTATCACAATTCCAATAGCATTTTTCAGAAATAGAAAAATGATTCCAAAGTTTATATGGAACCACAAAAATGTTGAACCGCCAAAACTATCTTGACAAGAAGAACAATGCTTGAGGCATCATACTTCTAGATTTCACAAAGCTACAAAAATAAATCATTATGGTACTGGTGAAGAGAGACATATTGATGAACGAAGCAAAATAGAGAGCTGAAAAATAAATCCACACCTGTATGATCAACTGATCTTTGACAAGGATGTTAAGAATGCACAACAGGGAAGGATAATCTCTTCAACAAGTGGTGCTATCTTTAAATATAATTGAACTGTCTAGTCTATTGATATTTAATTTATTGATATGTTGGATTTATGTTTATCATTTTACTAATTGTTTCTATAATTCTCCCTCTTTTTTTTCCCTCTGTTCCTGCATTTCCCTCCTTCTTCTGGGTTAATTATGTAGTTTCCTAGCATTCCAATTTTAATTTCTCTAGCTATATTTTTCTGTTTAAAATTTATTTTGTAATTTACATACAGGTAAATCTACTTTATTTCTTGTATGAGTTTTGAAAAATGCATAATGTTATAAACCAACAACCACTATCAAAATACGGTTTCATCATTCTGCCCCAAATTTTTTATGTTACATCTTTGTACCTACCCTACATTCTTATAACCTCTGATCTATTCTATATTTTATTTTTTTAATTGGGTTATTTGCTTTTTTGATGTTGAGCTGTATGAGCTGTGTATGAGCCATTTTGTATATGGTGGGGAGAATATTCTAATTTTATTCTTTTACATGTATCTGTCCAGTTTTCCCAGCACCACTAATTGAAGAGACTGTCTTTTCTTCATCTTACATTCTTTCCTCCTTTGTCATAGGTTAATCGACCATAAGTGCATGGGTTTATTTCTGGCCTCTCTATCCTGCTCCATTCATCTATGTGCCTCTTTCTGTGTCGATAACATACTGTTTTGATTACTATAGCTTTGCATTATAGTCTGAAGTCAGGGAGCATGATAATGTGCAAATGATATGATTGATAAGGGATTAATAGCCAACATATATAAACAGCTCATATGATTCAACATCAAAAAAAAAAAAAAAAACCCCACCTGATTAGAAAACTGACAAAAGAACTGAATAGACATTGTTTCCAAAAGAGGAAATGCCAGGGAAATCCAAATAAAAACCACAGTGAAATATCAACTCACATCTGTCAGAATTGATCTCATCAAAAAGAACACAAATAACAAGAATAGAGGAGGATGTGGAGAAAAGGGAACTCTTGTGCACTGTTGGTAGGGATGTAGATTGGTGCAGCTACTGTGGAAAACAGTATAGAGGTTTCTCAAAAAACTAAAAATAGAACTACCATATGACCCAGGAATTCCACTCCTTGGTATACGTCCAAAAGAAACAAATACACAAATATGAAAAGATACATGCACCCTAATGTTCATAGCAACATTAGTTACAATTACCAATATATGGAAGCAACCTAAGTGTCCATCAACAGATTAATGGATAAAGAATATGTGATACACACAATGGAATACTACTCAGCCATAAAAAAAGACTGTTTTTTTTTGTTTGTTTGTGTTTTGTTTTTTTATATGACTCCTTGCCAATCCAACTGAGAGAACTGGGATGTGTCACCTGGTGAAACCCATACAAACACTATTCCTAGTGCCATTCCCTTAAGTGTCTAAACCCTTTGGTTCCTACATGTGTTTTAGCTTTCTAGCATTTTCATGTAGTTATTTTTCAAGAATGTACAACTGCTGTTTATTAGAGACAGGGCAAATTCAATGTAACCTCTACTGCCAACACTAAGAGTAGAACTCCCTGCTGCCAAAATTTACAAATCCAGCTTCAATTTTCAACTAGGTTGTTCTGTATTATTTTCTGCTACCTTGCTTATGTGATCTCCTCTATAGACTAAATCCCATAGACAGTTATAGACTTTGTAGTTCAATTGTACCTTGGACCACATCTCATATTTCTGTGTCATTGTTTATTAATTGACCTATTTTTTTTTCCTGAACCTAGACAGCCAACTGAACAATATGTGCTCTGTAATTTCCAAACCATATTCACAAATGGAATAACCACTCAGAACTCTAAGCAGTATACATAAGGGTATGACAATGCTTCTTCATCCCACCTGAATTTAACCTGTCCTATGCTCTAAAAACTGCTTTATACTACACAACAGCCACTTCAACTGTGCAGACTTTCTCATACTCACCCTTATAGCCAACTGGCATAGTTAATGGATGAAGGAATAACTTCAAATAAGTAATAAATATATTAAAATGTTATATCATTAATTTATTTTCTAATTATTTCTGACATTCATTACATGTTACATAATGGAGAAATTAATTTCAGAGATTAATTTCAGACACTTTCCTTGAGATATAATTTACTAGAGACAGAATGTGTATAAAATAATCCGTGGTTATGGCCAAAGTAATGAAATTCATGGTTACACTTCACTTTTACTATAGATATAGAATAGTGGCCCGATTATAATTCTGAGACATTAACAGGGATGTTGCCCCTGAAAACATGCACAGAAAGTTGTCAAGGCATGATGCATTTGAAGTTATTTTTTCTTTGAAGCTACCTCAATATCATATGGGCTTGAAACCCAAGGAGCAGGAGGCGCCATACCAGTTACAGTCTTTCTAGTGTATTGTATAATAAAGAATTTCAGGAATAGAAAGAGTCTCTTCTGAATGCTGATAAAACCTGAAAAGTGATTTAACATCAGAGCTCTTTTCTGTTCTCTAAGATTCACTTAACTATTAACCAAAGTTTCTAGATGTTTTGTCTTTTCTGTTTTGTGATATAATGAGCTAGTTGCAGGTGAAAAGCACACAAGAGACTTCTTCAATCAAATACACGGTATGCAGTTCCAGAGAGGATGTGCAGCTCAATAGATCACGTAAGCCGCCCTCATAGCCACCTGCACTTGATTTCACTGTCTACAGTTAGTACAAAGTCTGAGCCTATACTTTCTTCTCCATTTAGTAAAATTGGAGAGTGATCAGACTGTGAAATTTTGTAAACCAGCTCTTCATTTATGTTTATGAATCTTATTTCAGCATTTATGAGAATGGTTAATCTGTCCTGCTTATGAAATGAGGCTTAAAAATCCAATCTACTCAAAAGCTGAAGCTGGACCTCCACCCACTCCTACTCACAGAACTACAAAGAAACAGTTAGTTATCTATAATGGCCTTATTTTCTCCAGTCTAGCATAACCAATAACCCTGATGACTGTTTTTATTCTGGGAAAAATAGTTAATAGTACACAGACACAGTAGGGAACAAGAATTAGTCAGGCAAACTCATCTTCTCAGAGACTCTTAAGGGAATGAGTTTTCAAGTATCTCTCTGGATATTTCAAAGGTCAAAGTTTTATGTGTGCCAACTCTTCTGCTACATTTTTCTTACTAAAATATTTTTGTACAATTCTTATCCACTTTTGACCATAGTAGAATTGATTGTTTTGTACATATACCATTCAATATACTGCTTTGAAATGCAGGTAAAAATGCTGTTATAACACTTAATTGTAAAATTAGTAAATAGTACTGCAATTGTACAAGACAATGTAACTATTTTGTAGGATAATTCTAAATTCTTGTTTATATGGGAAAGGTTTCAGCTCTTTGGTCATCTGTGACGTTGAAGCTTTAAGCAAATAAACACACAAGACATACTCTTTTTCACTATGATTATCTTTGACTTTTTTACATTTCTGTGAAAATGTAGTGTGACACATAATATTAGGCTTACTCTTCATGGTCAGTATAGCATTTAGTATTTCTTTGCCTTCTATCTTTTTGCACGTGTCGAGTGTACCTTAAATGTACACTTATGTGTTCCTTATGTGTCCTTCATTTTTTTCCCTAGGAAGCCATATGTAATTCTTTAATTTATCTGTTGAAGACACTTAAAAATCAACCCTCCTCTGTGTCTTAGTTCTTATTCCCTCCCTTTCATCCTTCCTTCCCTCTGTAGTTTTGATACCAGAAAAGCTTTATCAAAAGTCCAGGCTCTTGTTCAACCCATCCAAAATAATTTGGGTGAGGACCACAAAGGAAAACACACAAACACACACACTGGGGCTGAGGAGCAAAGAGAACAGGAAGCAGTTTATTTAGGGCAGAAGCGAAAGTTACACACTCAAAGAAAAAGAGTTTGGGTGTCCTTGTGAGGCTGGGTCATGTGTAGGGCTTTTTGATCCCCCTTTTATCTCATTTTTAACCTTTTGAATGGATGGGGTCTTTTTCATTAGGGGTGGACTATTCATTGAGGGAAAGGTTGAGGTGTGGCCTCGATTGCACCAGGTTTTGTCAGCTCCAGGTCCTGCATGTTTGTCTCCTAAAGCCACTGTACATATTCTCTTAGAGCTGTTTTCCCTTAAATTTTCCCTTACTACTGGAGCACCACACATGGAAGGTCATACAGGGTCATCAGAAACCTGGGCATTTTTATTGTTCATGCTCCATGGTTTTCATGGTCAGAGTTTCTTGCTCGGATGCTGCAGAGTTTCTGTTTTAGAGATCATTCCTCCATGGGTCATGGCCTTATTAAATGCAAAACAAGGAGGTGGGTTTTTCTTCTGCCTAATGCCTATGCATGAGGAAGTTGCCCTTGGGTCCAGCCCTGTCTTTTCCTGCCTCACTTTCTCCATTCTTCAGACTTTATTTCCTTTTAGAAGAAACATAAATTCAAGGAAAGTGTAGAAACCACCCAAACCACCATCATAGGTAATCAAAATTTTGAAACTTGTAGGTGTCCTTCTCTTTCACATCTGTATAATGTTACCTTATGTATAATATGACAGCAGATTGAAATCATAAAGGAGTAATCATAGTTCAGGCATACAGATGGGGGTCAGGTGTCTACTGAGGATCTGGTTTCAGACACGTCTCTGCACCACTAAGAACTTGATTCTTCTGTGGAGTGTGCTGAATCCAAGTGAGGTAGGAGGTAGATAGGCTTCAGGCTGAGCAGCTGTGACTGGTCTTCTGCTGACACTTTGAGATAAGGTACCAGCAGGAGAATTGGGTCCTGATTAGCTGAAAGACAGAGTGACCACAACTTATTCTTGTGGTCAAGGGAATTTCCCAGCCTGACACATGTGCAGAACAGGTCCTCAGTCTAGGGATAGGGGCCAAAGGAGGAAGGAGATGTCAGCCCATAATACGTCCTGCCAACTGCCTAGAAACCTTTGCGCTGGAATCCATCTTGGCTGAGAGATGCATGCACACATTCAGGAAGGACCCTGAGTCAGACCAAATATGGGCACAAGAGAGGTGACTGGCCTGAGACAACCTGGAAAGCTACCCCCATGTGAGCAGCGTCAGCCACCTCTATTGCATGCACCTCACTCTGAGTTTGCTCATGTGCTCTTCCACATGTAGTTTGCTTCTAATAAGCACTGTCTTTATTCCACAGTCTTGGTCTCTTTGCTGAATTCTTTCTTCAAATAAGACAAGGACCGAGGTCCTTCTTCCAGCTGTTTCACCCCCAGAATCACAAGGACACCAGCCATTTTTAAAACATCTGCTAGCTGCCACTTAGCTTCTTGCATCTGTGTCTCTGAGGCTACAGTCCTAACAAATCCCAAATAAATAACTTTTTATTTCAATCTGGTCTTCATTTCTGAAATTTTTGTTAACTACACACCATACATACACACATACATACATATACACACATATGATATAAAATTGTATTTGTGTTCTGCCAGACAACAAAACAGGGGGGACTTATCAAGGCAGAAGCCACAAAGTTATTGTTATATGAGGTGTTTATCAAGAATTATAATTGGAGTTGGCCAGAAGTAAGGGGCACTTGTTAAGTAAAGATTGTTTGAGTCTGAAAGAGTTGCATAGTTACAAGGGAGAACAACCTTGGGAAACAAGGTTGCAGTTAGCAGAAGTTGTTTTAAAGATGACTGGTGTCCTTGGGTTAGAGATAGTTCACAGAAAGTTCAGGTTCTCAGTGGTACAGAGACATGTTTTAGATCAGATCCTCAGTGGCTGCCCAACTCCATTTTTGTATGCCTGAACTATGATTACTCCATACAATTTGTCATCAGTGGCTATGTGTAATACTGTATTGTATTTTGAAAATTTATATAAATGGTGTGACACAGTACATTGGATTAGTATCTTGAAAGATAAAAAAAAGAAAAAAAACTTTAAAAAATGTATCCATCTTGAGTCTCTTAGCCTAGTTCTATCATTTTAGATGCTGTCTATAAGCAGTGTTCAAACTGTGGTTCTTAGGTAGTATAAAAGAACTGTGTTTCCAGATCCTCAGCATCATTGTATGCGCTTCCTAGAAGTAATCCTCTTGCAAATAAGTCTTCGGTTAAGGTCAAGGTGTTCTTGTGTCAATTATTTTGCTCCTATTTTATAAAAAAATTACAAATGTTTATGTAGAAAAAAAAGTATTTGTTTGAATCATTAGTTTCATTTTTTGCCTTCAACAACATTGAAAAAGGAACTAATTAAGCTGCCAGGTATTCACTTGCTAAAAGTAATGAATGATAATAGACCACTGTGTCACTGGCATATAACTCAGAAGGAATTAAAAGAATTGAATGACAAAACTCCTCACCTGCTCATTTATTGCTCATTTATTACTTTGCATGAACATAGATACACTGCCTATCTCTAAGAATGATGATGAAGTCTTAGTCGAGCACAAGTAGTACTCACTCAGAGGCACAGGAACACAATGCGAAATAAATCATATTGCTGCCCATTGAGATAAGCATATAGAGTTAAATTATATTTCTATTTTTATGTTTAAGATTTATTAAAATTTATAACACATTTCTCTAGTTTGATCAACTTTTAGTAGTAGCATGGTAATTAATCAATCCAGATTATTTATTAACCTGGAAATATACAATTACAGAGACTTTATAAAAATCAATTTTCATATATAACTTTATAGTACAGATATGATGGCGAGATTAATAAAATAATTTCAAGTATAAAGTATATTATACTGGGATAAAATTCTGTGAGAGAAATGAAATTGAATCACATTAGAGGAGAAAAGATAAAACGTAAAATTGTAAAGAATGTATATTTTAAAGAAATACTTGCACATTATGCAGTAATCTACTGTTTAGATTTTTTTGCAAATATTTCGAAGAGCAGTCTAACAGTTCTATTAATAAATGTTAATAAATGTTAATCAGGTTGGAAATTTCATCCACAGTGACTCTCTAACCTTTGGATGAGATAATTTTACCTGTCAGCTGAAAAAAATCCAAGGTAGTACATTGAATATAAAAATCCTTTAATATTAATAAAAAAAACTGAGGAAAACTGTTCTATAATATTTATTTTTATATGGTTAATGTATGTCCAAGATTCAAGATTTTTTAATACAGTTTATCATTTTCTTGCTCATTATAAAATTATTTTCTATCATATTTCAAGTTCCCATATTGAAGTGATTTCCTTCTGGGCTCAATAGTTTTAATTGGCCTACTTTGTATTTCTGTATCAAAATATGCTCTTTTATTTTTAAGTTTCACTACCTGATGGGTTAAATTCTCTTTATTCTTCTTTAATAGTTGCAATTATGCTTTCATGGTGCCTGAAAATATACAAATTTGTTTGTATAGTTATGTGGCAAAAATGGCTCTCAAAATTTTGATTGAATTTTAAATACATTTTAGAAAGAATTTAACTCTGCTATTTTACAGTTTTTCCCTCAGTGGGTATAATCTACCCCTCCTTTTAGTTAATTTTTTATATCCTTAAATAATATTTCATACATTTTTCTTTAGTGTTCTTTAACCTCATTTATTGGATTCATTTCTAAAAATCTTACAGTTTGTTTGCAATTGTAATTAAGGCTTCCAAAATGTTAAAGTTACCTCATTTATTTTTCTTGGTTACTACAAAGTTGATTTTTTGTTTACTGCTGTACATCCAGCAATCTTACTTAACTCTGGTTATTTTAAATTGTTTTATTTCCATAGTTTCTCTTGCATTTTCTCTTTAAAAAATCATATTATTAGGAAGGAAAATTTAATTACTTTTTCTGTTCTTAGGCATATCTTTCTTTTGTTTGTGTTTGTTTTCCAATTTTACTGATAAATAATTGATATACATCATTGTATAAGATTAAGATGTACAACATGGTGGTTTAATTTACACCTATTGTGAAATGATCACCACAGTAGGTTCAGCTATCATCCATCTTCTTGTATGGGTACAATAAAAAGAAAAGAAAGAAAATAATAAAGGAAGAAAATTTCTTCTGATGAAAACTCTTAAGGTTTACTCTCTCAACTACCTTTCTGTACAGCAGTTTTAGCTATAGTCATCACATTGTACATACACCTTTGGTACTTTTTAAATATCTTATAACTGGAAGTTTTACCTTTTGACCACCTTCCTCCAATTCTCCCTCTCCCCACACTCCACCTCTGGTGACCACAGGTCTAATCTTTTTTCTATGAGAATTTTGCTTTTTTAAATTTCACATATAAGTGAGATTATATAGTTTTATCTTTCTCTGTCTACTTATTTCACTTAGCAGAATGCCTTCAATGTCCATCAATGTTGTCACAAATAATAGGATTTCCTTGTTTTTTGTGACTAAATTATATATCATAACTTTTTAATCCATTTATTCATCAATGGACTCTTCAGTTGTTTCCATGTCTTGGCTAATGTAAATATGTTACTATAAACAGGGGGGTAGAGATACCTTCTCGAGTTAGTGTCTTTGCTTCCTTTGGGTATATTCCTGGAAGTAGAACTGCTGGATCATATAGTAGCTCTATTTTTAAAATTTTGAGGATCGTCCATACTATTTTCCACAGTGGCTGTACCAATTTACAATCCAAACAACAGTGCACAAGGGTTTCCTCTTTTCCACATCCATAACAGCATTTGTTCTCTCTTGTCTTTTTGATGATGAACATTCTAACAAGCGTGAGGTGATATCTTACTGTGGTTTTGATTTGCATTTCCCTAATGAAAAGTGATGTTGAGCATCTTTTCATGTGCCTGTCGGCCCTTCACATATCTTCTTTGGAGAAATGTCTATTCAAGTTCTTTTCCCATTTTGAATTGGGTTATTTGATTTTTGCTGAGTTGTGTGAGTTTTTGTTGTTGTTTTGGATATTAACCACTTATTAGATATATGGTTTGCAAATATTTTTCCCATTCCATAGGTTGTGTTTTCATTTTGTTGATGGTTTCTTTTGCTGTGCAGAAGCTTTTAATAGCTTGATGTAGTCCCACTTTTTTATTTTTTAATCTGTTGCTTGTGCTTTAGGTGTCATATCTAAAGAAAAAACCTTATCAAGACCCACATCAAGAAGTTTTATTCCTTTTTTTTTTTCCTAAGAGTTTCATAGTTTCAGGTCTTACTTAAGTCTTTACTCCATTTTGAGCTAATTTCTGTGAGTGGTATAAGAAATGGGTGCAGTTTCATTCTTTTACATGTGAGTATCAAATTATCCTAGCACCATTTATTGAAAAGACACTCTTTTGTCCATTAAGTATTCTTGGCTCCCATAGCAAATATTAGTTGACCAAATATACTTAGGTTTATTTCTGTTCCATTGGTCTATTTGTCTGTTTTCATGACAGTCCCATACTATTTTGATGACTATAGCTTTTTAGTATCGCTTGAAATCAGAAAGTGTGATACCTCCTGCTTTTCTCTCCTTTCTCAGGATTTCTTTGGCTTTTAATGGTCATTTGTGTTTTCTTATAAATTTTAGGAGTTTTTTTGTACTTCTTTAAAAACTTCCCTTGGAATCTTGATAGGGATTGTGTTGACTCTCTAGAGTGCTTCTGGTAATATTGAAATTTTTACATTATTAATTCTTCCAATCATAAACATATAATATCTTTCCATTTATTTGTGTCTATTTCTTTCATCAGTATCTTGTAGTTTTCAGTATAGGAATCTTTCATCTCCTTGGTTAAATATATTCTTAATTATTTTATTGTTTTTATGCTATTGTAAAAGGGATTAATTTCTTTATCTTTTTCAGAAATATTGTTGCTGAATATAGAATATATTGTTGTATAGAAACACTACTTATTTTTTTGTGTTAATTTTGTATCCTGCAACTTTACTGTGATCATTTATTAGATCTAAGAGTTTTTGGATTTTCTATATATAAAGTCATTTTGTTTTCAAATGGGGACAATTTTAATATTTCATTTCCAAGTTTGATACATTTAATTTCTTTTCTTAGCTACTTGTCTAACTAGGACTTTCAGTCTAGGACTTTCAGTTCTATGCTGATTATGAGTGGTGAGAATGGGCATTGATGTCACATTCATGACCTTAGAAGAAAAGCATTCAAACTTTCACCATTGAATCGGATGTTAGCTGTGGGTTTGTCATATATGGTCACTAAAATGTTGACTTAGGTATCTTCTATGCCTTATTTGTTAAGAATTTTTATCAAAAATGGATGCTAATTTTTCCTGAATGATTTTCCTTCATCTATTGAGATGAATGTATAATTTCTTTATTTTATTCTATTAATGTGATGTATCACACTGATTGATTTATCTATGTTGCACTAGTCTTGAATCCCAGGGATAAATTCCATTTAATGATGGTGAATGATCCTTTACTGTGCTGCTAAATTTGGTTTGTAGTTATTATATTGAGAATTTTTGCATCTATATTCAACAGAGATATTGACCTGTGGTTTTCTTATTTGGAGTGTCCGTTTCTGATTTTAATGCTGGCCTCATTAAACAAGTTTGGGAGTCTTCCTTCCCATTTAATTTCTTGGAAGAGATTGAGAAGGATCAGCATTAATTATTCTTTAAAAGTTGGGTAAAATTCATCAGTGAAGTCATTTGGTCCTGGTATTTTTTTCCTTGGGAGATTTTTGATTACTGATTCAATCTCCTTACAAGTAATTAGTCTGTTAAGATTTTCTATTTCTTTTTTATTCAGTCTTGCTTAATAGTGTTTCTAAGAATTTTTCTATTTCTTTTAGGTGGTCCAGCTTTTTGGCATACAGTTCATAATGGCCTCTTATTATCCTTTGAATTTCTGTGATATCTGTTGTAATGTCTGCTTTTTCATCTATAATTTTATTGATTTGGCTCCTCTTCCTTTCTTCCTTGGTTAGTCTGGCTAAGGGTTGTCAATTTTTCTTTCTTTTTTTTTTTTTTTTATCTTTTCAAACAACAATTTCTTACTTTGGTGAGTTTTTTTTTTTTATTTTTTATGATTTCTATTTTATTTATTTCTGCTCTAATCTTTATTATTTGTTTTCTTCTGCTAACTTTGGCTCAGTTTGTTCTTTTTTCAGTTTCCTAAGGTGTAGAATTATTTGACAGCTTTCTTGCTTCTTGATGTAGACATTTATTGCTATGTGCTTCCCACCTTAGAACTGATTTTGCTGAATCCCGTAATTCTGATATGTTTTATTTCTACTTTTGTTTGTCTCAAGAAACATTTTTTATTCCCACTTTAATTTATTCTTTTTTTTTTTTTTCGATACGCGGGCCTCTCACCACTGTGGCCTCTCCTGCTGTGGAGCACAGTCTCCAGATGCTCAGGCCCAGCGGCCATGGCCCACGGGCCCAGCCACTCCATGGCATGTGGGATCCTCCCGGACCGGGGCACGAACCTGGGTTCCCTGCATCGGGAGGTGGACTCTCAACCACTGTGCCACCAGGGAAGCCCTACTTTATTCTTTGATCCACTGGTTGTGTTCTTGATTTCTAGTTTCATGCCATTGTGCTCAGAAACATACTTGGCATGATTTAAATCTTCTTGAATTTTCTAAGACTTCTTTCAAGGCCTAACACATGGTCTATCTTAGAAAATATTCCATGTGCACTTGAGAAGAGTGTGTATTATGCTGTTGTTGGATAGAATGTTCTATTTATGTCTGTTAGGCCTATTTGATCTTTAATACTTTTCACACCCAAAGTTTTCTTATTGATTCTCTCTGTCTGCATGATCTATCCATTTTTGAGAGTGGGATATTAAAGTCCCCAACTTTTATTGTAATAGTGTTTATTTCTCCTTTTAGCTCTCTTATGGTTTTAGTTGCTTTGATTTTGGAGACATAAATATTTACAATTATCATATCTTCCTGATAGATTGACCTCTGTCATCTTTTTACCATTTTTAGTTTAAAGTCTATTTTGCCTTTATAAGTATAGCTATACCTGCCTTTTCTTTTCTTTCTGTTACCATTTGCTTGAAAGTGATGGGGTTACCATTGCATTACTCTCAGACAATGCCTGTCTTTAAGGCTTAGTGAATCTCTTGTAGGCAGCATCTTTTTGAATCTTGCTTTCTTATCCATTCAGGCATTCTATGTCTTTCTAAAAAAATTTTCTTGGAGTTAGTTGATTTACAATGTTGTGTTAGTTTCAGGTGTACAGCAAAGTAAATCAGTTATACATAAACCTATATCCACTCTTTTTTTTTTTTTTTTTTTTTTTTGCGGTACGTGGGCCTCTCACTGTTGTGGCCTCTCCCATTGCAGAGCACAGGTTCCGGACGCGCAGGCTCAGTGGCCATGGCTCACGGGCCCAGCCGCTCTGCGGCATGTGGGATCTTCCCGGACCATGGCACGAACCCGTGTCCCCTGCATCGGCAGGCGGACTCTCAACCACTGTGCCACCAGGGAAGCCCATATATCCACTCTTTTTAGATTCTTTTCCCATATAGGTCATTACAGAGTAATGAGTAGAGTTCCCTGTGCTATACAGTAGGTCCTTATTAGTTATCTATTTTATATAGCAGCGAGTATATGTCAATCCCTATCTCCCAATTCATTCCTCCCTCCTTTACCTCCTGGTAACCATAAGTTTGTTTTCTACATCTGTAACTATATTTCTGTTTTGTATATAGGTTCATTTGTACCTTTTTTTTTTTTTAGATTCCACATATAACTGATATTGTATGATATTTGTGTTTCTCTCTCTGACTTACTTCACTCAGTATGACAATCTCTAGGTCCATCCATGTTGCTACAAATGGCATTTTTTCATTCTTTTTTATAGATGAGTAATATCCCATTGTATATATGTACCACAGATACCATAGGGAAACATGATACCAGCTGAGCCTGAGGATCCTGGCAGCCTCTAACAATGTTAAGGGATATAAGACCTCAGAAGAAATTGACCAAAAGCTGATACAATATATGATGGAACCAACCACAGAGATGAAAGAAGACCTCACGGGGAAAATAATCACCTGACATGTGATGAATCTCTAGAGCCCCAGGTTAAAAAAAAAAAAGAAAAGTCAGAATAAATGTTCATTCTGAAATTGTTAATGTAGGAAAAATAGATAAAAAGTGATAGAAGGCCAACTTTTATTATCTTCTCAGATTGAAAGAGTAAAAACAGAAGCACTGAGAGAAAATATAAAAAACATAGGTAAATCCAAATGATCCATTATTGAGTAAATAAGGTTTTAATAAGAAAGAAGAAAATATGGGAAAATGATGATCAGTTGAAAGTAATTTCATTGAGTTGAATAAAGACTTGATTTCTTGATTCAAAAAGGTAAACTAACTTATGGACACAGTGTTTGAAACAAAACAGCCATAATAATATATACCCATGACGTTTCTAAATGTCACTGATAAAAAGTCATAAAACATAAATACGTTTAAGGAGAATAACATTCACAATCTTTCCATGTATAAAATAACAAATAATGATATAATAAATTAGAGCAACATATACAAAAAGGAGAAATAGATTATGAGCCTGGAATTATAATTCCAAGATACTTCTATGTTTGAGAAAGAAGGAAGTATATTTTTAGGTATACAAAAACTAAGACATTATCACTGTTATAACACTTTAAGTAAATAAAAAAAATACTGTATATGTTAAACAAAAAGTAGTCTTAAAAACTAAAGAGGAAATATTAAATGTCTTCCCTTTGAACTGGAAGAAAATTCAAAGTGGTTGATATGACCACTTCTAGTCAGTATTGTTTTAGAAGTTTGAATAATAAAATAAAGCAATAAAAAATGAAAAAAGGATAACACAAAACTTTCATTATTGGTCAATGATGTAATTGTGTATCAAGAATATCCAAAAATAAATTATTGGAATAAATTATTACAATGAATAAAAAATTATAGCAAGTTTGTTAGATAGAATGTCAGTAAAAGAGGTCAATTGTAATTCTATAAACCTGTAACAAAGAATTAATGCTCTTTAAATATGTCATTTATAATAGCAACAAATTAAATATTTAGAAATAAATACAATAAAATATATAAAAGAGCTTTGTGCAGTAAGCTACATTATAGTGTTGCATAAGCTCAAATGAGAATAAATAAATAGAAAATATTATGTTTACATGGATTAGGAGACTCAGTAAAGCTGTTAATTCTCTCCACATTCATCTCATATTAGTGACTTATCAATGAAATTCCAAATAAATATTTTTTAAAAAATCTGACTAGCTAATTTTGAAGCTTACATAGAAAAATCAAATGGACAGGAATAAATAGACTTTCTTGAAAGGCAGAAAAATGTAGAAGTAGCTCCAATATATCAAATTTATTTCAAACACCACATTTAAGACTTCAAGTTCTGCCAAGGAGCAGTAGTTCCATTCTTCCTAGGCTCTCCCTTTACAGCTAAGGACCCTGGAGGCAACACAATAAACACAGAAGTTTCTGAACTATAGAAAGAAGGAGGAGAGCTGCCTCCTTCTCTGGAACTTGAAGAATGCCTTTTTCCTCCCATATATCCTGAGCAGGTGCTCCAGAGACTTCTGTCCTGGGGCCTGCCACAGCAACAGACTAGAAGAGTTTTACAAAAGCCTGATCTTTGAACCAAAGGATGAGGAAAACAATGGCCTGACAACAAATTTTTTTTGGCAATGCCAGCCTTTCTTCATACACCAATAGGAAAACCACCACTTTCCAAGGTTTCAGAGGAGACCTTTTGGGAAATTGACCTAGCACCATCCCACAACCTACCACTCCACCCCACCCTTAAGGAAGCAGGCAGTGGTGCTCAGGGTTCTGCAAGTGGTGTCAGCAAGTGAGTAGGGAGCTGATCTTCTATCCCCTACACAATGGAAACAGGAGGTGCACCAACTGTCCTCCTGGATAGTCGTGGTGGGGCTAGCAAGGAGCTGATTTTCCACCCACTCCTGGAGGAAGCAGATGGTGCTCAGGAAATTCCAGAAAGATAGTGTTAGCAGAGTCCAGTGTCAAGCTGAACCTCCAGCTCCAATTAGCTACAATGAGACTCAACTGAGGAGGAGTAAGGTCATGCTCATAGCCACTAAGCTTTCCTACACCCCTCTCTGTCCACTGCATGTCATCCAGCTCCTACGGGTGACAGCCTCAGTATACACCTGGCATCAACAAGACTGAACAAGATGGTGCAAGCACCATTAGAGAAAGCACTCTAATTCCCCTCCACCCTACTTCATGTCACCGAGACTCAGGGGGAAGCTGAATGTCCACTTCCAGCTGACAGCAAAGACTGAAGAAGGCAGTATGAAACAACAAGAGCTGTTGCTCTGCTCTTTCCTTCAATCCTTGAGGTTAGCAAGTCCAAGAAGGAAGGTCAGAACCTAAGACAACCTAGCATCAATCAGGCATAATGAGGTAGAAAATGGTGGAGTGGTCAATATTCAGCTTCCAAACATCCTTGATGGCAGAAGGGCCCAATGGGGAGATGTGCCCAAACTCCAACCAGCATTAATGGGGCTGAGGTGGTGGGAAGGGGTACTTGGCACTCTGGGCTTCCCTACCTCTCCTTTTTGGGAGTTAGAAGGATGCACCAGGTAGCTACGCTTCTGGCACCACATTACAGCAACAAATCATTGTGAGTATTCCCTATGTTTTTACCCACCCTGGTGAGATTGGGACTCAGAAAAGAGCTGGTGTTTCCATCTCACTTGGAGGAAAAGAGATGTGACTAAGCCAATATTCCACATTTGAGATGGTGCTTGTGGGGCCCAGAGAGAAGTTCATATACACACACATGTGGCCCTCATGCTACACTTCAACAGAGGCTCCAGATTCTTATAAAACAACCTAAATGTCCAGGATACAATTAAAAATTACTTGTCTTTTCAAGAACCAGAAAAATCACAAAAAAAATGAGAAAAAAGACAATCAACAGATACCTACACAGAGATAAATTAAATGTTGGGATGATCTGAAGTGGACTTTAAAGCAATCGTCATAACAGTGTTTCAGGAAGTAATTATGAGTTCCCTTGAAACACATGAATAACTGGAAAATTTCAAGAAAATAAGTTACAGAAAAGAGATAAATGGAAAGTATAGAACTAAAAAATACAATGACTAAAATAAAGCACTTGCTAGATAATCTCAATAGTAGAAGAGAGATAGCCAAGGATATATTCAATAAATTTAGGACAGATACATAGAATTTATTCAGTATGCATGGTTAAAAAAAGACTAAAAGGGCCTTTCAGACTGAAGGGTGTGGACGGCCACCGAGTGTGCAAGAAAGACATTGCTTTTCCAAGTTCCTCACTTCCAGGCTCGGTCTGCTGGTCAGTATGGCCCACTGAAATCAATGAGAACTTGCCTGCCAGAAAAACAAGAAGAAATCCCAGGAAATTAGTAAAAGTGCACACACATTTTCTTGCTCCTGAAGCAGGGCACAGAGGGATGATTGAGACTGCATTAGTGGCTGGCCAGTTTCCTGTGACTGCTCTCATAAGTGCCCCAGCTTAAGCTAAGTAAACACTCCAACCCTGCTTGCTTCATGACACATCCTCACATTGGGATGAGGTCTTCCATGGCTGAGGAAAGAGCTTGGCTGTGAGATACAGAGGCAGCTAAGACCCTAAGAGGCCTCTGAGCTGAGTGGGGTCAGTCATTACTGGAGTCACACAGGCTGTGCATCAGAAGCATTCTGGGTTTCTGACCTGAGGCTGATGGCCACAGCCCACACCCTGACCCAGGCAAAGTGCACAAACTAGCCCCTCTTGTGTCAGCACCTCTGGGGCAAGGATGCCATTGCTGGTATGGGGGAGAGCATATAAAAGGAATGGAGCCAGCTCAGACCTGATCCTTAGGGCTTTGGCACCAGCTACTTGGGATCTGTCCCCATCCTCAAGACACACACAGAATGAAAGTGAGGGGATGCAAAAAGATGTTTCATGCAAATGGAAATGACGAGAAAGTGGGGGTAGCATACTCATAATGGACAAAATAGGTTTTGAAACAAAGTCTATAACAAAAGAAAAAGAAAGACATATAATGATAAAGGAATCAATACAAGAAGAAGATATTACACTTGTTAAAATAAATGCACCCAATACAGGAGCACCTAAATATATAAAGCAAATATTAACAGACATAAAGGGAAAAATTAACAATAATATAATAATAGTAGGAACTTTAGCACCCCACTTACATCAATGGGTAGACCATCCAGACCAAAAATCAATAAGGAAACAGCAGTCTTAAATGACATAATAGACCAGTTGGCCTTAATAGGTAACTACAGAACATTCCATCCCCAAACAGAAGAATATCCATTATTTTTGAGTGCACATGGAATGTTCTTCTGGATATATCACTTTCTAGGCCATAAAACAAGTCTCACTAAATTTAAGAGGATAGAAATTATATCAAGCATTTTTCTGACCACATCAGTATGAAAGTTGAAATCAATTACAGGAAGAAAAATGGGAAAAGCACAAAAATGCAAATAATCAACTTTCTACTCAAAAAAACAATGGGTCAATGAAGAAATCAAAATACCTCAAGACAAATTAAAATAGAAACACAAATTTCCAAATTCTATGGGATGCAGCAAAAGGAAATATAAGAGGGAAGTTTATAGCAATACATGCCTACTTCAAGAAACAAAGAAAATCTCAAATAAATAATCAAACCTATAATCTAAAGGAATTAGAAAAAGAAAAACAAACAAAACCCAAAGACAGTCAAAGGAAGGAAAACTAAAGATCAAAGAGAAAATTTTAAAAAGAATCAATAAAAAAGATCACTGAAACTAAGATGTGATTTTTTGAAAAGATAAACAAAACTGATAAAACTTTAGCCAGACGCACCAAGAGGAAGAGTGAGGAGACAAATAAATAAAAGAGGAAATGAAAAAGGAGAAATAACAACTGGTACCACAGAAATATAAAAAATCATAAGAACATACAATGAAGAGTTATATGCCAACAAATGGACAACCTAGAAGAAATGGATAAATTTCTAGAAACATACAATCTTCCAAAACTTAGGAAGAAATCGACAATCTGAACTGACTGAATATTTGTAGTGAAATTGCATTTGCAATAAAAAAAATTCAGCAAGCAAAAATCCAGGGCCAGACAGGTGCACAGAGGAATTCTACTAAACATATAAAGAGCTCATACCTATTCTTCTCAAAATACTGAAAAATATTGAAGGGGAAGGAATACTCCCAGATTCATTCTACAAGGTCACCATTACCCTGATATCAAATCCAGACAAAAACACTACAAAAAAGAAAATTACAGGCCAATATCTTTGATGAATACAAATGCAACCATCCTCAACAAAATATTAGGAAACCAAACTCAACAATATATAAAAGGAATCATATGTCATGATCAAGTGGGTTTTATACCAGGGATATAAGTGTGGTTCAATATTCTCAAATTAATCAATGTGATACATTCATTAACAAAATGAAGGATAGAAACACATGACCATCTCCATAGCTGCAGAAAAAGCATTTGAAAAATTCAGTATTCATTTATGATAAAAAAAAAGTTGGTATAGAGGGAACATATCTCTAAATAATAAATTTTATTTATGACATATCCACAGCTCACATCATACTCAAATGTGAAAAGCTGAAAGCCTTTCCTCAAAAATAAGGAACAAGACAAGGATGCCCACTCTCACCACTTCTATTTAACATAGTATTGTAAGTCTAGACACAGCATTGAGACAAGAAAAATAAATAAAGTCATTCAAATTGGAAGGGAAGAAATAAAACTGTTATTATTTTCAGATGATATAATACTATATATAGAAAATCCTAAAGTCCCCACTGAAAAACTATTAGAACTAATAAATGAATTCAGGAAATTTCAAGATGCAACATTAATATACAGAAATCTTTTGCTTTTCTATGCACTAATAATGAACTATTAGAAAGAGAAAGAAAACAATGTTGTTTAAAAGTATTAGTTGACTATTCAATTGTATCACTGCTCTAGGAAAAAAAAAGGCTGGTATATTCCAGTAGAGAGAGGTAAGCAGATTCATTTATTCTATGGTATAGCTTCTTTTAGCCAGTTCATAATGACACTGCTTTTCTCATGCTGAATAATAACAAAAACACAGTAGAGGAAATTACAGTAAAGCCAGGAATCTACCATACTACTCTCTATCAGATCTAAGAAGTTCTCAGTCAAGTATTACCTTCTCTGGGGTGAGGTGGTTGTCTTTAATAGGTGCTGTAAATAATTATTTAAATAAATTATATTTACATTAACTGTTACCTGTACAGAGAGGGAAAAGTGAAGGAGATTATAGTTCTTACTATGAGAACCTTGTGAATTTCTTACCATGGTGTTGAGAAACCAATCACTCTCATGGCATACTAGAACCTCTGTTCAACTATTTTAGAGGGAAGGGTGGGCAACAAAAAGTAAAAGACATCTTCAAAATCCAACAAAATGAAAGTTAGTATCAGAACTCTCAGTTATAGAAAACTTCATAGAAGATCAACATGCTGCATAGAAAATATTTCTAAAGAAATAAAAAAACAATAAAAGACTAAATGCTTTCCTTGTTAGATTGGGAACAAGGTAAGGATGTCCATTCACAATGCTGTTCTTCAAGGTAATGCTGGAACTTTTAGCCACTTCAAAAAGGCAAGATAAAGAAATAAGTGACAGGGATTGGAAAGGAAGGTAGAAAAAACATCTCTGTTTTTTCCATTTGCAAATGCATGATTGTGTATGTAGAAAATTCCAAAGCATCAGAATTAGCTCACTAAGTCTGCTAAAACAAGTACCACAGACTAGGTGGCTCAAACAGCAGAAATTTATTTTCTTATGATTCTGGAGGCTAAAATCATCCCAAGCAGGATGTGTTTTTTCTGCAGCCCATTTTCTTGTCTTGTCAATGGCTGTTTGCTCAAATGGCCTTACTCTGTGTGTGCCTGTGTTCTCATCTCTTCTTACAAGGACACCAGTCACATAGGATTAGGGCACATTCTAATGACCATGTTTTTACCTTTATCACCTATTTAAAGGCCCTATCTTTAAATACAGCCACATTCTGAGGCACTGAGTGTTAGGACTTCAACATATGAATTGAGGGGGAGTCACATTTCAGCTCATAACAGCATCTAAAGTAAAAACCCTTAAAACTAACACATGTGTGCAAAAAGTTCACAATATAAAAAATTAACACTCAACAATCAACCACATTTCTATATACTAATAATGAACATATAAAAACAAAAATTAGACTCACAATATAATTTAAAACCATTCCATAGAATGTGAAATACTTAAGTACACACTTAAAACATGTAAGGAATCGGAATGCAGAAAGTTACAAAAAGTAGATGAAAGAAATAAAAGGCCTTAATAAATGGAGATTCCATACTGTGATCATGGATTTGAAGAATCAACATAGAAAAGATAGAAATTCTCCCCAAATTGATCAAATTGATGTTGAAATTTATTGCAAATTTTATTAAAGTGTTTTCTTTTTTTTTTATACGTAAGCAGAGGATTATTCTAAGGTTTATATAGAAAGCAAAGTAGCTGGAATAGATTAAAATTTTTTTGAAAAATACAAATAAAGTAGAGAATCACTCTACTTGATTTCATCACTTATTATATAGCTTCAGTGATTAAGATTTTGTGTAATTGGCAGAGGTATAGACTCAGATCGATAGAACAGAACAAAGAACCCAGAAGACACACGTAAAATGCCCAGTTGATTTTGGGCAAAGGTAAAAAAAAAAAAACAGCTCAAAGGCTGAAGGATACCCTTTCCAGCAGACAGTGCTGGACTAATTGGATAACCACAGGAGAGAAAAAAAAAAAAAGAAACTTGACCTATAACTCATACTCTATACAACAATTATCTCAAAATGCAGCAGTTCTGTGATGCTTAATTTTACATATCCACTTAGCTGGGCCATGGTGCCCAGATATTTCACCAAATATTCTGGGTATGAGGGCTTTGGGGATGAGATTTTCATTTAATTTGGTAAAAGCTGAGTAAAGCAGACTGCTTTCGATAATGTAAGCCGGCCACATTCAATCAGTTGAAGGTCTAACTAGAATAAAAACTGACTCCCCCTGAGCAAGGGGGAATTCTGCACCAGAAGCCTTCAGATTTGAATTGCAATGTCAGCTCTTTCCTGGGTCTCCAGGGTGATGGCCCGTCATACAGATTTTGGACTTTCTAGCCATTGTAACCAAGGGAATCAATTCTTTAAAATAAGTCTCTTTCTTTATATATCCATATTCTACTGATGACATTTCTCTGGAGAATCATGGGCCTACATGCAATACTGAATTAGTAATCTTTCAGGTCAAAAAGTAATCAGAGGGCTTCCCTGGTGGTGCAGTGGTTGAGAGTCTGCCTGCCAATGCAGGGGACACGGGTTCGAGCCCTGGTCTGGGAGGATCCCACATGCCGCAGAGCAACTAGGCCCGTGAGCCACAACTACTAAGCCTGCGCGTCCAGAGCCTGTGCTCCACAACAAGAGAGGCCGCAATAGTGAGAGGTCCACGCACCGCGATGAAGAGTGGCCCCTGCTTGCCACAACTAGAGAAAGCCCTCACACAGAAACAAAGACCCAACACAGCAAAAATAAATTAATTAATTAATAAACTCCTACCCCCAACATCTTCTAAAAAAAAAAAATTAAAATAATCAGAGACTATCTTCAGGATCTAGGGCTACAGGAAAAAGAGTTCACAGATCTGGCACTAAAATTATGATTCATAAAAGGAAAAAAATGATAAATCAGACCTCACCAAATTAAAATGCCATTAACAGGATACAAGTCACAGCCTGGGAGGAAATATTTGTGAACCACTTATCTGACAAAGGAATAGTATCTAAGATATATTAAGAACTCTTAAAATGCAACAATAAAAAAAAAAATCTAAAATAAAAAAAAAATATTAACACTACCAAATACTGGTGACAATGTGAAAAAAAACAGATTGCTCATACATTGCTGGTATAACTGTAAAATTGCACACACATTCTGGAAAACTGTTTGGAAGTTTCTTATAAAATTAAACATTCAACTACCACATGACCAAGGAATATTTATCTCAGGGAAATGAAATTTTTTTTTTTTTTTAGAAAGCTTAGGTAGTATCACGTCCTTAAACTTTTTTTTTTTTAAGAAGATGTTGGGGGTAGGAGTTTATTAATTAATTAATTTATTTCTGCTGTGTTGGGTCTTTGTTTCTGTGCGAGGGCTTTCTCTAGTTGTGGCAAGCGGCGGCCACTCTTCATCGTGGTGTGCGGGCCTCTCACTATCGCGGCCTCTCTTGTGGAACACAGGCTCCAGACACGCAGGCTCAGTGGCCATGGCTCATGGGCCCAGCCGCTCCGTGGCACGTGGGATCTTCCTGGACCGGGGCACGAATCTGTGTCCCCTGCATCGGCAGGAGGACTCCCAACCACTGTACTACCAGGGAAGCCCAATAAATGAAATTTTCTGTTTACATAAAAGTCTCTACAAGGATGTTCACTGTAGATTTAAAAAAATAATACTTTAAACCTGGAGGCCCCAAAGGTTCCTTAGCAGGTGAATGGTTAAAGAAACTGCTTTGTATCATACCATGGAATACTACTTAGCAATAAAAATAAATACATTGTTGATACATGTAACAACCTCAGTGAAGCTCTGTAAAAATATGCTGCTGAGGGAAAAATCCAATCCCCAAAGGTCACATACTGAGTTATTCTATTTATATAATACTCTTGAAATGTCAAAACTATAGAAATGGAGAACATTAGTGGTCCCTGGATGATAGAGATGAGATGGGGGAAGGAAGATGTTTGTGGCTGGGGACAGGCAAGAGCAGAAATCCTTGTGGTGATGGAAATGTTATCTTCACTTTATCAATGTAAATTTCCTGGTTGTGATACTGTAATATAGTTTTGCCAGTTGTTCCTTCAGAGGCAACTGGATAAATGAAGATATATGGCATCTTTATTATTTTTTTACAAACTGCATGTGAATCTTCAACTATATAAAATTTTTAAAAATGTAATTAAAAAGTTACATTAATTAAGACAAAAACTGGCATTTTTCCAGATTATATTTACTAACACATTTAAAAATTGATTTATGATAAAGATGCTACAGAGGAACATTAAGGAAAAGACAATCGTTTTATATATTGGTACTACTTAATTGCAAAAACATAGGGTAAAATGAAACTTGGCCCATTCTTCACCCCATAAATAAAGTGAATTTTAGATGAGTTATGGTCATAACTATGAAAAGCCACACAATAACAATTTTGGAAGATAATGTAGGATTATGTCTTCATAGACATAGATAAGAATGAAGAGCAGAAAAAAATTTCTCTTTTTTAAAATTTTATTGAAGTATAGTTAATTAACAATATGTTAATTTCTGCTGTACAGCAGAGTAATTCAGTTTTATATATATATATATATATTCTTTTTCATATTCTTTTCCATTATGGCTTATCACAAGATATTGAATATAGTTCCCTGTGATGTACAGTAGGACCTTGTTGTTTATCCATCCTACATATAATAGTTTGCATCTGCTAATCCCAAACTCCCAATCCTTCCTTTTCCACCCCCACCAAGAATTTCTTAAACAAGATACAAAAAGTTATAAATTCAAGGAGAAAAATGATGTCTTTAATTACATTAAAATTGTGAACTTCTGTTTATCGAAATACAATTTGAAGATAGTCAAGGCAAGTGACAAAAGTGGTGAAGATATTTTGTATGTGTATTCTGATACTGAGATCATATCTATAGTCTATGAAGAACCACCTACAAATCAGTAAGATAAAAAGATACGTAGGGATGTAGAAAAATAAGAGGGATTAAAACAGATATTTCACAAAAGAGATATACAAATAGAAAACAAAGTTATAAAAGAGATGCTCAGAATCATTATAATCAGAGGAAAGAAAACTAAAATGAAATAGCTGCCTCTGCACAGCATACAGAATATCCACAATTAAAAAGACTGAAGTACTACGTGCTGCATCTCTATGGATGCCATCATTTTGGAAATGAACTTAGTACCTATTAAAGTAGGAGCCATAAATTTCACATGTCAATGTTTCTTCTCTTTGGCATATATATTTAACAGAAATGTGTACATGGGTGCCCCAAAATATGTGGATTTAAATTTTATTTGAGAATTATCTTTAAAGTACAAAACCAGGAAATGACCAAAATATCCATTAATGTGTGATGCATGAAGAAATTATGGTATATTCATACAAAAATTATATTAGGCAATGGAAGTGAATAAAATATGACTGTCTGCAAAACACTCTGAAACTTAAGGTGTTATGTTGAGTGAAAGATGCCAGATACACCAGAATATCCTGAATATACCCAGTTCTATTGTTTATAAACAGAACTTTAAACTGCAGTATATAGGTGTGAATACAAAAATGATTAAGTTTCAAAAAGAAATTAATTGTTTCAAAGAAAAAAACAACTTCTAAAATTGTAAAGATAACAGTTACCTTAAGGAAATGAGAGGAGAGTTATTATTGTCAGAGTATATACACATCATGGGCTTCTGATGTGCTGGTAAATTCTAGTTCTTGACCCGAAGAATGATTATATGGGTCATTTATAGTAATTCTTTATGCTAGGTGTTTTTGTTCTAGATATATTTAAAACTTATGAAGTTAAAGGAATTGGTAAATAAAAATACAGTAAGCCACGAAAAGTAATCAGTGAGAATAAATTAAATAATTATATAACATGAACTTTAAAAAATAAACTATTCAAAAAGATTACTCCATCTTTGCAAATAGCTGTATATTACTGTATTGTGTGTGTGTCTGTGTAATTATTTATTTGTCTTCTATTGGGAGGGGGTATTCAGGTGGTCTTTAATTCTGCCTGTAGTACGAGAATTCAAATAAATTGGTCTCTCCCTCTCTGTCTTCCTCCATGATACAGCTTCTCCCATTTGTCAGGGTCATCCTCCTAAGTCATAGTAGGAAACAATGTTGCTTTGTGACCCTGTAGAATATTTCCTGAGACTTTATGTCCTTGAATCAAATACTCATATTAAGGTGACAAAAGAATAATGCGGGTCTTCCCTGGTGGCGCAGTGGTTGAGAGTCCGCCTGCCAATTCAGGGGACACGGGTTTGTGCCCCAGTCCGGGAAGATCCCACATGCCGCGGAGCGGCTGGGCCCGTAAGCCATGGCCGCTGAGCCTGTGCATCCGGAGCCTGTGCTCCGCAACGCAAAAAAAAAAAAAAAAAAAAAAAAAAGGAATAATGTGGTAGAAGGAAACATGTATTTATCACAAAAGCATTTATACCTTAAATAATTAACAATAATCAAAATATATGAATTGCCATTACTTCTTGAGGTAATCATGATTTATGACTTCATGAAATTATTTATAACCTGTTTAATAAATCTAAAGTTACACCAAACTTTCAGATCATGTCTTATTGGACTAGGATTTTTTCTTTCATAATAAAAATCCATATCATGTTTCACTAAATGTCATGAAACACCAAATATACCATGATGTGATATATTCAAAATATGGACTAATTTTTACTTCAGAATTTTTCCTTGCACTTTTTCCTGGGTAAATTTTAGAGTCATTTTGGAGATTTTGAAAACTATATTGAGATTTTGACTGGAATTTCCCTTTATTGTTTGTGTACCATTGGTATTTTAAAACTATATTCTGGTTTGCAGCTGTTCTGAATCAGATTTTTTTTCATTAAACTTCTTAAAGTTAAGGCTGAAGTCTTCCTTGGAAACCTTTTCAGTGTCCTCAGTTTGCCTTTCACTCCAACTCAATTTTCATTCCCAAGATTTTTATTTTCTTTGCCGCCCTTTTTCTGTATGTAGCCAGTATAGATAATCTCTGCAAATGCCTGTCACATTATTTTTCCTGTGCAAACCTTAGACTGGTCAATATTGTCACCCTTTTCTCAATTGCATCCTGTTGTCCAAATATTCCTCAAATGACCTGGCTTCTATATGACACTAGTCCCTTTTTTCCTAGCAATACTGATGAAATCTATTATATGATTTTGTGTTTGTTTACTATTTTTTCAGTTTATGTGGATAATTTCATAGTTGTTTTTAAGTCCTTTTATCATCTTCAGAGAGTCTGCAAATAGAGGAGAAGGAACCTCTGCTTTGGTATTAAGAGCGTTTATCCTTCTGATATAAAGAGATTAGGGGTAGGAGTGGTTATAATCACTTAGCCCAATTTCCAGAGGCTGATATCTCTGCTAAATATCTGATGGAGTTGATGTGTTGAGGCATCATGTCCACCCTTAGCAGCCTTGAAAAATTGGAAGCCATTTCCAGAAAGCTATTTTCAACAAACCCAGTTACCAACCTTTTCCTCCATGATTCTTCTAAGTGTTCCTTTTTGGAAACCTGCTTCTCATGCCCTTTTCAGAGGATTTGTAATTTTGCATGTGAAGGGAGAAGGAAACTATTTTATGAGTGAGTGGATACTCAAAAACAGTGTTCATACTATTTTCTGGTTTACTAGATGGAACACACCCTGATTTCTGAACTTAGAAGTAGGATGATGGTGAAGGCAGCAGTGAATACATAAGTGCTCACTATGTTTACTTCTGAGTGGTGAAGATTTTGTCAGCATCAGTTGTTTCTGTGATTTTATTTTCAGTTAAATATGCCATGTGTTTAAGGGAAATTTGCTCAGATTATCAATTGGCTGATACTTTGTTTTGATGTTAGGGTCTTTCATCTCCTCCCACCCACGCCCAATTTTAAAGCATATTTTAGTAAGAATTTGGTAAATGATAAGCCAAGGACTTAGATATCATCTTAACCAGGTAGTTCAAACCCAGCGAACAACAACATAGGGAAATCCTTTAAATCTAGATTATTTTTAATACTTAATTTTACTACAATAAAAACTTGAAAATATTTTATATATTACTCTACAAATTTGAAAAGACAGTACAAGCATTTATACAACCTCTAAGATAATTAAGAGACAGCTATTGTTTTTACTTCCCCAATGAATATAACTCTTTATCTCTCTTTGGTGCTAACAATTCAAAGTTAATTACATAGTTGTACACCCTTAATCACTATTGTTATCTTTTTATTAATGTATGGCAAATGGCTCAGTTTAGCTTGTGATAAGGAGATGAATTACTGGAGCCATAGAGAATTGAAGAGCTGGAAGTCATACTCTAAATGACTGTGGGGAAAAACAACCTCATGTTGTTTAGCTCATGTTACAAAGTAGTTTATTTAGCTCCATGCTATACAGAGATAAATTGCAGCGGGCCGTTTCCGACCAGCAGAATAACGAGCCGCCACACGCAAGATTCTTCTCGTATCACACTTTATTGGAGCACAGCTTGGTTGAAGAAAGATGGAAGGAAGACCCTACGCAGCAGAATATGGCAGGCTTTATACTGGCCAGAAGGTCCACCCAACAGCCCTGGATTGGTGTGTGTCAGTACATGTGACAATATATTGCTACGCCTACAATCCACGGGATGCACGCGTGGCGCCTTACGCGGCACTCCCGGGTAGTGCAAGCAAGATGCAACAATGTAATTTCTCCTTCCTCTGGACCAAGAATCCAGCTCCGCCCTGGCGGCGTCCCACATCTCCCCCTTTTTCTTTATGTCCTTAGACCACATAACGGTCGCCCGTACAAGTCTTGCCCCCAAGGGGACATGGCTGTTCAAGGGCTATTGTCATGGGCGGCAGAAATCACCCTCCCATAGTGCAATGCTGCTTACAGCGCGGGGTGCAAGGGCTGATTTCAGGCAGAGGTTCCCACTAGGAGTGCAATGGCTCATGGCCATCCTGTGCAGGGGCAACCACTAGGACTTGTTTAGCAGGGAGATCCAGGCACCGGCAGGCTGGCCGTTTTCAATGGCCACCAAGGCTTGCATCAACATGATCTTCTGTGTGTGTGACTTACGTTTCAGACGACACACCAACCACAGGCATAGTGCGATCCCCACTGCACAAAGGATGCCAAAAGCCCCCATACCTACCCATTCTTTAAAAAAAAAAAAAAAAGAAAAGTAGAGGATAGCCATGAAGCAAAATTCCCAAAAGAAATAGGGTGTAACTCGGTAGTATTAAGATGAATAATCTGTAATCGTTGTTCAAACAGCAGTCTCTCTGTTTCTTCAGACCAATTCCCTTTTAAATATTCTCCAATCAATTTACTTTGGTTCAAACGTCCTATAATTTTATAGGGAGTAACACAAAGATGATTAAATTTAGCAACACAACCAAGCTGAAGCATATCATACAACTCTTCAAAGGCATCCTCCAGCAAATCCATCCGTTGATTTAAAGATAAAATGCCAGCATGTAAATGTGTATTAAAGCGATTCTGATTTTCTAATGCTAGCGACGTTTGCTTTACTATACCATTAATTACAGCAGCTGATTGTACCTGATTCACCATTGCTGCAGCAGCAGTGGCGGCCGCCGTCACAGAAGCAGTTAAGGCAATTATAAGTGCAGCAGTAATCCCAAGATCCCGCCGCTTCTATCATCCGGGCTACAAAATCAGAAAATGGCTCTGTGCCTCCCTGTATTATTTTTGTTAAATTCCCTGACACCTCCCCTTTATTTGGGAGGGCTCGCCATGCACGCATATTAATCTCATTTATTTGTTGATAAACTTGTACAGGGAACATAGTCTGATTATTTATCTACTGTCCTTGTCCTAATAACATATCTACATTCCAGGCAGGCTGCCCATTGGCAGCATTTTCCCTCGCTTGACTGTGAGCCAAATCAGAAACAATAGACTTCCAGTCTAAATATTGCCCCATCGTTAAACACGCACGAGCAATATCTTGCCAATCAGTAGGGGTCAAGGCATTTCTTGTAAGCCGCTGCAAAAGCATAATAGTATAATTAGCAGAAATGCCATCTCGTTTGGAAGCTTCTGCAAGATCTCTAATTAATTTATGATCTATCATATCATAATATCGCTGGCGTGTAGCCGGATCTTCAAATACTGGAAACGCATTGGACAAAGAAGAAGGAATTTGAAACCAAGCCTCGCGGGGAATAAAAGTACATTGCGGGGAAGGAATGGAAGGCGCAGAACGCCTAGGTTGAACAACACTCCTTGAGGCAAAAAATTCCTGAGGTCGAGAAGGGGGCAAAGCCCCAAAAGGGCCATAACGCTCCTCCTCATATTTTGCAGCAGCTTCTGCCAAATCCGCAGCATCGCCGGGATCTAGCTCCTCATCATCTGATAAATACATGGCTTGCAAGCCAGACAATAGCGGATACATTGGTTCTCGCCCAGTCTCTTGGGCGTCTGGTTGTTTAGATTTTAACTTTTTCTTAACCTTATTATCTACTAATTCTTCTTTTGTAGGCCTATCATCTGTAGCCTTATGACTGCCTGCTTCGGAAGCACTATCTTGATATGACCGCAAAACTTGCGTCGCTTGTTTCACTATGTCTGTACACTTTCCCTCCTTAAGACAAGATCGAACTAAATTCCACAAAGGGAAAGTCCCACAGCACAGCTTACCCTCCTCATGAAAACGGTGCAAATCCTTTCCTAATTTCTCCCATGAAGGGATAGTCAAAGTACCCGAAACTCCAAACCATGGCGCTGCTTGATCTATATCATTCAGTAAACGGCCAATAGTCTTGTGAGATAACATCAACCCCCGATCCCGTAAAAGTGCCTGTATCGGCTCATAAAAATTTGCCGTGGGGTTAACATGAGTATTCCCCATTATGTACTTTTACTGACTTTCACTAAAAGATTTACACCATTACACACACAACAAGACAGTGCAAGGCACAAAAGCTACGTACCGGCAAAATTACCGGTTCACTCCGTGTGTCGAGTTCTGAATCGGTCCTCCATGCAAGGCGCGAAGTTCCCGGGTTTCGGCACCACTTGCAGCGGGCCGTTTCCGACCAGCAGAATAACGAGCCGCCACACGCAAGATTCTTCTCGTATCACACTTTATTGGAGCACAGCTTGGTTGAAGAAAGATGGAAGGAAGACCCTACGCAGCAGAATATGGCAGGCTTTATACTGGCCAGAAGGTCCACCCAACAGCCCTGGATTGGTGTGTGTCAGTACATGTGACAATATATTGCTACGCCTACAATCCACGGGATGCACGCGTGGCGCCTTACGCGGCACTCCCGGGTAGTGCAAGCAAGATGCAACAATGTAATTTCTCCTTCCTCTGGACCAAGAATCCAGCTCCGCCCTGGCGGCGTCCCACAATAAATTCCACACAAATTTATTTAATTTTATACAAGTTGTATTTCTAAAAGGAAATGTTTCAAAATTATTTCCTAGTAGTATAGCTAATGAGGCACGAAATGGATTCTAGAAGACAAATATATTTCATCAACTGGGAAATTTACCCATGGCTCAGTGTTGGCTGATGTCAGTAAGGCAGGATAGGATTCTGAGAGTGTGTGGGTGTAAGGAAATAAAGAAGGTCATAATGCCATTTAAAAAGTGACAGCTATCTAGTTGAATATATACAATTGTTTAAACTTTTTATTTTGAGAAAATTGTAGATTTGCATGCAGTTGTAAGAAATAATATAGATACGCCATGCATCGTTTACCCAGTTTCCTATAAAGGTGACAACTTGCAAAATTATACAATAACATCACAAGCAGGATACTGACATTGATACACTGAAGATACAGAACATTTCCATCACCACAAGGATTCCTTATAATGTTGCCCATTTAGATTCATACCCATCTCACTTTCCCATCCTACATCTGACACTTGGTAACCATTAATATTCTCTATAGTTTTGAAATTTCAGGAATGCTATACAAATATAATCATTCAGTTTGCGACATTTTGATTGGCTTTTTTTCATGCAGCATGATTTCTTGAACATTCATTGAGGTTGTTGTATATATCAATAATTTATTACTTTTATTAAATTTCATTTCATGTATTTCATTACATGAATGTAACATAGTCTGTTTAACCATTCACCAGTTGATGGACACTTGGATTGTTTCCAGCTTTTACTATTATAAGAAAAGCTGCTATGCACATTTGTGAACAGATTTTATTTGAATATAACTTTCATTTCTCTGGGATAATTACCCAGGAGTGCAATTGCTGGGACATGTTTGCTACACGTTTAGTTTTGTGGGAAATTGCCAAAGTGTTTTCTAGGGTGACTGTACCATTTGACATTCCGACCAGCAATGTGTGAGTCATCCAGCTTCTCTGCATCATTGCCAGCACTTGGTGTTGCCACTATTTTTTATTTTAGCCATCCTGATAAGTTTATAGCAATATCTCTTTGGGGTTTTAATTTGTATTCCTTAATCATGAATTCTTTTGAATATCTTTTCATGTGTTTATTTGTCATCCTTGATGATCTTCAACAAAATATCCCATCATGAATTTTTTCCCTTTTGGTTATTTTATTTTATTTTCACTTGAATTTTGGGAGTTCTTCATATATTCTAAGCACTAGCCTCTTGTCAAATAGGTGGTTTGCAAACATTTCCTCCCAGTGTAGAGCTATTCATCTTCTCAACAGGGTATTGGCAGAACAAAAGTTTTAAAAGTTGAGGACATCCAATTTGTCAACTTTTCCCTTTTTGCTATACACACTGATGTCAGGTCTATGAATTCTTTACCCAGCCCTACATACTAAAGGTTTTCTCCAAAGCTTTTTGTTGCAAATGTTTTAGGAATTAAATTTTTGATTTAAGTATGTGATGCATTTTGAGTTAGTTTTCATATAAGGTGTGAGGTTCAGGACAGGGTTCATTATTTGCCCATGGATATCTCATTGGTCCAGCACCATTGTTGAAGGGCTATCCTCCCTCCCCTGAAATGCTTTTGTACTTTAGTCAAAAATCATGTGGGAGTATTTGTGTGTTTCTATTTTTGAGTTCTCTAGTCTCTTCCATCAATCTAGTGTCTATCCCTTTGTGACTACTACAGAAGCTTGATTGTACGGTTACATAGTAAGTCTTGAAATTCAGTAGATTTAATCTTCTACATTTACTATTTTTCAAAAATTATTTTAGCTACTGTTCCTTTGTCTTTTTATATAAGTTTTAGAAAAATCTTGTCTGTATGTACGTAACATCTTTCTGAGATTTTGAAAGGAATTTCTTTAAACCTAAATATCCACTTAGGGTGAATAGACATCCTTATTATGTTGAATTTCAATAAATAAATATTGTAGTTTTCAATTCTAACATCTGTACATGTTTTCTTAGATTTACACTGAGGTATTTTACTTATAATTTTAGATGGTATCACATTTTACATTTTTGTGTCATTGTGTTCATTGACAATTTATCAAAAAGGGATTGATTTTTATATGTTCACTATGTATCTTATGGACTTTTACACATTTTTTAGTTCTAGGAGATTTTTTTTGGTAGATCTTTGGGTTTCCTCTGTAGACAATCATGCCATATGTAAATATGGACAATTTTATTTCTTCCTTTTTTGCTGTGTGACTTTTATTTCCTTTTCTTTCTTTATTGCACTGGCTGACATGTTTACCACTGTACAGAATATGAGTGGCAAAGGAGACATTCTTGCTTCCTTCCCAATCTTAAGGGAAATGAATTTAACTTTTCATGATGAATTTAACTTTTCATAAAGAGTAGATACTCTTTATCAAGTTGAATAGGTTTCATTCTATTCCTGTTCTTTGAGGGGGTTGTGTTTTTGTTTTTGCTTTGTTGTTGTTATTGTTTAATGAATGGATGTTGAATTTTGTAAAATGTATTTACCTCAATCAATATGATTATTTGATTTTTCTCCTGTAGTTTGTTAATATGGTGCATTTGCTTTACTTAATTTTCAAATGTGAACCAATTTTGCATCTTTGGAGTAAACTCCACTGTATCATTTTGAATACAGAAAGATTTTTATATGTTCCTGATATTTATTCACTAATATTTTGTTAAGGATTTTTCCATCTATTTTCATGAAATATATTGGTCTGTAACTTTTTGTTTGTTTCCTTGTTTTGAACTGTCTTGGTTTTATTTTGGTATTGGGTAATACTAGCTTCATAAATTTAGTCTGCCTGTGTTCTCTCCTCTTTTACTTTGTAGAAGACATTGTGTAGACTTGTGTAGAATTAAGTGTTTATGAAAATATTCCAGTTACACGAACTGATCTTAGAGATTTCTTTTTTTTAAATTATAAATTCAACTTTCTTAATATTTGTAAGTTTATCCAAATTATCTTTTTTATATTGGGTAGGTTGTGATAGTTTGTAGCTTTTGAGGAATTAATTGAAGTTATAAAAGTTATGTGTGTAAAGCTGTCTATAGTATTCCCTTATTATCCTCTTTATATTTGCAGGGCTAATAGTAATACTCTTTTGTTTCAGATATTGTAATTCTGTAGTTTGTGTCTTCTTGATTTCTTCTTTGTCAGTCTATCAAGAGATTTGTCAATTTCATTGATCTTTTCAAAGAAACAGCTCTGTTTGTTGAATTTTCTTCATCGTTTTTCTGTATTCATATTCACTGATTTCTCCTTTTAAATTTATTCTTTCCATTTTTCTCCTTGTTTTTGGTTTATTTTGTTCCTCTTTTTCTTGGATTTTTAGGCAGAATCTTAAATTATCGATGAGACTTTCCTTCTTTTCTAATGCATTTAGTGCTAGAAATTTTCCTCTCAACCTACTTTAACAATGTCATAAATTTTTATATGTTGTATTTTCATTTTCATTCAGTATGGTGTATATTTTAATATACCTTGAGACTTGACCCATGGATTATTTGGAAGTTTGTTGTTTAGTTTGCAAGTATTTGGAGGTTTTCCTTTTATCTTTCTGTTATTGATTTCTAATTTTCATTAACTGTGATTAGAGAATATGCTCTCTATTACTTCAGTTCCTTTACATTTGTTGAGGCTTGTTTTATGACCCAGGATATGTCATATCTTTGTACATATCTAGGATTCCAATGACATGAATGTTAATTTTTGTAATAATCCTACCCTTCTATTTCTTCTCTGTTGTTTAGATTGGTTAATTTAAATTGCTGTGACACTGATTCTTTCTTCTGTCCTTTTCACTCTACTCTTTAGTCCATCCATTGAAGTTCAATTACAGTTATTGTATTTTCACTAATATTTCTATTTTATTCTTTATGTCTTTTATTTCTTTGCTGAAACTTTCTATATAGTTAGTGTGGCTTTCTATTTTTTTCCATTGGTTTAAAGTATATTTATAATTTTTATTTTAGAGTTTATGATAGTTGATTTGAAATCTTCATGAGATAATTATAATAGCTCTGTCATTTTTGGTATTGACTTCTATTGACTGTCATTTTCATTCCATTTAAGGTCATCCTGTTCTTGGTATGATAAGTAATTTTCTGTTGAGACCTGCATATTTTAGTGTTACATTGTAAACCTGTAAATCTTATTGAAGCCTTTTGTTTTAGCTGGCTTGCTCTGACCCTGCTGTAGCAGGGGATGGCAAGATGGAGACAGAAAACCACCTCGATACTGGAAGGTGTGGGTAGAAGTCTGGGTTTCCCAGTTGGCCTCCTTTGACACCTAATGGGGAGTGCCTTGTCACCCACTGAGAGGTGGGCGTGCTTCCTTCCTGTTTCCTGCATGCCTTCTTCTGGTACCACTGGGGAGTGGGGTTGCTCTTTGCTGTCTAGTGACAGTGAAGGCCATGATTCTCCACCAGCTCCCTCAGGCAGGAAGTGGAAGAAGCCTAATCACTGCCCAGTGGAGATGAAGCTCCTTGGTCCCCATTCAGCTTTCTCTGACACCACCCAGCACGAGCTAGAGGTTCCTTGTTAGAGCCGATAAGGGTGGAATTCTAAGTTCCCCATGTGGTTTTTGTTGGCATTTGAGGGGTTCTGGCCCCAGGTTTTCTGTGGTGTTGGCTGGAGTAGAGTGGTTATTTTTTCTAAATAGCTTAGGTCATTCAAGAAATAACTGCAACCATTAAACTTCCTCTCATCCCCATAACTCTCCATTCCTGCCTCCCCTATTTCTCTGACTCTGGATGTACAACCTATCACCATATTTCCTGGAAAAAAATCTTATGTTTCAGAGGAAAATGTCTCACCATGGTAGAATTCTTTAACACCTTTTAAGAAAGGACTTGTAACATTCTAACCTCATGTCTTAGGCCTATTTAATTCAGATGACTTAAAAATACCATCTACTTTACCTCTGACCTTCATGACTGAAAGTTTGACCTTTTCCTCATTAGAAATTGCCTTGACCCTGAAAACTAATTCTGGAATATCTAGTTCTCTTAAAAATCATTTGTCTTTTCTACTCTCACACACCTAGATATTCTATATTGTAAATTCAGATGTTTCTTTTGTTCACCTAGTACAATATCCCAATTGTGACTTTATTTTCACTCCAATGAAGCTTTGAGACAATGATTCAGCTGCTTTCTTGCTAACATTCAAAACCTTCACATCGGGTACATATGACTATCTTCCTTTTAAGCTGATACACTTACAATTCTTAGGGCTAAGAGAGAACACTGCATGACTTAAGACAATGTATTTTTAGATTTATGGCATTTGGTCTTAGCTGGAGTCTCAGTCCTCACCGGCAATCATGTTATATAAGCTTATCTAAAAAGTCCTTTCATGCTCTGCAAAAGTTATCCCCTATCTTCCCATTCTCTTCAAATCCAAACCTCTTTCACACCTTTTCACTCAACAAATTAATTATAAAGCCACAGGAATTTATATGCATACAATAGTGTAAGAATAGACAGATAACTTAATTGAGTTTAACACAAAGCCTAAAATATAGAAACAAATAGATACAAATTAAGATGCAAAATAAAGGTGGCATTTCCTAGCAGTGGGAACATAGATGGATTATTAAGTGTTTGCTATGAGAACAACTGACCAGCTAAGTGTTTCCATGACACACTCATATCTATACATAAATAAACTCCCTTAATTTAGGTCTCCAGGAATACTACACCACTTGTGGTTCTCAGGAAATTACTGCCTATGTTATACCTCCAGGTCACTGAATATTATAAATCCTCTGCCTAGAATTCCCTCCTATGATTTTATCACAAACTCTACCTTACTTCATCTTAAAGTCATTTTCAGCTCACTCAGATTGAAGTTTTCCCTCCTGAAGCTCCACGGGGACTTGTGTATATTCCTGTTATTTTGTTGTTTATAAACATGCTCTCTTCATATCTGAAATGCCCTGAGTTGCAAGAAATCATGTTTATCTTTAATCCCTTGCTCAGTAAATGATAGAGGCTAAGCAATGTACTAATTTTTATTTGGAAATCGTTCATGCATTTATTGCTTACTATTAGTGGAGAGGATGCTGCGAGTTATGAGAGACAGAGTCATGGTAAATAAGACCAAGGACCTTCCCTGGGTGGTTCCAAAGCCCAGTGGTTGAGGCAGTTTGACCTACAGGAAAAATTAAAGGATCTTAGCCTAAAAAAAAAAAGCCATTAAGATGATTTAATAACAGAGTGTGACCATATTAAGTTTAGGAAAGGATCTGCATTAAATGATTCTGTATCATTAGAAGAGCTAAAAAGAATATTAAGTACTCTTTGAAGAATATGTCTCTATAAATAGTTGTTATAAAAAATAGGGTTAGTTCAGGGTGCACAATTATTATTTCTGGTGTGATTTCAAAATAAGAATGAATCAACTTGCATTTAATTTTTTCCTGAACAAGGATGGTGTGGAAGTAGCTTTTTCCTTTGCATGTTATTTCATGCATATTTTATAATTTTAATTTTATTAGTGCTTGACAACAAGTTCAAAGGAATATTTATTTGGATTAATATTGATATTTAATGATATCAACTTGAAAATGAATGATAATATATAGTAAATGTCTCTTGTATAAAACATTTATGGAGTTATAAAATAGGTCTTATATATTTATGAGTATTCAAGTGTTCCTGTTCTGTTATTATACTAAAGATAACTAGAGAATGTCATTCCTATTCCAGGGGATTATATGCATACTATCTTCAATACAAAGTCACACCTCAACAAACTAGATGAATTCAGACCTTTAGAAGTTGTGACATTTGCTTATAAATTTAAACTCTGCCCCATAGCTATAAGAATAAATTAATAATCTAATTAATATTTGACAGATATTTCTTATAAGAAATATGGTATTAAAAGATATATTAAAGTAGGAATACAGTAGGAAAGACATTCTTCCTAATAACATTTAATTTGCTATCATGACAATAAGGTTCATGGAGTCCATGCAATTTGTATTATAGATCTAAAATACACATCTTTAATCAAGGAAAAGGCCCTAAGGCAGAAGTAATACTCTCATTGACAAAGGTTAATTGATAAATTTAGTGATGGAGAAGGAGAATGATTCTGTTTTAAAGAGACAATTAGGAAACAAGTCCAATTAATAGGAAAAAACCCCACTAGCAACAATGTCTCTTTAGATAGGAAAATTTTTAAATGTACATGCCTCAGTACAATTTTAATTTGGTAGAGACCTTTCTGGGTCAGTTAGTTAAAACTAATTATTCAGGTTTACTCACCATCTAGGATGAGTGGCACCAAACCTCCGAAGATTTCTTACCCTCCTGAATTTAGTTTTCTCAAAATGAAACTGGTTGCCTAGGAAAGACGATGTTGTTGCATTGGTTATATTCAAATATATGTCAAGGAATATGTTGACAGCACACATACATTATAAGAAGTACTTAACTCGTGTATCAGTATGGTGACAAATGGATCCCCACATCGAAAAACTTGCTCACATTGAAATTTAGGTCACTCAGTTAATGAACCATAGGAGGAATCTCATCTGTATGATTCTTCTGAAGTAAAATTGCAATCATGCTAGTTTATTGAGATTTGATTTGCATTTAATTGACAAATCATTGTTCAGTTTTGCATAATCATAACATCACACCTAACCAAAAACAGCAAAGAGGTGAAAAGAAACACTTACATAATACTGGAATGTTATTTGAAAGTCTCCATAATCCCCATACATACTCCTGGCCGACAGGGATGATACCTATATATCTTCCCTTTGTCAACTCTCACTTGTTTATTCAGCATTGTGTACCAATGCTTTTCATGCTTGTTATTTTGTGTTTGCTGGGAGGAGACTTGCCTGTGTGATGATAGTGTTGGTTATTTGTTTCTCAATAATGCTTATACTTTATTTTCTCTGTATATAGGCAAAATGGCTGTGAGCTTTTTCTTAATTAAAGAAGAATTTATCAGCATACATTTATCCTAGACAAGTTATGCGCCGGTTTTAAACATAGTCTTATCGAAAATTAAATTTAAAAACATAAATTATTTTAAAACAAAGTAATGCATATTCAAACTATTTTCTTACTAGTTATGTTATGTTTTACTATTATCTGGGCTGTTGGGGTTATGTATGTCTATTGAACCTGTATGGTGGAAATAATGTACTATAGTGTGTTACTGTATATCATGTTGGTAGCTTGAAATTACTCACAGTAGGCATAGATGCACCATGGAAATCAAAAAACTCTCCAAATCGGAGTTTGATATGTTGTTTCTTTGACTAGTTTAATTCTCTGATATAAGGTTGGAAGATGGGCATGGGTAGACAGTACAAGCTGTTTCCGCATCCAGTAAAATCTCTTTAACTCAAACGTTTCGAAGTGATTTGGTTTTGTTGACTATCTAGTCTCAAAAAAAGTGAAAGGAGAATGTAATTAGGAAGATTAAGCTTAAAAGTGTGATATGTCCGTAGCCATTACATCATAGTGTAAAAACATTGAGGAATATTTTTAGTATTAGAAAACTTATATCTGGCTTAGTAAATAACCCACTTTTATCAAAGATGAATGTCTCAACATATGTATCCTTATTCTCTCCACACCTTCTTTCACATTAATGTACAAAAAGGCATCAACAAACATTTATGTCAGAACTACACTCATGTCAATTTCAACCCCAATTTGGCTACAGATAGAGGAGCTTGGAAAAAGCTCTAAACATCTGAAATAAAGAAACTTTACTGGATGCAGAAACAGCTTGTACCTTCTACCCATGCTCATCTTCCAACCTTCAATCAGAGAATTAGACCTCGTAATGGAGCAGAAAGCATTACATTTATCTCCCACAGAGTAGCTTTCAAAGAAAGTCTACCTCATTTTCTACATCCACTCAGAAGACTGTAGCTTCAGGTAACACAATAGTTTCAAGGAGGAAAAGAACAGAATGTTCTCTATATAAATTGTGGTATATAGGGGAACTTTAGAAACACAGAAACACTGGAGTCTTCAAGACACAATTTTTGACATAACAGTAATGCAGTATTTTTAATACAATCATAAACAAATGTAACTCTTCATATTCAGTGGACAAATTAGAGTGAATTGTGAGAAATGAAATTCAGCCTAAGATATATAAAAGGGAAACTTATAACACAAGTGGCTTTCACAGTTAAAAAAATAAAACAAATGAGTCTACAGGGTTAGTTAAGAAGGTTTGAAAATCTCAACTACGATAAACTTTGAGAGAAATAACAGTAATTTAAAAAAAATTAGAAAAATGAAAATCTGGTGTCAATTAATGATCAAAGACTGGTTATTAAAATAAATAAATAAAATGGATAAACTTCAAACAATTGAATGAAGGAAAACATAGAATACCTGGGAGGGATTTCCTTGGTGGTCCAGCGGTTAGGACTCCATGCTTACTGCCAAGGGTCTGGGTACAATCCCTGGTCAGGGAACTAAGATCCCACAAGCTACACAGCATTGCCAAAAGGAAAAAAAAAAAGAATATATGGGAATAATCAGTAGCTGAGACTTACAAAATTTTAGCTTGTATATTGCTATGTTTTTATTTTCTGTAGTAAGTTTCCATAAAAACTAATGACTTCTAATGGCTCCTAAATTTATCTCAAGATGTTGAAACAATTGAACAGAGCAAAAAAAAAATAAATAAATAAAAAATAAAAGGTTATAAAACTGTCTCAGAAAAGTACTGGTCAGATGGTGATGTGAGCTAAAGCTTTTCATGACCAGATAATTTCCACTATAACAAATTTTAGTTGATTTTTTGGATTTTGTGGACACAAAAAATAAAAATTTTTCTCAATTCATTTTATGAGATTAGCATAGTCCTGATGGCCACAGATGAAAGAAAAAAATCACAAAAAGAACATGGTGGTCCTTAATCATGAAATACATACAGTATAATGAAGGATTCCCTATATCTAAGCCAATAATAAATGGTGATAACATTTATTAAAAGACTGTGAGAGTAATCATACAGTATTAATCAATTAATACATTTAAAACTGGATAATTCTTAAAACTCTTAGGTTATGAATAAAAAGTCATGGAAAATTTAACTTCTCATTATAAAAAAATCAATGTAAGAAATAATAGAGTTTTACTTCCTTAGTATGGTATATTGTCAATAGCAAGCATAAAAAATGCTGAAGCACTACAGGCTTCACCGTTAAACTCTTTAAAAAGACAAGGTTATTCATTGTATCACTACTACAGAACATTTTTTCTTGGATTTCAGCCACTGCAATAGAGTATGAAAAATGTAATTAAATGTACTCATCAAAACTGAGTAAGCACCATTATCATTATTTGCTACAGGAATGGTTTTGTAACTGAAGATTTAAACAAATCTTCTGAAACACATTGGAGCTAGAAAAAAAAAAGAAAATTAAGTTGTAAAATGACAAAATGAAGATTAAAAATTATACCCTTCATAGCTTATGTGGAAAAACAGATTAAAAAATTAAGAATATAATTCATAATCATATTAAAATATTTCAAAAAATTAGGAACAACTGTTTACTGTGCAAGACCTATGTGAAAATGTTACTAAATGCCATTGGGAGACATAAATAAATAGGGAATAAAATGAGAGGTTGTCATATCTTTTATAGAATTATAAAGAATTAATATTGAGAATGAATAAATTCTCTCCCAATTAATCTTTAGAGAGACTACATTTTCAACCAAAACTCTACCGTATTCGTAATGTGCTTAAATCATTTAAGAATTGTAACATAGACACTGTAATATAAACATCATGAAGAGAGTGAAATGCTGTTGTTTTTGTAGTCTCTTGCTAGAAATAATGTCAAAGTTTACCCTCACCTGAGTTTCCCATTTTTTTTTAGCTGTTTGAGCGACATCCTGCTGGACTGCTGAGTAACTCAGCTCCTTTCAGTGTGTCTCAGGAGATTTCCAAAGAACACTTAAGTGCCTGTATTATCATATCTGACCTTTGTCCAGACTGTGGCTTCAGGCTTCTGCACTCTCCCAGGTAATCATCACAGCCCCTTCAGCTTCATTACCTTACATGTGTATATTCTTTTGTTATCCAAGGTAGAATTAATAAAAGGCTGGCATTAATGACATTGTATAATAGGCCTGTCAGAAGAATTCAGGGCATTAGAAGGGATTTACAACATCGAAAAGTAAACTTTAAATTGCATATTACCTGCCACCACCACTCTCCAGCAAATGGAACCCCTATGGTCAATTCGCTCACTGAGACACAGCCTGCTCTGCTGTCGTATTGTTGGCACCCATCTTTTACTCAGATTAGCATCTCCATCAACTTTCTCCCTTATCATTTTTGGGCATAAATCCCTATCTATTGGATCACCAGAAGTAACCTTAAACTTCAAAATAATTTACTTCTCTCTACAGAAATGATCATCCCTCTCCTTTCATTTAAAAATAACTATTTAGATCACTTATGTCTCTTACTTCTTGAAACCGTTCCTTCAGACTAGATTCCAAGCCTTTTCATATTCCAAAGTTTAGGGAAAGTATATTCCTAAAGTGCAGTGTTTCCCAGATCACTAATAACACTCTCATCCCGGGCTTCCCTTGTGGCGCAGTGGATGAGAGTCCGCCTGCCGATGCAGGGGACACGTGTTCGTGCCCCAGTCCAGGAAGATCCCGCATGCTGTGGAGCATTTTATTTACTCTATTTTATTTACTTTGTTTAATATATTTGTATGTGTTTCAAGTAACAACCCAATAAAGTGGGTTTATTTGTTTTCAATTAATTATTTTGTTGATGTCTTAAATCTTGCTCAGCCATGGCCACAGAGCCTACGCGTCCGGATCCTGTGCTCTGCAATGGGAGAGGCTGCAACAGTGAGAGGCCCACGTACCACAAAAAAACAAAAAAACAAAACAAAAAAACCACTGCCATCCCTTAAACTACAGCAAGTGCTACAGCATGATGTGTTCAAACAGAAGTGAATGTGTAAAAATGTGAAAACTTGAATAAAATACAGATGGAAATTTATATAATTTAACATGACTGAGGACTTCCTAAGCCTGACTCCAAGAGTAATTGTTTAATTAAAATATCGATAAGTTTGATGATTTAAAATATTACACCTCTAATAGAAGGAAGCAAAAAAATAATTAAAGAACAACAACAACAGCAAAAAAAAGATGAGAGGAAGGGAGCTAAAGAAACATTTATAGTAAAAGAGAAAAGAAAATCAGAATTATGAAACAAATACTTTTAAATGGGAACTCAAAAAATACTTCCAAAGTGTATAAAGACTAAGTACTAATATCCTATACATAAAACAGAATTTAATAAAAGTATCATAATTCACAATGAGATAAAAAAGCAATTCACAGAAGAAGAAAAATATGTGGCCAATAAATATATAAATTATTTATATACATGACACAAATAATTTTAATTTCTTTTATCAAATTGGCCATAATGAAAAAAGAATGATAAATTCCAGTATGGGTCTATGTCTGGCGAACAATGGACACTTAAATATTCTAGAACAAATGTAAACTTGATATTTTACTTGGGCACAATTTAGCAAAAGACAGAAATATGTGTAAACTTTGATACAAATATCATGTGGAACTAATTGAAACTGCTTTTGTTTATCACAAGCTATTTTTTCAAAAATCATTATTTAGAAGAGCCAAATACAGCTTGACCTAAGTAACTTACAATAATAGAGCAATAACTAAAGCCAATGTAGTATTCTGCATTATGAAATGCAGAATGCAGTATGGTAGTCTTCACACAGCACAAGGATAGAACAATTTCCTATAGCCTGATCAGGCAAATGAGATGTGATAGAAACTTAATTTCATCTATACAGTGCCATAAAAATATAAAACTTCTATTTTATTTTCTTTGTTTAATATATTTGTATGTGTTTCAAGTAACAACCCAATAAAGTGGGTTTATTTGTTTTCAATTAAGTATTTTGTTGATGTCTTAAATCTTGCACTAGATGGCGTTCAATTATTGTCACAGGTAGATAGAAAAAGAAATAGATGTGTGGACAGGGCTAGATAGGGAGGTAGGTAGGCAGACAGGAGATATACACATGCATGCATATATGCAAACATAATAAATAGAGAACCTTGACTACATTAGCCCTCTGTGACACTTATGAGAGATGTACACAAAAGACACAAACCATACAATTAATGTCCTTCACAGAGATACTAAGAATTATTTATCTGATTAATATTCATATATAATATATCTCTTTAAAACAGAAGTTTTAAACTTCGTTCAATATCAGTAAAAATTAAACAAAATTTAAACTTTCTCTTAAAATCACCTCTCTGCAGTAACAAGAATTCTCATTCTGCTCCCCTCTGAAAGCATAACTCAATAAACTGCCTAGGAAACCACCAGTGCCCCATGATCGCACCCAATGGTGCATATCAGATTAGCATCAAGGGGAAAAATCATGTACTTAGGACTTCTATCAAGGAAATCAACTTGCTAATGGAATTTTCTCACAGCTTACTGGAAGCAAAGCAAGGTTATATTAAGATAATGTGAAATAGATGAAAAGAATTAAAGCTTCAAGGGATTTGGTTCCTTTTCTTAATAGACTTTTATTTTTTGGAAGAGTTTACACTGCACCCAGTTTCCTCTATTGTAAATGTCTTACATAAGATAGGTTCATTATGATTAATGGACCAATATTGATATCTCATTATTAACTGAAGTCCATAGTTTATTTAGATGACCTTACTTTCACCTAATGTCCTTTGAGTGTTCACGGATACATCCAGAATGTCACGCTTATTTGTCATGTCTCGAGGCTCCTCTTGGCTGTGGTAGTTTCTCAGACTTTCCTTGTACTTTACAACCTTGACAATTTTGAGGAGGACTGGTCAGGTTTTTTCTTTTGCGAGGGTGCCCACTATTAGAAATTGTCTGTTTTTCTCACAATAATACTGGAGTTATGGGTTGGTGGTTGGAAGATCAGAGAAGTAAAGCTCCTTTTTCATCACACTGTTGCAAGTGTAGCTCTATCAACATGATTGAGGAGTACTGACCTTGGCCTTGATCACTGGGCTGAGGAGTTGTGTGTCTGGTTCCTTTACAGTAAAGTGACTTCCCCACTGTACACTATGGAAGGAAGTCACCCCCTTCCTGAGGACATGTATTATTTGGAATTATTATTCTTCATGGGGGTGTTGTCTCTTTTTCCCCATCAGTGTGGAGTCATAGGTATTTATTATACTAATATGCCCCTGGCTCATCTTGTGTATTTATTGGCCTCATCCTAAAATCATCCCTTTTTCTAAAGAGCCATGGTTTCTTTTGTTGGAGAATGGTATTAGAAACCAATATCTGAGTGCAAGACATTTTTCTAGATGCCTCTAGAATGTCATTTATTTTAGACTCTCCTAACTGATAGAGCAAAAAATATATATGTGTATACTAACCCATACATATCACATATATATGTAAAATATTTCTATATGTAACCATTTGTGTCTTTATGAACCTAAATATGAGTTTATCCTGATGTCTCCACTCTAATTCATTATCACATGGATCACTGTAGCTTCCTCCTCTTACTACAAATTCTCACTCCAATAGTGAGAAACCTGTCATACATCTACTTGATTGTTGCATTCCTGCAGACATCTACAACAATGTCAAAGTTGTTAACATGTATCTCTGTGGGAAACAACTTCATCAACTAGAGTATGGTGTGTATGTGCAATTCCTTTTGCCTTTCATCTTACACTAATTTCCAAAGATATATAGATCAGTACCTTTCCACCATCTTTGTCAGTGTGGTTGTTTCATACATTTTGCATACAGTTAGATTCTCTTGTTACAGTCTGTATCCTCCCCAGGGATCCCCCAGCTTTTAAAATTTGCCTACATTAGGGTTAGCACTTTTTACTGTACAGTCCTATGGATTCTGATAAATGAATAATGTCTTGTATCCACCAGTACAGTATCATACAGAGTAGTTTCATTGCCCTAAAAATCCCCTGGGCTTCACATATTCATCCCCCTGCAAACTCCTGGCAATCACTCTATTTTTAACAGTCTCTATAGTTTTCATTTACCTGAGTGTCGTATATCTGGAATCACACAAAAGTATTCTTTTCTCACCAGCTTCTTTCATTTATCAACATGTATCTAATGTTCCCACAGCTTGATTGTTCAATCCTTTCCACCACTGAATAATATTCTACAGTGGGATGTATCATAGTTTATCTATTCAGGCACTGAAAGACATTTTGACTGCTGCAGATTTAGACAAATTATGAATAAAGCTCAGATAACCATTTGCATGCAGGTTTTTACATGAAAATAGGTCTTCAAGATTGCATTGACTCTTTTCACCCTTTGTGTTTTCATGTATATTAGAATAACTATAATGCCACACACACACATACACACACACACACGCACACACATTTCTATAAGAATCCTGACTCAGATTACTTAAACACTATGATCATTTGGGAAGAACTGGCATCTATGATACTGTCTTGCAAACTGTGATTATAGTATTTCCCTGTCACAGTATCTGTAGTATATCTCATTGTTTGTTTGGGTATTTTTTTTTTGTATTTGTTTATTCTGGAATATTGAAATACTGTCCATTCTTGTACATTGACATTGTTTACAGGGATTTCAATACATTGACATTGTTTACAGGGATTTCAATAAATTCATTATTATAATTTTAATATTTTATAGATTCTTTTGGAATTTCTACATATACACATATTATTGGAAAATAAGGACAGTTTGATTTTTTCCATTCCTATCTTTATGCTTTTCATTTCTTTTCCTTACCTAATCGTACTGAATAAGGCCATCAGTAAAATGATGTATTGATATGGTGACAATAATTTCCCTTGTATCATTTCTGATCTTGGTGATAAACTTTCAATACTTCATCAATAATATTTCACCAAGATACTTACCTTAGAGTTTTTAATATACTCATTAGCAGTTTACTTTTCTTTTAATTCATGTTTCACTAAGATGTATTTTTTAAAAAATGAATATATACCATTTTATAAAACGGCTTTATATTCACTTTTTTCCAAATATGATTTCTAAAATTTTTTCTAGAAATGTTTTCTGTCAATTCAGTGAGTTACATGAATTGGTTTTGACTGTTAACATACCTTTTTTTTTCTTCCTGGAAAAACTTACTCATTATTTTTATCTTTTTTTTATGTACTACTAAATTCTGTTTGCTAAATTTTTATGAAAGAGATTTTGGCTGTAATGTATCTTTCCTAAAAATATTCTCTCAGGTTTTGGCATCAAGATTATAGTGATCTCATGTAGGATTTAGGAAATGTTCTCTCTCTAGTTTCTGTAAATGGTAGGATCAGATTGAAGATATTTGTTCTACATATTATTGGAAACATTAACAAGACAGGTAAACTGGGCTACAGTTTTACTTGTATAACAACTTTCAATAATAAAATTGATTCCTTTAATTGATATTTGACTGTACGGTATCTTTACTTATTTTTATTTCATGTTTGATAAGTTGCATTTATTTTCTAAAAACTGCCTCTATCATACATTTTGTCAAATTAATTATTATAAAAATATCCATCATATGCTCTTATTTCCTTTTTAATATAGTATGATTGATACCGACCAGTGTTCTTGGCCTTCCCCAGCATGTAGAAATTGACCAGAGGCCAGACAAGAGATTCAGGCAAGGCTTTATTAAGGCCCCTGCTGCAGCAGGGGTGAGCGAGAACAAACAACAGGTTCCCTTGCTTGCTTGCTCCCTGACGGGGCGGGGAGAGGGGGGGAAGCTTGTTCCTTATATGGGGTAAGGGTAGGGGTGTGTCCAGGGGTCAGGCCGGAGGCGTGGCTTAGGTGTTTTTCCCACCACTTAGGTGGTGTTGTGTGCAGGGGGCATGCGCAGTACCATATTTTTGCTCCAGGGTCTTCAGAAATGGCTGTTGGTTTTTTTTGTCGTTTTGTATCTTTTGGGTCCAGAATTTGCCCCAGCTGCACACGCACACAGTTATTGTTAGTCCCATATAGTTTTTTTGTATTTTGGTGCTTGAGGAGATGTATGTCCGGGTGCAAGCACCGCAACACTGCAGCAAAGGGTCCCAGGTCCCAGACCTGTCTCATGATTACATCTTCTGCATTCATGATGTTGGTAATTATATTTTTTCTACATTTTTTCTTAAGCATTTTGCTATGAGTTTATCAATTTTATTAATCTTTTCAAAGAGCCAACTTTTCACTTATTGATTTTTCTCTGTTTTACTCTTATCTTAATGTAATTAATTTCTGTTCTTATATTTATTATTTCATTTTGACTAATTAATTTTTAGGTTTGATTTGTTCTTTCCATTTCTTAAACTAGAAATTTAGATCATTGATTTACAGTGTTGTAATACAGTGTTGTATACTTTTCAAATATATGCTTACATAAATTCACACACTGATAACTACTTTTGCTGGTTCTCAAAAGTATTGATATGTTTTAATCTCATTATCATTCAATTCAAAATATATTTTATACTGGCACCACAGTTTCTTATTTGAACTATGGTTTATTTAGTAATCTCCAATTTTGTATCTAGACATTTTGGCATTTTTCTGCTTGTATTTTTTGTTTACTACAATTATTAGTATAATTAAATTAATATCTACCAAACTTATTTTCTCATCTCTTATATCTTCAGGTGGCATCCCTGGTCCTGAGAAAAGGCTGACTTCTTGGAGTCTAGCCCTTCACTCAGTTGGTAAGTGCCTCTGAGGATGGTTGCAAATACACAGCTAACAGATAATAGATTCCATCCTTTGGTAGAATTTTATTCCTGTTGGTCTGTGTTCCTCCTGAGGTCCTCTGATGCTTTTACACATATGATTTCCATAATTCGTTCAGCTTTTCCTGCCTATCTGAGTAAGATCATTGACCTGCCATAGACTATTCCAGTCTACTCACATTTGGAAGCTTAATAAACTTTTTATGCTACTCCTCCTGCTTTGAAAATTGTGTCTGTCTTCTATTTTCATGACATACCAAAATGGTATTCATGCATCTTTTTCTGTGGTACATCCCTCGAACTAATCTAAGCATGTTCATTACTTTCATGACCATAGATTAAGTTTATCAATTTATAAATAGCTTACAGTAAGAATATTAAATGAATTTATAGCGCATGCTTACTTTTTTTCCCTAGAAATCATTTTAAAGTTGCTGAGTTACTATCTCCAAAATAAATTGTTCTTCATAAGCATTTCTATTGATTGCATGTTTTAACTCCTTTTTTCACTTGTACTTGGTGCAGTATTGAAGGTCAAGGAATGCTCATCATTCTGTTCATCACTTCACTCAAGGGATTTGCATTAGCCAAAGGCGATAACAAGCCATGGGATCATCACATGAGGACTGTGATCTTTCAGTGCCTGTATCTGGAGACTGCATCTTTGTACACGCGGTGTGACAGTTTGCCCCACTTGAACCATGCAGCAGCCTAGCTACCCATACATTTAGATTTTCCTACCTGAAGACCCCTTCTTTCCAAATGTTAACCATATTTTTTCTCTCTCTTGTATAAACACATAATTTCATCCCAAATTTTCTCTTTTTGTCCCGCCATATTTTTTCACGTCCCTCTTGTAAATTGTTCATCCTCTTTCAGTTCACAGGTGTTCTCTCTTCAATTAAGACAATAATAATCATTATTATTTTACCACCACAAGAAGGTGTGGCTGTCAATAATTGTGAAGGGTGAGAAATTGAAATTTTACCCTACCTGTAGGCTAACAAAATAACCTGCCATATGTAGTTTCGCACTGACACAGTTTCCTGAATCAGAAACAAAGACTTTATCACTTAAGGTAAAAACAGTAGCTGGAGAGTCAACACGATGCTCATACTTGCCCCACCCCTCCCCAGATGTAACAGGAAGGTCCATCTCAAATCCTGCACACATGGTGGGCAGCACTCCTTCAGAAGACCACTGAGCTGGGGCTTCACTATTTTACAGTGAGTAAAAACAAGTCTGCTTTTTGTTACTTAATGCCCAAAACTTAGAGAGGTATGTCTACCTCGAGGTACAGTTTGCTTTTCTCCTTATCCTTGAGGGTGAAAGTTTGGGGCATTAAGGGAGCATGTTCAGTATTTTCACCAAAAGCATCTTTGCTGCACACTTTTCAACAACTATTTTTGCCACGTAACTAATTGGCCATAATGCAATTTTGCCATAACAGATAAAATAACTAGTTTACTGTTTGGTTTGAAAGTTTGGTTCCAATTTTTTGACAGTCTGGTTTCCTTTCTTCATTGACCCCATATTCCCATTTTTATATTACATAAATCTTAGCCCTCATAATGGTTATACAGTGACCAGTAGATATGGCAGTCTTAAAATAGTGGATGATAACTATGTATGTCAACTTGATAGAACATACTATAATAAAACTTACTGAAAGTGTGAAATAAAAAAGTGTGAAGCCAGACTGCAACTATAGTGGAAAATAATAATATAACTGTTTGTAAATTCTTTGGTGATCTGAAGGCACAGAATTGAAGCCACATTTCCCATAGAAATTTGGTATGTTAATGAACAGACAACTGACAATATTCCAAGAACAGTGTAGAGGCTTCACAACCCAATACAATGCTTAGTTTACAGATATGCATCCTGGTATTTGGAAACTGATACCTCTGTTAATGAAGAAGTTTTAGTAAAAAAAAAAAGTGTTATGCTGAAAGAGGAGATGAAGTTATGAGAAACAAATTATGAACAAAAAACTTGGACAGACTTGGAAGACAAGTGCTTGGGTACAACCCACAAAATAAAACCAGTTGCTTGCACAGTATTGCCATGAATCCACACACATTTTAAATATATTAAAATATTTTGTATTTTTTCAATAAAGTCTTTTTAATTTGTTATTCATTTCTCATGTTTTACGTTTATGTCCTTTTGAATGTCCCTCTTTTATTTTTTGTTATTTTACATTTTACAGAAAAATTGCCTTAAGGCCACTGTTGTGCAGTAAAAATGTTTGTGATGAAAGTGCTTGCAACAATGATGTCTACAGCAAAGATGCTGACTATGGAAATTCCCAGACCCTTGAAGGAGATCCTCATGAAGTAAAGACAGATTAAGTATTTTGCCTCTGATCACAAAGGTACAAGTAGTCGGGTTATGACTAAATCCAAGCACTTCTTAATCCTTATTTCCATTGTCTCCAGGAAAAAAAAAATATATCAATAAGGTGGCTAAGCAGCCACCTTAAATCATGTATTTTAGTCCTGATTTTTATTCCAATGTTACTTCCTCTTTCCATATCTTCTCAAATTCCTGAAAACATTTAACCTTGACTGATTCCTCTCCCAGCAGAGAATCTGTTTTCTGACCATAGAAAATGTATTACTACCCAAAGTCATTCCCATAAGCTTAGTAATTAACATGAACTATTGATGATCTACTATGTGTATCAGCTGGGGATTTGTCAGCTAATCAAACTAATCTAACAGTGGAAATGCTAAACATACTTGTTCCATTGTTGAATAATTCATAAACATAGCAAAAATCATTTTATTCTGACATCTTACCCATTTTTAACTCCTAAAAGCAATGTTTCTAGTCTCTTCTGGAAGAAATTTGCAGTCAAGGAACCAATTATTCAATTCAATTACCATCAATGTCAGCATATGCTCCTACAATATGTGCTAATTATCAAGTTCATTATAATTTCCTAAGTAAGCAACATATTTAGGAATGTTTTGTTATTTAAAATTTAACATAATTGATGTTGTTATGTTTTTGGTGAGAATTTGATGACAGCCTTGGGGATGAGAACACCTGTTTTGTATCTGACTGTCAGCTCCATGTCTTATGGAGAATCATACTTCCCTTCACTTTGTAAGTTATCTGTCTTGCAGTTTCATCCTCGTAATTTTGATGTTAGCTGATTGTACCTTTGAGCCTCTGGTTCCTGCTTTTGAGGATCCTGGAAGTTATACTAAATCTTAAAATTACTGTCTTTATTCCCTTATCTGGCCCATCCTATTTGGAAACTTCAGGTAGTTCAATTTGGATTTCTAACACCTGCACCTGAAAGCATTCTGAGTTATACAGAATGTTGAGCCAGGTATGAGATGTTGTGGGTACAGACGCTAAAATATAGAACAAAGTGATTTGGGGTCTGCTCTGGAGTGTTTCCTTGGACCTTAACTGAGGGTCTTTTCACAAATACACATTATGGTATAGCCTGTCTAAATCCCTTGATCAGATAACATTTTTACCACTACAATATTTAGAGCTCCCTGGAATTATAATGCTGTTATTCTTGACCCTGTAAAGAAAATCTTTAATCCATACCTTTCATGCTTCTATAAAATGAGAAAGAAATTCACTCCATCCCTGGATCCAGTGTTATTTGGCCCCTGGCCTCTTCCTCAGGGCCAGGGAAAGATGGCTCTGGGGCTACCTCTCCTGCTCACATACTTCTCACTGTTGTCAAAGTTTAATGTTCTTTCTATTAGGATTTTTTATAGTATGGATTAAAATTTTGTTTAGCCTAGATATACAATGTGAAATTCATAAGCTCCATATATACTTTTGAAGAAGGAAAAAACTGTTAAATCTTTTTTCTGGGAAAATAGACATTTTTCTATTTTTTTGAGGAAAATGAATCTACTGAATTAACTAAAATGAATCATTTAGCGGAAAGAAAAACAATAAATGTCAGTGTAATAACATTTTCTCCAATAAAACATTTTAATCAACTGAAAATCATTAACACAATGAAGGTCACAGAAGTGGTTAGGAGATGTATTCTGGAGAGATATTCAGCTCTTGAAAATTCCCTTCAGTTACCCTCTTTTATAAACTAAGAGAATTAGGCGAACCAGGTGTCAATGCACAATCATTCTTATTGTAGCCACAAGGCAATTCTGTCCTGGAATCTATATTTATTAATAGACAATAGCTAAGCCAAGAGACTCCTACTGGGATTTGTTTTACTCAATTTTTCTTGAGTAAGTAAGGTGCTTTAAAATATTTAACTGAATATATTTCTGAATAGTTTCCTTGTGACTTACTTGACATGCTGCCATTACCACAAACATGGCTCAATTAGGGCATTTTTAACCTGTCAGAAATCCATGGACATGCCTCCGATCAGTGAGTGTCTGCTGTTATGAAAGTGAAAAGCCTGTCCATCAAAAAGTTTACACAGTGCTAAGAACACTTTTATGTCTTCTATTTAAAACTGATACAATAAAGGAGTTTCTTTCCTCTCTTTTGAGTGTCACCCAAAATAGCAAAAGTTGTAAAGATAAATAATTAACTTAAGTGAAATCAGGAAACAAAGCTCCATATCAAGAATGGTGAAGAAAACCCCATTAAATACTGACTAATTTGGACTTCAGTCCAGGAGAAACTTGAGCTGATACACACTATCTTGAACCTCAGGAAAAATACCCACTGTCCTAAGATGAGTGTCATTGCTTTAAAAGGTCTATCCAACAAGTTGTTAAATGAATAAATAAATATAGGGGCCTACCAAAGGCAAAGCAGAGAATGCTCTGAAACAGAAAGAGAAAAAAGTCCAATGCCCATTTCTTATTATTTATGACCACCAAGTGGCAGAGGTGAAGTAGCATGAAGGGGGCAGAAATCAGGATAACAATCACCATACATGCACACAGAAAGCAGCAGGCTTCATGGGCCTTAGTGAAGAAAGAGAATGCTAAGATCTGAAAATAAAAAGAAGGAAAAGAAAAAGAGAACAACAAAAAAACTGTCACTAGAGAAGAGGACAGAGAAAATGCAACTGGAAGCTTAGCAATTCACCTTGCCCCAAGTCTCAATCTGTCTGGCCTACAATATTCTTCATCAATTGGTTGGTTCTCCGCAAAGGCGAATCACAATAAAAAAATTATGAAACAAAGAATTGTCTGCTATTTCTTATCCAAGGATGGCATTTACTATGAGCTAGTGACTTAAGAGAGCTTTTCACTCTTCCATTTTCCAAATGAAGCTATTATAGTGTTTATATTGTTTATTCTCAACCACTTTATATTAGATGTGTTTGGAGGAGATAAAAAAAAAAAGTCAGGATCAACAACTATGCACAGTGAAGAAGTGTTTATATCACCCAGAAATTCTGGACTGCTTCTCAAAGATAAAAGTAAAACCTCGATGAGGCTTTGAGGTTTTCACCTCTGGAGATGGGGAAATTTTCCTTTATATATATATATGAAAAGGCTGTGCATGAAAATTTGAAAATCTCAGTGCAGGGTGTGAGGGCTCCAGCAAAGACTAGTATTTGACTCATTTACCTCTTCTTACTTAATAGGATTGTTATGTTGCTGGGAGTGACATTGTGCTCAGATTTTTTAAAGTCATATTTGCTTGCCTTTCTTGAAGAAGAGAGCAGCCAATTACATGTAAGTGATAGTTTTTTGATGAGATATCCAGGAAAGTCTTAAAGCTGTATTTATATAATGGAATTCACCGTTTTTACCCTCCCCTTTACTTTATGTTCCTAACTGCAAAAGAACTGTGAGGATTGACATTCCAGGAGCTGTCAAGTGACTACTAGATGATGTTGACAGTGGAAGTCCACGTTAAGGATGCTAAGGAGAGAACTGGTTCTGGGATCCCTATCCCTGGGATTGCTATATCCACTATGGACTGCTTAACATCAAACTTCATGATATGTGTATATATATATACACACACACACACACACACACACACACACACACACATATATATATATATATATATATATACTGGAAATTATATATGGAGAAATCTATGCATTCATAAATCTTAAGTGCACAATTTGATGAGTTTTCATAAATGTATACACTCATCTAACCACCATACTACAGTCAAGATATAGAATATTTCCACCACCCAGAAAGTTCACTCATGTCCTCTTCCAGTTAATCTTGCTCATTGTTCTTATTCCTAATACCATAGATTATTTTTGCCACTTGTTGGAATTCATATAACCGAAATAGTAAAGTATACGATTTTTGTGTTAAGCTTTTTAAAAACAACATAATGTTCTTTGGAAGATTGGCCTATGTTATTGTGTATATCAATAATTTATGTTTATTGCTGAGCTGTATTCCATTGTATGAACACATCACAATTTGTTTATCCATTGTCTTCTTGGTTAATATTTAGGGTGTTTCCAATGTTTGGATACTTTGGCTTCTATGAATAAAACTTTTATGAACATTTGTTTATAAATCTTTGTGTGAACATATAATTTTATTTCTCTTAAGTATTTAGGTGTAGGATATACAGAACAATAATTACTGAGCCATGTATTTATCAATATGAGGAACTTACAAAAACTTCTACAAATTGGTTAGTGCATTTTATAGGCCTTTCAACAATACGTGACAGTTTGATTGGTCCCACATCCCCATCAATATTTGGAAGTCCCATAAATCTTAATTTTACCCATCTTAGTGGGTTTGTAGTAGTATATTTATGTAATATTAGTTTGCATTTTTCTAATGAGTCACAATGTTGAGAATCTTTTCATGTGTTTACTGGCCATTCATGTCCTCCTTTGTGATGTGGCTGTCAAGTTGTTTGCCCATTTTTAATATATTCTTTGACTTCTTATTACTGAGTTGTAAAAATTCTTTGTATATTGTGGACACAAGTTCTTTGATCAAATGTCTATATGTGTGATTTAAATATATCTGTGTGTGTGTGTAGTATATATTCTGAGTATGTAGCTTGCATTTTTAGTTTTTCAATGGTTAGTTTAGATGATCAGAAGTTTTCAATATTGATGGAGTCAAATTTATCATTTAAAAAAATTTTGATGTTAATGCTTTTTGTGTTTTCTCTAAGAAATCTTTGCATTCACCAACATTGTGAAGATATTCTGTAATTTGTCTTGTAGAAGCTTTATAGTTTTAATTTTTATATTCAAAACTATGATACATTTTTAATTAAGTTTTCAGTGTTGCAGGAAGTCGTCAATTATGCATTTTTTATAATCATATCTGGTAGTTTCAGGACTATGTGTTGTAGTAGAAGTAAGATTCTTGTAGATAGCACATAATGGCTTAATTATTAAAATCACTTCTGCTATTCTTTGTCTTTATTTGATTTTTTAGATCTTTTATATTTAATGTTATTATTGACAGACTAAGATTTAAGCTTATCATTTTATTTGTTTTCTATTTGTTCTATCTTTTTTCATTTTATGTTTCTTCTTTTATCGTATACAATGGGAAGCCACTGTTGAATTTTATCAGATGAGTGGTAGGATCCTGTTTTCAATTTAGGAAGACATTTCTGGTTCATCTTAGGAGACATATTATGACTTATGGAAGAGTGAATCACAAAAACCAATTAAGAAGATATGGTACTACTTCAGTGGTAAAGGATGGAGAATTGCCGATGAATAGTGACAATGAGGATGGAAAAAGGTACATGAAATCAGATATATATTAAATGCAGAAAAAGCCAGTTTTGCAAAGAATTAAGGTGGAGTGAAAGAATGAAGGAGAGAGGAATATAAATGTTTTTTTTCAGGACCCTAACAAGAGTAGCTGTGTAAATACATTTGGTATTTACTAAAATGAAAGATGGAAAATAATAGTTTTAGAACAGGAAAATAAGTGTTTGGATTTGGAAATATTTGGTTTTAAATTCCCTAAAGCATTTAGTGTCAATGTCATATGGACATTTGTACTAGTGAAAAAAGAAGAAAAATAAGAATAATGTGCATATATATGGTGACTGAAGTTATAGGATTGCTTAAGAATACCTGAGAATATACTGCAGGATGAGAAATGAAGAGACTCCAACAATAAACTGTAGAAACTGTTAATAACCAAAGATTATTAAAGGAGAAGCTGGAAAAAGTACCGAATAGGACAATCAGAAGTAAAAGGAAAATAGGAGATACTGGCAAAGAAGGCAAATGAAAATGCATTTAAGAAGAAGAAAATTATTCATTCTACCAATTGCTGGTGAGTAATAAGTGAAATGAAAGTATAAAAGACATTGAACTTGACAATTTGAAGGTCAGAAATGACACTGATAACTCCAGTGAAGTGATATGGATGGAAGCAGATTCAAGTGGGCTGGGGAGTCAATGAGAAAATTTCAGGTTCAGGAAAAATGGGGCAAGGTTATGCAGAATTTTTGCTGTACAAATCTTTGAAATGCTGTGCAACTGCAAGATTTTTTAAAAGTGCACTTTGGAGCTGCAAAAAAAAAAAAAAAAAGGGACATTCCTAGTATCAGAAACAAAGAGGCAGTTTAGAGCTACAAAGGAAGGATAGGACTGTGTCATACAGAGTAATGGCTTTAAATACCCATGAAGGAAAATATGTGGCTTGAAGTTAGAACTGAGACGCCTGTATAACAGATAGAACCATTAAGGGAATCCAGAAAAAAGTCTGCTTAATGGCTCAAAAAGACAATGAAGATTCATGACACTCTCAAGTCTATAAGTTAAAAAGTAATAAAGTTTAACATGGAAAATCTAAACTCTAGTCTTAATTGTTAAATTGGTGTGAAGTCTGAATTTATATTGCTTATCTGAAGGTAAAATTTATAAGCTAAGGGATTTACATAAAACTTAAAGTCTGGCAGTGGCAAAGCTGGAGAAACTCCCTAAGTCCAACCATATAGGATCCTCTAAGCACACATATAAAACCACTTCACTGAATAAGATCTCACAGTAAATAAATACAAAACAAGAAGAAAAAAACACCATGAGGAAATGTTCATAAAAAATAAAAGAAGAACTAATATACCAAGCACTAGGACATATTAAAAGAATAGCTTAAAAATATTAAAAACACAAAATGGCATCCATTATATACCAGAAATGAACAACTAAAAAAGTAACAAAAAAGTAAAAATAGGAGAAAATTGCAGATGAAACATTCATATAATTGGCCCCTTTACAAAACAAGCAGAAGCTGGTAAACAGTTATAGAATCAACATTCTTAGAACTGTGAAATCGAATCCAAAATGTATAGCAACCATAGAACTCCTTTGCAGAGAAGAAGGTGGCTGAATTTTGGTAAGAGAGTGTTGTGGCAATTTCCTTCACCTGCATACCATCTACTATATTCCAGTGCAGGGCAGCAATCCCCAGACAGCACTCTGAGATCCTGCAGCAGCTTGCTGATGCCAGGTCATTAGTACCGATGGGATTTTCTTTTCTTAAATTACCCTAGTTGTGCATTTTGACTTGTTTGGTGTTACCCTGAGGAACTGGCATAGAGGTTGAGGTTTGTTGTACTGCCTCTTCCTCCCTACCTTGGGCTGGTACAGCTATCTGAGCAGCAGTGGTATCTGCAAAGTATTCAAAGACCCACTTCTTGTCCCCACCTGGGCCAAGAGATGGCAGATGGAGCAAGGGGTGTGCAGTCCCAGTTTATGCAGGAGAAGGCAGAGGAGGAAATCTCTTATGGAATAAGGACTTGGAAGAGAAAATGTAATGCATTTACCCAGGACTGGACCCCTGCTCAAAAATTATCTGAGATGAACTTAGACTTGCACCTCTGGCAGATCTGTGGAGTCTGTGCAAGCACGAGGTGAAGACAAAAGAAAATCTGTGGGCAGCACACTTAATATTGAAGCAGTGCTCCAGCTAAGCAGTTAGCAGGACAAGCTGCAAAGAACAGGCAAGTAATATTTTCTTTTTTTCTATTTGGCCCCAGGTACTTAAGGAAATTTCTCTTAGGTGACTGGCTGATCACTGAGATAATGAAACAGATACTTCAGTGAACACACATGAAAGCCTAGAAGGAATTTTTTTTTTTTTTTTTTTGCAAAAAGAGTTTAGGAATGTCTCAAAACAAATAAGACAACAAAAGACTTCAACAACCACCAATAACAAATCCTGGGGAAGAGGAACTATGTCTTCAAGAATTATGACATTATAATATTCAAATATCCACTTTTCAGCAGCAACAAAAAATTATATCACACAAAGAAACAATACAGTATTTTCCACTCAAAGAACAAAAGATGAATTGACAGAAACTGTCCCTGAGGAAGACTGGATATTGGACTTGCTAGACAAAAATCTTTAAATCAACTATCTTAATATGCTAAAGAGCTAAAGGAAACTATGGGCAAATAATTAAAAGAAACAAGTAAAATTATGTCTGAATAAAATGAGAATATCAATAAAGAGATATAAATGATTAAAAGCAACCAACTGCAGAATCACAGAGCTGAAAGCACAATAACTGAAATGTAAAAAAAATGTCTGGAGGAATTCAATGCCACATTTGAATGGAAAAAGAAAAAATCCGTGAACTTGAAAACTAGACAATTGAGGTTATTCAATCTGAGGAACAGAAAAAATGAAAAAAAGTAAAGCATCTAAAGGATCTATGGGATATCAACAAGCATACCAATACACATGTTATTGGAATCCCAGAAGGGAAAGAGAGAGAAAAGGTAAAACAAAACAAAACAAAAAGTTGAAGAATTATGGCTGAATAATTTCCAGATTTGATGAAATATGTGAATCTACATATGAAAAAAAATCAATAAACTTCAAGTAGGATAAATTCAAAGATATCCACACTAAGACTCATTATAATCAAAAGATTGAAAGGCAAAGAGAGAGAGAGAGAGAATCTAGAGAGCAGCAGGAGAGAAATTACTTGTCACATAAAAGGGAATCTCAATATGGTTAACAGTCTATATTTCTTTAAATACAATGAAGATCAGATGGCACTAGAGTAACATATTTAAAAGCCTGTAGAAAAAGAAAGGTTGTCAACCAAGAATTCTATATCCAGAAAAATTATCCTTCAAAAATAGAGGAGAAATTAAAATATTCCAAGTAAACAAAAATCAATGGAGTTCGTTGGCAGTACATAAAGACTAAAGAGAGTGCTTTTGCTGAAATAAAATGACATTAGAAGTAAGTCAAAGCCATATAAAGAAATAAAATATCTGGAATGGTAACTACATAGATAAATTAAAAGCCAGTATCATTTTAATTTTTTATTTGTAATTCCTTTTGTTATTTCCTTCATTATTTAAAAGACAAATTATTAAAATAATTGTAAATCTATGTTGATGGGCACAAAGTATATAAAGATGTAATTTTAACAATAACAACAACAACATAAAAGAGATTTTGTTTGCTATTGAAGCTAAGTTGGTATCAATTTAAATTAGATTGTTATAAATGTAAGATGGTAATTTTAATCCCCATGGTAACCATTAAGACAGTATCTAAAAATACAAATATGCAAAATAACACAGGGAAAAAATCAAATGGTATACTACAAAAATCAGTTAACATAAATGAATGTAGTAATAGAAGAAATGAGGAATAAAAATAGACATGCACAAACAAATAGTAATATGAGAAAATTAAGTTCTTCCTTAGCAGTGATTACTTTCAATATAACTAGGTTAAATTACCTAATTAAAAGACAAAATTTGGAAGAATGGGTAAAAAAATGATCCAATGATATTCTGTCTGCAAGAGACTCACTTTATATCCAAAGACACACACAGGTTTAAAATGAAAGGATGGAAAAAGATATTCCATTCAAATACTAAGCAAAAAACAGCAAGGGTGGCTATATCAGGAAAATAAAATTTGAGTCAAAAAGTTTCACAAGACACAGAGAAGGACACTATATATTTTTAAAAGGGTCAACTGATACAACAATTATGAATATGTACACACCAAACAATATAGCCCCAAAATGTGTGAGGAAGAATTGACAGAATTGAAAGGAGAAAACGTTCTACAATAATAGTTTGAGACTTCAACATCCAATTTCAATAATGGAAAGATCATTTATACAGAAGATTAATAAGGAAATAGAGGATTTGAACAACACTGTAGACCAACTCCACCTAACAGACATACATGGAACATTCTATCCAACACAGAATAAACATACTTCACAAGTGAACATGGAACATTCTCCAGGAAAACCTTATGTTAGGCCACACAACAATCTCAAATATAAAATTTACAAAGATTATAATCATGCAAAATAACTGATAAGGGTTTAACATATAGAATATACAAAGAACATCTACAGCCAAACATGAATGAATAATGCAGAGGCAAGTGGTTATCATTATAAAAATTTTTATAACGTGTTCCCATCACATGGCAGAAAACAGAATTTCCAGCTGGACTGAAGATGTAAATGTGAAAAGTATATTAAAATAGTTATAAAATTGATATGTACTCAGCTAGGGAATAATTTGCAGTAAACAAAAATCAATATCTTACAAAAGTCTTTGAACATTTTGCCTTAAAATTATAAATTAATATACCAATGACAAGAAAATTTTAAGAAGTACAGGAGAAATTACAAAAAATAAAATTAAAAAATTTATGGATAAAAATGAAATACCTATGATGACTATAAATTTTGAGGACATAATTAAAAATGAAAGTAATTTTTAAAAAAACTTGTGTAACTCAACTAATATTATTTAGAAGGTAATTTTATGTTTAAACTCATATTAGAAGTGAGGAATTACTAAAACAATAGAAATATACAATAAAGTACATGCAACAAATGTATAAGCATGGAAATATTAGATCTAAGAATATAAATTAATTAATTAACAGAAAGAATAAAGAGATTCAACAAAACCAAAACCTTGCTCTTTGAAAATACTACACTGTCTACAGACAGGACAACATATTTAGGCAATTCTTCCACATGGAAAACTGAGTCTAGAAGGATATTAATCAGGAGAGTGATATCTCTATATAAGGTTATCTCTCTACATAATGTTTGTAAACTGAGGTGGCGAGAGGAAGGCCAGTAAGGAGATAAAATAATGGCCACTTTGATTTAAAGTGAGGACAAAAAAAAATCAACAGGAATTGGTGATAGATTTTATGTAAGTTATGTTAAAGATTAAGGAATACCAGGTTTGATGATTGAACAATGGGTACAATTTTCGTAAATAGGGAATGATAGGGGAAGAGTGGGGTAAAGTCTTTAATAAAATGTCACTGATGGACCTCTTAAGTTTGTGATGCTAATAGTGATGACAAGCACATTGGGAAGAAAGGCTGTCAGTTTTGCAGTACAAGACCATTATGTCACTAACGTCATGAGATGGTGCAGTAGTCTTGTGAATAGGCTCTTTTTCTGGGTATCAAGAACTATGGGTATCCTGAGGTTGTTACTGATGCATTTTTGGGGTTTATATATAAGGACCACACCCAATAGATAGGAGCAGATGGCAAGAGAAAACCTTAGACCCTGACAATTCCCAGAGCTATAATCTCCACCCTATATTGCCCTGCACCAGATGTCTATCTTGTTTCTGCCACTATTTTTTAGGTCTCTGTTACCTATAGTTGAATCTAATCATAACTGATAGAGAATCTCCGTGCTATTATTGAAATTTTATTTGAAACTTTTAACTTACTAAGAAATGAATCAAATTTAAGGATTCAAAAATAGAAGAGTGAAATTCACAAGACTTAAACACAGGTTTCTATCCAATTTGGACACTAATTCAGGAATTTTGTAGCATATTACACAGTTATGCAGAGTCTATAAATTGTAGTAAAACACGATCTTAAAAAATTTTGCTCTGTAGTTCCACTTTTAATTCAACTCTTATCAGTGCAAGAAAATATATTTCTTGAGGCATATACTTCTCCCAACAGTTCAGACTAAAAATCTTGTCATGGATATTTTTATTTTCTGTTATAGCCCTGTTATATGGTCTAAAGTATCTGTTTCCCTGTAGAAGACATACACATGCAATACAAAAAGTCCTCATCCCTAGTGTGTTAGCCAGAGTTCTCCAGAGAAATAGAACGAATATGATATATATAGAGAGAGATACCTAGATAGATATGAAACTTTTTGTGAGAATTTGCTCACATGATCATGGCATCCTAGAAGTTCCACGATCTGCTATCTGCAAACTGTAGAACCAGAAAGCCAGTGGTGTAATTCAGTCCATTCTGAAGAATCAGGACACCAATAGTGCAAGTCCCAAAGCCTGAGAACCAGGAACACCAAAGTTGGAGGGAAGGAAAAGACAGACATTTTTAATTCAAGCAGAGTCAGTTTACCTTTGCTCCACATGTTTGTTTTATTCAGGCCCTCCTGGATTGGATGCTACTCACCCACATTGGTGAGGGCAATCTTTTTTACTCAGTTCACCAATGCAAATGCTAATATCTTCCAGAAACACCCTCATAGACACACCCAGAAATAAAGTTTAATCAGCTATCCTGGTATTCCTTAGCCCAGTCAAGCTGACACATAAGATTAACTAACTAAAAACTTTCCCTCTGCTCTCTGAGACTGGCAGTTGGAGGCCTACAAATTAAACTGATTACTAGAAGAGAAAAAAAAATATTCCTAGGTATATGGCAACCAACAAAAGAAGTAGGTAGCTTACTAAATGGTTTGAGCTGGAGTTTTCCATACCTGACTTTCTTGGGAAAAGAGGGTACAGAAAAGTCTTCTGTGGGAAGAACAAATAGGTTTCCTTAGGGAAGATGAATGGGTTTTCAGGACAAACGAGAGTTAAGAAAGTTTGCGATGTTTGTTTATATAGGTAGGGGTGGAATTTCTAGCTGTTTCCTGGTCCTAATGCACCCCCAGAGAGGGGATTTATGTTAGGTTTAATCTCAGTCTTCTTCTTAAGAGTAGATCTGCCCTGAAACCTTATTTCCCAGAAGTTGCTATTTTTAGTCAAATAAGGGGATCTCCAAGAAGACTTCTTTCTGCATCTTTTGAATCTAAAATGTTTTCAATTTAAAGTAATCTTCACATCAACTCTGGGGTCCCAAGTTGGACCCACACTGTCAAGAAACTGGACCAATGAAATTTTGCGCTATTTAAAATAACACTTCAGAAAAAGACACTTTAAACAAATCTCTATAATGAGGGGCCAGCGGTTGATGCCTCAAATTTCACCTCCACTTCTCTGCTTCCTTGAAGCTGTCATGTCCTCTTGGAACAAATTAACCAGATTCTGGAAGGGTTCACTTGGTTGCTACCTTGTTTATGCAAATAGGGAAGTTTAAAATATTTCTACCTCCTTCACTTTTTGAAACATTTATTGCTGTGTAAAAGGAATGACATGGCATAATTGGACCCATTTGCATGAGTTTCCCACCAAGAATGCAACCTCTTATTCCTGAGGATACAATTTTTGGAACACTTCTGAGGTGGCCTTGATCCAGATCTGCTAACGAAATTTGTTTTAAGGTTTGTACAGGAGAACATTTTATGTTACCATTTTCACAAAAATGGGTCTCTTTCTGGAGGAACCAGTGTGGGACATAAAAGTTTGCCTCATTTGGAACCTTAGCTATGTTTTTCTGAGGCTGACTTTTCTGAGTCACCCCTCACTCGGTCAGAACTGTCAATATTGGAGTAATTGGAGTTTCGCATTTTGTCCTCATGCAGTCCACTGCCCATCCATCTAAATCAACTGACCGAACATATTTCATTTCTACTAATTAACACCAGCATTTCCACCCTCAACATAATAAATTCTCCTTTTGATCAATACTGCCAATGAAACAGTGACCTCATTTTCCTTGGTGCCTCCCTGCAGGCAGGTGGAAACCATGGGTGTTCTCTTTGGATGAGGTCTGAGGCTAAGGTACAATTTAGCTGAGAAGGAGCAGAAAGGTCTCACTTGACAGGTGTAAACAATTAGACAAACTGAAAAGAGTCAACAAAGTTTTCACCCAAATTAGTCAATGATGTAAGCTATTTCTAGACTATTCCACTTCTTTCATTCTATTTTATTCTAAAAATTTCTACATTTCTTTAAAAATTAATGTACATATATTTTAGGCATATTATTATTCTTAAAAAAAGACTAAACACATGCTAATATTAATTGTGTTTATCTCTAAGAAGTGAGTTTTAAGTGTGTTTTTAACTTAATTGCCTGTTAAGTTCTCTATTTTTTGAATTTTCTGCAGTAATATATAACTTTGATAGAAAAGAGAGTCATTTAAAATCATCATATGAAATTGTATATCTTGGATTATACTTGGAATAATAGGATAATTAGATGAGCACTTTAGTAGATAGGATCATAAGTTACTCTTTCCCCCGTCTCTATGTTTTTTGTATATTCTAACATTTCTCCATGTTTTCTTGTGCAATGAAAACACAAAATGTTTTACAAACTTAAAGATAGAATTATCGATGTTGCTCCACACAAGTTTTCTAGGACTCTGAGGTGTAGCAACAGCGGGTTATGATAACAAGGCTCAGAAGCCAGGGACCAAAGTGTCGAGGAGGAAAAACATTCCTTTCTCTTCTAACCTCCTAGGCTCTCTGACTGGGGACTTGCAAGTCACACTAAGAAAAGAGAGATTAACAAGAAAAAACAAATGCAGTTTGTTAACACGTGCAGCACAATATCCCCGGGAGAAAACTCAGTGATGAGTAATTCAAAGGGGTGGTTAGAGCTCAGGCTTCTATAGCATCTTAGCACAGGGCTAAAATGTGGAAAGTGACATGACAAAGGAAAAGGGGTTTAGACTTTCAGAGGTGGCAAACTGTGAGACGAATTTATGGGGGGAGGAATAAATGACAAGGTTTAATCTAGTAAGGGTTTTTTTGTGCAGGTCTGTCTTCTTAGTCATATAATTCCCCTGGAAGAGGGAATTTATACAAGTTCTCATTTAAGTTTCTACTTCTAGTCAGATTAAAAAAGCTCCAAGAAAGTCTTCTTTCTGTGTCTGTTGATTCTCTTTTGCTTCCAGCTCAAAATAATCCTTATGCCAAAGAGACATATTTTGTGGTGAAATAATCTGATCCCCTACAGGAGAAAACTTGGGAATTTATATTTTTGGCTGTAATTTCACATCTACTTGGAATTTTTTGATACTTACTGCCCAGAAATCAAATATTCTCTGTCTTTATTTAGTACAAATTCTTTGTCCTGTTCTTTTGTTCTGACATAAAATTTCCTGTAGCCTAATCCTTAAATGGGTTAAGATGACATATAAAATTGAAATAGCCGATTGCAAATTTTCTCCGGGAACAATAAGCATTTTGACCGACTTCACTGAAATACAAAAGGATTACAATATTTCCTAAATATAATAAATATTTTCTGGGTTGATGCCTTTGTATTTCATTTTTAAATAAGAAAGATGCAATCTCTCAAGATTTAGATATGTACATGCCCCCACCATCAAGGAAAAAACAACCCAACCCAAAATTGATAATTTTAAATAGGATTATCATCCAAGTATTCCAGCTGTCAATAATCTTTCTTTATAATCCTGTATGGCAATGATTTAATAACTCCCCAGGGAAAGTAAATTTTTCATTCCATCTACCAATGGATTTGCAGTAGATTGACTCAAGAGAAAAATCTTTGCAATGAAACAAGGTGAATCCTTGTTTGTATGGCGACCCCTATGAGATGTAATTATCAAGTGGGACAGGACCCCTATCCCCACTGTCTGTGGGAGGGCAGGAGCCTAACTTCCAAAAGTGCCATTTAGCAACACAGACTTTTTAATCACATGACCAACCTGCCTCACTTCACCTCTTCAGTCAATTGTCCTAATCCAACCTCTGTCTTTGAAAAGTTTGGGCTCATTGTTCCTTATTGATTGAATTTACAGGATTCTACAGGATGGCCAATAGAGCTATCCAGATGTAAACATGTGTAATTTTTTCTTAAAAGGGAAGAATAATCCCAATGGTGGTTCAGAGGTCAGCAGGGCTGCTACTGCCTGCAGGCATCCAGGGAATGAGACTGTCACCTGCTCAGTTCCAAAGGGGACAGGGGTGCAGCCCTGTTGGGCCCGGGGTGGGGGTGAGGGGACAGGACCACCACAGGGGGCTTGGAGAACAGAGCTTAGTGCCAAATAGGATTATTCTAGAGCCTTAAAATATAATAGAATTTGTCCTGTTAAATTTCAGACTTGCTTGGGACTTGTGACCTCTCTTTTCTACCCAATTACTCCCTTTTGGAATATGAGTGCCTCTGCTCTATATGTGCCAACACTTTTTTTAGAATTAGATAACTTGTTTTCTGGTTTCCCAGGTTCACAGCTTGAGGCAAATTTTGACTCAGGATGAATCACAACTCCTCTTTCACCCACACCTGATTTAGCTGATGTTTGGATGAGACTTTGGACTTGGAGCTGATGCTGGGATGAGCTAAGAGTCCTAGAACGGTTCAGATGGAGTGCATGTATTTTACATGTGAGGACATGAATTTTTTTGAAGGGTGGCACAGAGCACAGAGTGGTATGAACTGATTTGTATCCCCCCAAAATTCATATGTTGAAGTCTTAACCCCCACTACCTCAGAATGTGATTGTACTTGAACATAGGGTCTTTAAAGAGGAAATTAAGTTAAAATGAGTTTGCAAATGTGGACCCTAATCCAAACATGACTGGTGTCCTTATGAGAATAGATTAGGACACAGCCACACACAGAGTCCATCATGTGAAGACATAGGAAGATGACCATGTACCAGCCAATGACAGATGCCTCAGAAGGAATCAATCCTGCCAGCACCTAGCTTCCATAATTAGGAGAAAATAAATTTCTGTCATTTAAGCCTCCCTGTCTGTGGTACCTTGTTATGGTAACCCTAGAAGACTAATACAATATTTAAGAAGTTCTGATAGTTCATAATATGTTATGTTTTAAATAAAGCAAGTAAAACACTTTTTAAATGCCATGGGAACAAAAATGGCATTTTAGAAGCCTGGACATTAATGCAAGTTCAGAAGAAAATTTTCTGAATTATCTAAGTAAACAGTGAACTCTGAAAAGTCTTATTACATTAAGAAGATTATATTTTCTTTAGAATTATATATTTTGCTTATTAATCTTTTAGTAACTGTTGATTTAATTAAAAATATTGCCTAATATATTCCTTATATACTATACTCTGAGGAATTGCTAAATTTTTACCAACAGAGAGAATGTCTTATAACTTTAAGATGACATCACTGCTTAGCTAGTTAATGTTAGTGACATTAAAGATGGGATCCAAATAATTATGCAGTGCCACAGTCATACAGAATGCATCTTCTTCAAAGATACCGCCAAGGAAAAGCGGTATATGACATTATTCCTCAGGAGGGGATGAACTTCAGCAAAGCCAGATTCCTGGTCTGTCACACTAAGATTTATTGGTATGAGAAACTTATAGGTTTACTGGGGAAGAAGACACACATACAGACCTAAGATCCCATGAGCATTACCAGTCACAATTGCTACAAGAACTGAGAGAAATTGAACTCCAGAAATTGAGTCTGGAGACCCTGGGGGAGGTTGAACCACAAAGAGAGCTCCCTGGCTGGCCTCAAATCCCAGGAAGTGAGAAAGGAGATTTGAAAGTGACTTACAGAAGGAAGGAAGGGCAATGCTGATTTTAATATGTGATAATTTATGTTATACTTGGGATGACCACTGAAATAGTGAAATAAAAATTGACTTTTCATATGTTGTTATTAGCATTATTACTTGCCCATCAAAGAGGACAAAATTTGAAAAGATTTGTGTGAAAAGGGAGTGTAAATATACACCAATACAAGATGATAACCTAAGAGTAAGCTTTCAACAGAACCCACTATGCAGGTATAGTGGGCCACAAAAGGCCAAAAAAAAAGAAAAAAGGAAAAAGAAAGGAAGGAAGGAAGAAAGAAAGGAAAGAAAGAAAGAAAGAAAGAAAGAAAGAAAGAAAGAAAGAAAGAAAGAAAGAAAGAAAGAAAGAAAGAAAGAAAGAAAGAAGGAAAGAAAGAAAAAAAGGTGTGCTCCAAATTCTGATCACCTGAAGAGAGCAATTCCTTATTTGCATGGATACTTGGATAGCAACATGGACCACAGTTCAAAACTTCAGAACTGGCCAGCAAACTTAGATCTGTTATGAAATCTGTTATGAAAGAGGGGCTCCTATGCAAACCACTAGAAAGCATAAAAAAACACTTGAAAAGAGATTATACTGGGAAATTCCACTGTATTTATAATAAAAATGCCCTCTCATTTCTCACCAGGCCAACTCACACCTCTGGTGAGCTATGTGTGTATCATCACTTGAGCTGGATGAGGAAAGGAGAGAACTGTGTGTGGTTTTCCACGTGCATGCACATGAGAAGGAGTGTGGGTATCTTTGTAAGTGTTTGTAACATCTTATGATTCTATTTGTTACAAAGGTTGAACTAAAAATTCTGCCAAGAAATATCAATGCAAAAAATACATCCATTGCTCTAAAACTCTTAGAGGAAAACATAGGCAGAACACCCTTTGACATAAATCGCAGCAAGATCTTTTCCGATCCACCTCCTAGAGTTATGAAAATAAAAATAAACAAATGCGAGCTAATTAAACTTAAAAGCTTTTGAACAGCGAAGGAAACCATAAACAAAATGAAAAGACAGCCCTCATAATGGAAGAAAATATTTGCAAATGAAGCAATACACAAGGGATTAATCTCCAAAATACATAAACAACTCATGCAGCTCAATATAAAAACAAACAAACAAACAAAAAACAATTTAAAAAGTGGGTGGAAGATCTAAATAGACATTTCTTCAAAGAAGACATACAGATGACCAAGAAGAACATGAAAAGATGCTAAACATCACTGATTATTAGAGAAATGCAAATCAAAACTACAATGAGGTATCACTGCACACCAGTCAGAATGGCCATCATCAAAAAATCTACAAACAATGAATGCTGGGGAGGGTGCGGAAGAAAGGGAACCTTCCTCCACTGTTTGCAGGAATGTAACTTGGTGCAGCCACTATGAGAACAGTATGGAGGTTCCTTAAAAAACTAAAAATAGAGCTCGCATATGATCCAGCAATCCCACTCCTGAGCATATATCCAGAGAAATCCATAATTCAAAGAAATAGATGCACCCCAATATTCATTGCAGCACTATTTGCAATAGTCAAGACATGGAAGCAACCTAAATGTCCATCAACAAAAGAATGGATAAAGAAGATGTGGTACATATATACAGTAGAATATCACTCAGCCATAAAAAAACAACAAAATAATGCCATTTGCAGAAACATGGATGGCCCTAGAGATTGCCATACTGAGTGAAGTAAGTCAGACAGAGAAAGACAAATATCATATGATATTGCTTATATGCAGAATCTTAAAAAAGGGTACAAATTAACTTATCTACAAAATAGAAATAGAGTTACAGATGTAGAAAACAAACTTATGGTTGCCAGGGGGTGAGGAGGGGAGGGATAAATTGGAAGACTGGGATTGACATGTACACATTACTATATATAAAATAGACAACTAATAAAGATCTAATGTATAGCGCAGGGAACTCTACTCAATACTCTGTAATGGCCTATATGGGAAAAGAATCTAAAAAGAGTGGATATATGTATGTGGATATATGTATATTTATAACTGATTCACTTTGCTGTACACCTGAAACTAACACAACATTGTAAATCAGCTATACTCCAATAAAAATTTTAAAAAATTAAAAAAAATACATCCATTACTTAATTCAATAATGTGTATACATTCTAAAGCCTTGACAGGAGGGGTGGGCAGGGAAGTGCTTGGAGGTTCACAGCAAGGGCTCTGGAATCAGGATACCTTGGCAGGTTTCCAACTCTGCTGGTCTCAAGTGACATGGGCTGCATCATATAAGATCCCAGAACTTGTTTCTTCATCTCTGTAATGGGGATAATATTCTTTTATATAACTGGTATGATAAGTGACATAATGTATTCAAAACACCTAACGCTGTAGCTGACATTACATTAAGTGCTTTATAAAATGTGGCTATTAATATAACTTTAAACTGATTTTAGTTGAAATATTGATTGATTTGTCAAAATGCTTACTGTAACGACTGCGACTTTATCCTGTTCTGTAAAATCAACTCTTTTATAAAATGAAATTTTACTTTAGGGACAGTGATAATATCTGGTTTTGCTCTGCAAAGTCCATTATATTTAAAATTTAGATGCTTCTTGAAAAAGATTTTCTTCCTTACTTTAACATGGATCTCAAAAATTAATTGTACTCACTGTTTAAAACGTGGTTTATTACTATGTCAACAAACAAAATGTGTCAATACATGACTTAATAATGTTCTTCGATTTTTGTTATCTAATACATGCCAGAGGCTCACACATTTGTTTTCATATTCATAATATATTCATGCAGATGGATAACTATGCACATATTTTGATTTGGTAATATCATGTTATAGGAATAAATCAGTGAAACAAAGAGAATGTTTTGCAGGATCAGTCATTTTAAATGTTCAATAAGTAAAAAAATAAATAGATTAAAATCTGTTGAATTACAGGTACTGATGATAATACTACAGTCAGCGCTCAACTTTTCCCTGGAGACTGTGCTTCAAAGATTGTTCCCTCACCTCAGTGTTTTCCTGGTTTCCATTTGGACCCATGTGCAACCCTGCCCCAGTCTGAGCCCTAATCTCCATCACGCCAATGAAGTATTTTGCTGCTGTTTGTTATCTAATTTTCTCCTCCTTCCTCTTCTAAATCCATGCCCCCTATTGTTAATAGATGGCTAACTGGATTGGAAAATATCAAGGATGGAAGGATTTGTGAATGAGACCAAAGCTCCTGTTGTGTCTGGGTGCACAGCTCTCCTGGATTCCTTACTTTTAGCACTTCAACCCGTGGTCTCTTCCCTAGTGAACAGAACTGCACTGGCATAACTTCTTTTTTATATAAAACTGAAGAATAGTAGATTTACAATGTTGTGTTAGTTTCAGGTGTACAGCAATGTGATTTACATATATATATGTATATATATATATATATAAAATTTTCCTTTATAGGTTATTACAAATTATTGAATATAGTTCCCTGTGCTATACAGTAGGCCCTTGTTTTTATCTACTTTATATACAGTAGTGTGTATCTGTTCATCCCAAACTCCTAACTTATCCCTCTGTCCACTAGTATCTCTCCCCCACCCCCTTTCCCCTTTGGTAACCATAAGTTTGTTTTCTGTGTCTGTGAGTCTGTTTCTGTTTTGTAAATAAGTTCATTTGTATCATTTGTTTAGATTCCACAAATCAGTCATATCAGGTTATATTTGTCTTTCTCTGGCTGACTTGCATGGTCATAATCCTTAACCTGCACTTTCCTCATGGCCCAAAGGTAGAATTTATATAATTGTATATATTTTCTTGCAGACCATTTAGAACTGGAAGTTGAGATGGGGCATGGGCACCAAGATGGCCGTTTAAGTCTCAGTTCTCAATATGGGGGCTGATGCTGAGCTGGGCAAGTGAGGGGAGCTGAGAGGAAGAGTGTGAGTGGGCAGTGGTTCAAATCGCAAAGCAGCTCAGCAGCCATGCTCCACCCCTCCTGCTCTTACTAATTCACTGTGTGATTACAGCCTTGCACTGGGAAGAGGACTAGGGCATCACTGGAGTTCTGGGGCTGATAAAATTATTTGAAATGCTTTGTTCTTGAAATTGGATCTGGACCTGGGCTTTGCTCCTGCTGCTGGTATGAGATAAATCATTTTCAGGAATCTGCCTTAGAAAACTCTAGGTCCTTCTCTCTGGAGGCTGTCAAAGAGGGACCACTGCTGCCTTAACTACCCCCTTCAAAGTGGAATTTTCCTTGTATTAGCACAAACCCTTCTGTACTGACTTTATTTTCTTTTTTGTTTTTTTAAAGGCATAGATTATTTTATTATATATGAGCAGTTTGAGAAATAAGGTGAAAGGAACTGAAGCATTTAGGACATTTCTTAGAATATATATGAAATCTGGACCACATCCTTAAGAATATATTTGACCTTTGATATTCTATTGTCATCAACTAATAATTATATTGCCATTTTATACTCTTGCACAGATATATCACAATGCCAGATAATTATTATTTGTATTTTTAAGTTATTTTGCCCCTCATAAGTTTATGGAAAAATACAACCCTTGTAACATTTTGAATTTTAAGTTTATACTACTTAACAATGTTACCTTATGGATGTTTTAGGATGAAAATTTAAAACCACTAAATCAATAAAATATTAATTTCAATAAGCAATTTGTAAACCCATCCACGCATTCTTCCCGATCTGTCCTGCATTTTACCCACCCTACTTGTGCAATGAGGGCATACAGTTTCTCAGGTCCTTGACCATATCCATTCTCTATTTTTTTTGGTTTATTCTTAACTTCTTTTCAAGTTTTAACTCCTTGGAATGTCAAGAAAACCACCTTTTTGCTAAAAATCTTAAACACCTGGCCTCCTCATCTTTATCTTGCTTTCAGAGTATAAATTTTCATCACAGTATTGACCACCCACTGCCTTTTTGCTGTTATAATTTAGCAGCTGAGTGTGAACAAAGAAAAGCCCACAACCCAGTTGTTCAGAGACCCTAAGTTGCTCACAATCCATTGGTCCACTGTGTCATCACCCTCTCCCTTCCATACTTTTTTGAGACTCTTCTAATACCAGCCCGTACTTCCCTCCAGATTCATTGGTAGGATAAAAGGTATTATCAACCTCTATTGTTTCTGATTGTACATTGCAGTTTCACATCTCTGTGTCTTGTTACAGGTACTCTTTCTTCTTTCAAGTCCCAAAGCGAATGCTCTTCCAAGATGCATTTTCTATCCTCCTCAGTAGATGTCAATGCTTCTGCTTTTTGTGACTTTTCAAATTCATACATACCATGATATTTACCAAAATCCATTACAGTCACCTCTCCTTCTTCCACAATCTGTTCATTTTGAGAGAACAAAAACTGTTTCTTAATCTTCTTTGTTTCTTTACTACTTAATACAGAAATCACTTAAAGTTTGCTGAAGGACTATTGCCATCACAATTTGCCTAGACTGTTCACTGAATGTTTATTCAAAACAAGGTTACGTATTGAAATTTACTCGGATAAATTTTTTTCTTTAAGACCAGAAGCTCTCCAGACATTCTGATCCTTTCATTTAATAGTACATACTGAACAAAGTTAGTATCAGGAGATAGTTTGAAATCTAGATTAAGACACATATGGATTTGGAGACCTATGGAGTCCTTTTGCAATCCCTTCAAGGAGAAATAGCAGTTTATTCACTTTGTGGATACTGTTCTTTTGTACTCCCGAGCCAGTGAAGTAAGCACCAGCAGAGACCTGCGGCACTGAGGTCAGGACGGAACTCTATTCAAATCCCAGCTCCGCTTCTTAAATTGGAACTTTGAGCAAGACAAGGTACTGAGCTCCTGGTAGGGCAAGTCTTGTCGTATGTAAAATGAAAATGATAGTATCAAACTCATAGCACTGCTTTGAGGGTTAAATCTAAATTTGTGAAAAATCTGCACCTGGGCTAATGAATAAAATTTTAGAATGGAAAATGTATGGCCCATTTCACCTCAGTGAAATGTCTTTTTTTCTATACATGGGTTTTCCAGTCTAACCTGTATCACACCCTGAAGACCACATCCCAAGGGATTACCTGAACACCAGACCCAGAGCACCTGAGCAGGAATGTGTTAAGACAAATACTGCTCCCCTGATTCACCATAGTCAATCCTAATACTCTGTGAACATTAGAGAGTCTGGGTGAGGAGAGTGGTTGTGTAAGAACTTGCTAGAGTATAGCCAGGTCTCCAGAGCAGTTCTACATAACAGAAAAATAATGCTAGTCAGAAATAAAAGTTTGTTTAGAGCAGGCACATTTGAAAAGTGAAGAGAAACAGGTGAAACTAATTTCAATAATATATTTTATTCAGCACAAAGCATCCACAATATTATCATTTCAACATGTAAATAATATTAAAAATGGTTAATGAGATATTGCACATTCTTTTTCTGTGTGCTAATGTAATAGCTAAGAACCAATCTGACCCCATATTAGATATGTTTATTTTACTTTAACCCTTGTATTCTATTATTTCTGCTTTGAGTTAAGAATGTTGCCCATAGCCTGAAATATACAGGATAGCCCATTCTCAAGGCTCTGACCTTTAAAGGTATAACACTTTTCCCTTCCTATAGAGAGAAGAAGTTGTAGAACAGAGAATAACATTGGTCTTGTTGGAGGTTTGCAGGAGTATCATGACCTGACCTATGTGGACAGCTTCAAGAACAAAGGATTCAACACCAAGAAGTTTGTAACAACGAGCCACAGCCTCTCCCCTTTTAGTGTGAAAAAAGCCTGGTTTATGACTGGGGTAAGATGATTCCTTAGGACACTAGTCCACCATCTTCTCGGTCCACTGGTTTTCGGAATAAAGTCGTCATCCCTTCTCCCAACTACTTGTCTCCCAATTTATTGGCCTGTCGTGTAGTGAGCAGAAAGAGATTGGACTCGGTAACACTAAGTCTTGAAACTATCGTGTGTATGCTATATGCATAGCACATCTTTATTTAGACTCCTGACATTTTAAATGTTCATGGGCCATATGTGGCTAGTGCCTACTGAGTTGGACGATGTAGTCTAGAAGGCTAGAAACTGGAGAGTTTCTAGCCTCCCCCAATCTAGGAAAAAGAGCAGGAGAAAATGGAGTGCTTTGTGCCCCATGCCAAATATCATGGCCCAGCATGAACATAAGAGCAAGTTGGAGGCAGTGCATGGGTCTCCTCTCTCATTGCCACCATCCTTGTCTGCTGACTTTCACAAGCTCTCTCTCACACTATTAATGCTCTCTCATCAGTGACATCTGGGCACTCATCCTTAAGTGCTGTTTTTCTTTCTTTTTTTTTCTTTTCATGTATCTGATTTGTTCATTTCTCAGCATCATTATATGTCACTGAAGCTCTGTTTTGACAATGAATTCATCTTTGCCTTCTTCAGTAAATTGATCTAAGCTTTTGACATACTCTAGTGTTGGCTCCACATATTTGCCTGATTTTAGTTGGTGACCACGGGGAACTCTATGTTGGGACATAGAATTCCAACAGCTGACCTACTCCTTGGATGTTCCCCTCTTCCCTCCCTGGGGATCAGGAGAAGGTTTTATTAATCTTGACCACACAAATTTCTTAGAAAGGAGAGAAGTAAGAAGCAGGGATACAATGAAACAAGAATGGAAGTAAAACCAGAGACAAGGTTACTGTGGGTAAACTCTTGATACAGGCAGTCATATAATCATGGTCATGAACATGATTCCTCCCCAGCATTGGAGGCTCACTGTGCAGCAGACCCTCTGCTAGCCCCTCACCATCTCCACAGCAACCTTTTGAAGTAATGCTTATCTTTCTGCTTTTGCTTGGGTCAGTCATGGTTACATTTACTAAAACAGGCACACAGTTTGATGGAACCCATCCGCTCACACTTCTTTTCTTCTAGCATTGTTTGGAAGCTCTTAGATTAAAGCTGTTTATCTTCTGTGAGGATTTCTTCCAAATGACCATAAGGAGACATATAGAGAGGCCAAATCTTTACCCTAAAGTCATATTTACTCACATTCTTAAAACATGCTGACCATATGTCCAGTATCTGGCTGTGCCACCAGCTGATGTGAGGGTACTCACCGCCAGTCCTTAAGTGAGCTGGGCCCTGAGGGGTCAAAGCAGTGTCCCTACTGCCATGGTCATGGTCCCTTTGCCTGAACAACTCATTTCCTCGAGCCCTGGCATCAGCCCTCTCCTTCACCAGCGCTTCCAAAGGCTTTTCTCTCTCTGTCACCAATTTTATTTTTATAAAAAATATGATGAAAGAAAGGGGAAACCAAAAAGAAAATGGCAAACTCTTTGAGTGCAGTGATTAATGCTGTCAAATGGAGCTAAACTGTGTCTTGATTGTAAAAGAGAAATCAATTTAAAAAGTACTGACTTGGAAGAACTTAATTGCTCATAAAATTAATTTATGGATGACTTTATTTGATGTTTGGAAACAAGAATACAAATGAACCAACTCTGATGTGTATGAATTTCCACTCTAGCCAAGAAGAGGTAACTGACAAGAACAGAAAATTGAAACAGAGAAGGTAATGGTGGTTTACCCTCCCCTGGAAATATTCCATATTAGGCTGTAAGCAGTGGACAGTTATAAAACAGTTCAAAACTATGAGTTTTAGACAAGTTTAGAATTTTTAAAAATAACTATTTAAATTGAATTATGTTATAAAACTTCTCTGTGACTGATGTCTTAAAATCGAGGTAGGTACATGTGAGTTTATAAACAAAATTAAAGGAAATAGTATCTTCAGAAGAAGTTATAGGATAAATAACATGAAATTTTTTAAGTCCCCAAGAGCCATCAAAGCAGAACATTCCTGCTGAGATAGCAGAACTTTATTGTAAATTATCATGTAAGCAAAGAAGCAAAACCACAGCAACAGAGATTGCGGAATTAGTATGCACACACTCATAAACACACACACATGTATATATATTTCCATCTTTGGCAATGAAAGGATTCACATGGATATGATGACCAGTCTATAGGAACAAAAAGGAAATAGAAGAGCTTTCTATCACAATATATATATATATATAATATATATATAAATAATATTATTTACATTTAAAATTTTCATAATAAAATGTAAATGAAATAATTATTTATCTTGAAAGCTTAAGTCAAATGTATATTTATATTGGGAGAAAATGAATGATACTGTGGTCACTCCTTACAATGCATAGATTACAAATAAATAATTATTAATATTAACCTTGCATATGGTTGATATTTATTGGACTGATTGGTGCAATTCTTTTATTGTCTTCTCACTAACCCAGCTTAAGAAGATTTTTCCATGCCTAATTCGCCCCCATGCTATGATTGGGTGCCTTCTCTTCATGGTCCCTGAACATGGAGGGTTCATGTGTTCAAGTGTCCTGGGGAGTTTTGAGAACAACCATTGAAGGGCAGGTGTAGGTTCATGCCCGGGGCATTGCTCCTCTCACGGGTAATTGAAATGCAATGGGAAAGGGTTTGGGGAGCAGATGGTGTGCAGTCGACAGGCACATCACTCCTATGAAGTTCCTGGGTATTCCCACAGCATCTTGGCCAGGTTGCTCTGGGTGGAAGTCTTACCTGACACTTCTTTGTGGCAGAGTACCTCTCAGACCAGGTCCAGATGAAGCCAGCCAACAGCCCCCATTCTTCACCCTCTATAGGCAAAACCCTCATGTGCTTCTTTCTTAGCACAAGGACTTGATGTCACTTTAAAAGGTTTTCCCTCTCTCTAGGTGGAGACTAAACCATTCAACTACATATAATGTATCTTCCCATTACTAAACTATAGAGAAGGAGTGATTTTCAAGAAAAAAGAAGCCTCATACAATACAAACAAATACACAGTTAAACAATACATGCACACATACATACACAATTAAAGTCACACTAAAAAAGAGATTAAAAAATACAACAGAGAAATAACATTTACTCAGCTCCCACAGTGTGGAAGGCCTCCTATAGACTTTTCCATGTATGTTGCAAACTTGAGTCCTCACAAAAATCCCATGTTATCCCTTCTATTTTACAAATGAGAAAAATAGGATTTTGGAAGTTAACATACTCGGCAGAGTCAGGCTTGAAGATGTTGTGCCTGACTGCATGGAATTCCATGCATGTGTGCATGTCTGTGTTTCCTGCAGACCACAATGCCTCGGGGAACTACAATGCAGAAAGTAGCATGAACTTGGGTATTTATATCCCTTATCATCCCCTTATCCTTTACGGTACTCCATTCAGGTTGCAAGACTTGTTTGAATAAATGAAACACATCATTTTCTACATGCAAATGAGGCAGTGTGTGTGCCTGTGTGTGTGTTGTGTGTGCACATATACACTTATGCCCATCACAGATGAATCAATACAAGAAGTGAGGGAAGAAGCTAAAGCTATGTTTATTTATGTTTTTTAAAAGAGTATGACTCTAAATTCAAATTCTAAGTATTGTGAATATTCAGAACTCCAGGTATTTTTTTTTAACTATTAAAGTCTTGATATTTATATTTTGTATGAAATCTGTATAATATTTAAAGTGATATTTGGCCATAGGACATATTCTGTCTTCCAAAATAATAAAACAAGGTATTATTTTAAACCTAGTATGTGTAATTTACCACGTTAGCTATCTTAATACTACTTAAAATTTTAAAACTGCGATACAGACTTCCCAAATGAACCAACGTGATTTGAGAAACAGTAAATATGTAACATAATTAAAAACAATCAAGTGAAGAATAAAACAGCAAGAGTCAAGAAGCAAAGGGGAGCTCATGGAATAATTATATTTAAAACCAAGATTAAGGATAGTTTCTATAATCAAGTGAAATTATATCTCAATCCCTTAGTGCAGTGGTTCCCAAATTTTTGGCACCAGGGACTGGTTTCGTGGAAGACAATTTTTCCACGGACGGGGGAGGGGGGAATTGTTCAGGCGGTAATGCACGTGATGGGGGTTGGTTCAGGCAGTAATGTGAGCATTGGTTCAGGCGGTAATGCCAGCGATGGGGAACAGCAGGTTGCCTGCCTTCGCTAGCTTGCCTGCCACTCACCTTCTGCTGTGTGGCCTTGTTCCTAACAGGCCTCAGACAAGTAGCCATCTGTGGCCTGGGGCTAAAAGAGCACCACTCTATTTACAGAGTTTTAAGAGATTAATTAAAGGCCAAATTTTTCAAGGTAAAGGCTCTACAAAATCAGGGAGGGGGAAATCCTTATCATGTGTCTCTCTTGGTTGTGTACAGTGCAAGATGTAAATGATTATATCTCATATAGAAATGTTATTTGAAAATCAAAAGATCCAAATATGATTATTTATAATATCCAAGGAAATACTGTCTCTATACTCTTTCATGCATACTATAAATACCAGATAAATATCTAATGTTAAGAAGACATTGTCAAATGTTTACTTTAAGCAAAGACTCCAGTACTCTTGTTGCGTATGTCAATGGCATGATCATCGGTTCCCGTGCAGTCAGGTGGCATTGCACACATGGAGATGAGATGTCTTAAAGGCCCTAATGTAAATCAAAACCACAATAAGATGTCACCTCACACCTCCTAGGATGGCTGTTATCAAAAATATAAAAGATAACAAGTGTTGGCAAGGAGGTGGAATAAAGGGAACCCATGTGCACTTTTGGTGTGGATGCAAATTGGTGCAGGCATTATAGAGAACTGTATGGAAGTTCCTCTAAAATTAAAAATAGAACTATCATATGATCTAACAGTCCTTCTTCTGTGTATATACACAAAGAAAATAAAAGCAGTAGCTTGAAGAGATATCTGTGCTCCTATGTTCATTGCAGCATTATTCACAATAGCCAAGATATGAAAACAACCTAAATGTCTGCTGATTGTTGAATGGATAAATGCATATACATATAACAGAATACAATTCAGCCTTAACAAAGGATATCAGCATGGAGGTCATTAAGATAAGTGAAATAAGCCAGTCACAGAAATAAATATACTGCTTATGTCACAAGTGGAGTCTAAAGAATTTGAATGCATAGAAGGGGATTAGAATGGTGATTACTAGGAAGAAGGAGGTGGGGGAATTGGGAAGATGTCGGCCAAAGGATACAAAGTCACAGTCATGAATGATGAATAAATCTAGAGATAGAATGTATAGCACAATGAATGTTGTTAATGTTACTGGAAATTTGCTAAAAGAATAGGTATCAGATGCTCTCACCACACACACAAAAAATGGTATTTATGTGAATAGGTGATATGTGAATTAGCTTGACCGTAGTAATCATTTCACTATGTTTCAGTATATTAAAATATCATGTTTTGTACCATAAATATATATAATTTTATTTTAAAAAAGAACAAATATTAATTTCAAGATTCAGTTTCCATGCAAGGGTATGATAGGAATAGACTCAGATTAAAATTCTCATTTAATTATCTAAAAACTATCATATCCTTTCATTCTTTTTTGATATATAATTCACTAGTTTGAAACCATTTTAATTACATAAGTATTTAGATAGACACAATTGAATGTGCAAAAATTAAATTAGTTCTTCTAGTATCTAGTTTTGCATATTATTTATTTCCCTGGTTTATCATAAATATATTATTGAAATATTCTGGATTCAGTAAATTCGATTTAAAATCCAACCTGCTCCTGACCACCTCTGTGGCTTTGGCTGGCAAGTCAACCTCTCTAAGCTCCAGGTGTTTCTTCTGTAAAACAGAAAAAAAAAAAAAAAAAAAAAAAAATTAAACGGCCTTGAATAGCCAACACTTTAATAAGAAAAAAATGTTCATCAGCTTTATAAAACTTAATTTATATAACTACTTCTTCACAAATGAATACATGATTTGTTTTCATTTTCATCAATTTTGTATTATATTTCACAGTTAGTAAAATTATAAATCTAGGGGCTTCCCTGGTGGCACAGTGGTTGAGAGTCCGCCTGCCGATGCAGGCGACGCGGGTTTGTTCCCCGGTCTGGGAAGATCCCACATGCCGCGGAGCGGCTGGACCTGTGAGCCATGGCCGCTGAGCCTGCGCGTCCGGAGCCTGTGCTCCGTCCGCAATGGGAGAGGCCACAACAGTGAGAAGCCCGCGTACCGCCAAAAAATATATATATATATAAATCTAGACATTTTAAGTTTTTCATTTTCTTGAGAAATGAAAGAAATTGCTTGGACAAAGTACAGTTAAAATATCTATCAGCAAGTTTTGTTTATTTTATATTTGTTTTTATAGTTTGTTTGAATCAAGAACCTATCAAAATAAGGTCTACATACTGAAATTGGTTGATACATACTCGATCTTTTTGTAATACAAATGATGATGTCTTTTTTTCAAATTATTTTGTAAGGAACCAGAGTATTTTCTACCTCTAGCTTTTATTACAGCCTGGATTTTACCAACTGCATCACTGTGGTGCCAATTCTTATGTTCCTCTCTCCCCTGTAGTTGTTTACATTCATGATTGGATCTAGCATCTTAATCAGATTCAAGTTCAGTGTTTTCACAAGAAAATTTTATAGTTGGTATTCTCTCCATTTCCAAAGGAGACAGTCAATGATTGGTTGTCTCCCTTATGTATATGTAATTATTCATTGCAGACCACTGACTAAATCCATTAGTTCAATAGAAGTTGCAAATGGAGATATTCTAATTGCTTCATTAATTCTTAATTTATAAACTAAAATAATTTATAGAAGACACATGTCTTCATCAATTATTTGGTTACCCACATCTCCTACTCAAGCATTTTGGTTACTATGATATAAAATTTGAAAAGGAAAACAAAGATAAATGATATATACTTGTTTTCCTTTATATAGGTAATGAATTGATTAGCAAAAATCCTTCAAATGGGAAAAATTAAGGTGTAAGCAAGTGGAAATGAACGTTAGTCCACTAACATGCAATATGCATGCACACATGCATATTTTTAGATCATTATAAATTAAAATTTTAAACAAATCTAGGAAGTGTTGTGCATCACAGCTATTTTCATTGGTCTGGCATTCTGGTTTTGGTCACTGGGAGCCTCATCCAGTTACCTATTGTTTCCTTTTGGTGTCACTGAAAGATTCCTTGCCTTCTGTCTTCAGATCATGTAGGCTGGTTGGGCACATTTCCTGCACCAGACACGGACTTGGACATTTTCCTACAGAACCTTACTGAATTTTAGTGGAAATGCCATTTAAAACTGTCACCTAGATGCTGTGGATGCTTTTGCTGTGTTGGTCCTTGCTTGTAAGACTTTTTTGTAGAAAATTCAAAGTTGATTTAAAAAAAAAACAAAATAAGAAAGTATAAATACCTTAGATTTTTTATACTATTATGAGTTAAACAGATAAAACATGTCTTACCAAAATATAAAGCTTACCAAAATATAAACCTAAATATTAATATAAATTGAAATCTATGACAAGTTTTATGAGAAAAGTTGATGCAAAATTTGACCTTAATATATATGCTTTTTTTTTTTTTCAGAATTTTAAGTATACATTATTTATAGCCAATTCAGGAGAATTTCCTTAACTGGAACTTTAGGTGGTTTCTCAGTCTCATAAATACCATGTGCAAAATTATGTTAACACAATATCTTTTCTGAAGCTAGATCTCTTTCATTCTATGCAAGAATTCATGACTCAATAATTTAAGAAGAACTCCTCTGTCTCCATTTAATTTCTACTTTATCATCCATAACTGAAGTAATGACTACATAATAATTCAATTTGACATGGGGATAATGAATTTAAATATTCTTTCATCTATTTCTGGCAGACTTGATTTTGCCTATTTTTTTAGCATATTTATTGGAGTATAATTTCTTTACAATGACGTGTTAGTTTCTCCTATATAACAAAGTGAATCAGCTGTACATATACATATATCCCCATATCTCCTCACTCTTGCGTCTCCCTCCCACACTCCCTATCCCACTCCTCTAGGTGGTCACAAAGCACCGAGCTGATCTCCCTGTGGTATGTGGCTGCTTCCCACTAGCTATCTATTTTACATTTGATAGTGTATATATGTTCATGACACTCTCTCACTTTGTCCCATCTTACCTTTCCCCCTGCCAGGGTCCTCAAGCCCATACTCTATGTCTGTCTTTATTCCTGTCCTGCCCCTAGGTTCTTCAGAACCAATTTTTTAAAATTTTTGTATTCCATATATACATGTGTTAGCATATGGTATTTGTTTTCCTCTTTCTGACTTACTTCACTTTGGATGACAGACTCTAGGTCCATCCACCTCAATACAAATAACTCAAATTTACTTCTTTTTATGGCAGAGTAATATTCCACTGTATATAGGAGCCACAACATTTTTTTAACATCTTTATTGGAGTATAATTGCTTTACAATGGTGTGTTAGTTTCTGCTTTATAACAAAGTAAATTAGCTATACATATACATATGTCCTCATATCTCTTCCCTCTTGCATCTCCCTCCCTCACACTCTCCCTATCCCACCCCTCTAGGTGGTCATAAAGCACCGAGCTGATCTCCCTGTGCTATAGGTCTGCTTCCCACTAGCTATCTATTTTACATTTGGTAGTGTATATATGTCCATGCCACTCTCTCACTTTGTCCCAGTTTACAAATCTGCCTCCCAGTATCCTCAATACATTCCATATATATGTGTTAGCATATGGTACTTGTTTCTCTCTTTCTGACTTCACTCTGTGTGACAGACTCTAGGTCCATCCACCTCACTACAAATAACTCAATTTTGTTTCTTTTTATGGCTGAGTAATATTCCATTGTATATATGTACCACATCTTCTTTATCCATTCATCTGTTGATGGACACTTAGGTTGCTTCCATGTCCTGGATGTTGTAAATAGAGCTGCAATGAACATTGTAGTACATGACTCTTTTTGAATTATGGTTTTCTCATGGTATATGCCCAGTAGCGGGATTGCTGGGTCATATGATAGTTCTATTTTTAGTTTTTTAAGGAACCTCCATATTGTTCTCCATAGTGGCTGTATCAATTTACATTCCCACAAACAGTGCAAGAGGATTGACTTTTCTTCACACCCTCTCCAGCCTTTATTGCTTGTAGATTTTTGATGATGGCCATTCTGACCTGTGTGAGATGATATCTCATTGTAGTTTTGATTTGCATTTCTCTAATGATTAACGATGTTGCACATTCTTTCATGTGTTTGTGGGCAATCTGTATATATTCTTTGGAGAAATGTCTATTTAGGTCTTCTGCCCATTTTTGGATTGAGCTGTTTGTTCTTTTGATATTGAGCTGCATGAGCTGCTTGTAAATTTTGGAGATTAATCATTTGTTAGTTGCTTCATTAGAAAATATTTTCTCGCATTCTAAGGCTTGTCTTTCCATGTTGTTTATGGTTTCCTTTGCTGTGCAAATGCTTTTAAGTTTCATTAGGTCCCATTTGCTTTTGTTTTAATTTCCATTTCTCTAGGAGATTGGTCAAAATGGATGTTGCTGTGAATTTTGTCATAGAGTGCTCTGCCTATATTTTTCTCTAAGAGCTTTCTAGTGTCTGGCCTTACATTTTGGTCTTTAATCCATTTAGAGTTTATTTTTGTGTATGGTGTTCAGGAATGTTCTAATCTCATTCTTTTACATGTAGCTGTCCAGTTTTCCCAGTACCACTTATTGAAGAGGCTGTCTTTTCTCCATTGTATATTCTTGCCACCTTTATCAAAAATAAGGTGATCATATGTGCCTGGGTTTATCTCTGAGCTTTCTATCCTGTTCCATTGATCTGTATTTCTGTTTTTGTGCCAGGACCATACTGTCTTGATTGCTGTAGCTCTGCAGCATAATCTGAAGTCTGGGAGCCTGATTCCTCCAGCTTCATTTTTCTTTCTCAAGATTTCTTTGGCTATTCAAGGTCTTTGGTGTTTCCATAAAAATTGTGACATATTTTGTTCTGGTTCTGTGAAAAATGTCATTGGTAATTTGATAGGGATTGAATTGAATCTGGACAGTGCTTTGGGTACTATAGTCATTTTCACAATGTTGATTCCTCCAATCCAAGAACATGGTATATCTCTCCATCTGTTTGTATCATCTTTAATTTCTTTCATCAGTGTCTTATAGTTTTCTGCATACAGGTCTTCTGTCTCCTTAGGTAGGTTTATTCTCGGGTATTTTATTCTTTTTGTTGCAATGGTAAATGGAAGTGTTTCCTTCATTTCTTTTCTAGATTTTTCATCATTAGTGTATAGGAATGCAAGAAATTTCTGTGCTTTAACTTTGTGTCCTGCTACTTTAACAAATTCATTGATTAACTCTAGTAGTTTTCTGGTAGTATCTTTGGGATTCTCTATGTATAGTATCATGTCATCTGCAAACAGAGACAGGTTTATTTCTTCTTTTCTGATATGGATTCCTTTTATTTCTTTTTCTTTTCTGATTGCTGTAGTTAAACTTCCAAAATTATGTTGAATAATAGCGGTGAGAGTGGGCAACCTTGTCTTGAGACTGATCTTAGTGGAAATGGTTTTAGTTTTTCACCATTGAGAATGATCTTGGCTGTGGGTTTCTCAAATATGGCCTTTATTATGTTGATATAAGTTCCCTCTGTGACTACTTTCTGGAGGGTTTTTATCATAAATGTGTGTTGAATTTTGTCTAAAGCTTTTCCTGAATCTAATGAGATGATCATAAGGTTTTTATCCTTCATTTTATTAATATGGTGTATCACATTGATTGTTTTGCATATATTGAAGAATCCTTGCATTCCTGAGATAAACTGCACTTGATCATGGTGTATGATCCTTTTTATGTGCTGTTGGATCCTGTTTGCTAGTATTTTGTTGAGGATTCTTGCATCTATGTTCATCAGTGATATTGGCCTGTAGTTTTCTTTCTTTGTGACACCTTTGTCTGGTTTTGGTGTCAGGGTGATGGTGACCTTGTAGAATGTGTTTGGTAGTGTTCCTCCTTCTGGTATATTTTGGAAGAATTTGAGAAGGATAGGTGTTAGCTCTTCTCTAAATGTTTGATAGAATTTGCCTGTGAAGCCATCTGGTCCTAGGCTTTTGTTTGTTGGAAGATTTTTAATCACAGTCTCAATTTCAGTGCTTGTGATTTGTCTGTTTATATTTTCTATTTCTTCCTGGTTCAGTCTCGGAATGTTGTGCTTTTCTAAGAATTTGTCCATTTCTTCCAGGTTGTCCATTTTATTGCCATATAGTTGTTTGTACTAATCTCTCATGATCCTTTGTATTTCTGCAGTGTCAGTTGTTACTTCTCCTTTTTCATACCTAATTCAATTGATTTCAGTCTCCTCCCTTTCTTTCTTGATGAGTCTGGCTAATGGTTTATCAATTTTGTTTATCTTCACAAAGCTTTTAGTTTTACTGATTTTTGCTATTGTTTCCTTCATTTCTTTTTCATTTATTTCTGATTGGATCTTTATGATTTCTTTCCTTCTGCTAACTTTGGGATTTTTTTGTTCTTCTTTCTTTAATTGCTTTAGGTTTAAGGTTAGGTTGTTTATTTGAGATGTTTCTTGTTTCTTGAGATAGGATTGTATTGCTAAAAACGTCCCTCTTAGAACTGCTTTTGCTGCATCCCAGGGGTTTTGGGTCATCATGTTTTCACTGTCATTTGTTTCTAGGTATTTTTTCATTTCCTCTTTGATTTCTTCAGTGATCTCTTGGTTATTTAGTAACTTATTGTTTAGCTTCGATGTGTTTGTAATTTTTACAGATTTTGTCCTGTAATTGATATCTAGGTCATAGCGTTGTGGTCAGAAAAGATACTTAATATGATTTCAGTTTTCTCAGATTTATCAAGGCTTGATTTGTGACCCAAGATTTGATCTTTCCTGGAAAATGTTCCATGAGCACTTGAGAAGAAAGTGTATTCTGTTGTTTTTGGATGGAATGTCCTATAAATATCAATAAGTCCATCTTGTTTAATGTATCATTTAAAGCTTTTGTTTCCTTATTTATTTTCATTTTGTATGATCTGTACATTGGTTGAAATGGGGTGTTAAAGTCTCCTACTATGATTGTATTACTGTCAATTTCCCCTTTTATGGCTTTTAGCATTTGCCCTATGTATTGAGTTGGTCCTTTGTTGGGTGCATAAATATTTACAATTTTTATACCTTCTTCTTGGATTGATCCTGAAATTATGTAGTGCCCATCTTTGTCTCTTGTAGTAGTCTTTATTTGAAAGTCTATTTTGTCTGATATGAGAATTTCTACTCCAGATTTCTTTTGATTTACGTTTGAACGGAATATCTTTTTCCATCCCCTCACTTTCAGTCTCTATGTGTCCCTGGGTCTGCAGTGGGTCTCTTGTAGACAGCATATATATGGGTCCTGTTTTTGCATCCATTCAGCCAGTGTATGTCTTTTTGCTGGAACATTTAATCCATTTACATTTAAGGTTATTATCAATATGTATGTTCCTATTACCATTTTCTTAATTGTTTTGAGTTTGTTGTTGTAGGTAATTTCCTTCTCTTGTGCTTCCTCCCTAGAGAAGTTCCTTTAGCATTTGTTTTAAAGTTGGTTTGGTGGTGCTGAATTCTCTTAGCTGTTGCTTGTCAGTAAAGGTGTTAATTTTTCTGTCGAATCTGAATGAGATCCTTGCTGGGGAGAGTAATCTTGGTTGTAGGGTTTTCCCTTTCATTACTTTAAATATGTCCTGCCACTCCCTTCTGGCTTGCGGAGTTTCTGCTGAGAGATCAGCTATTAACCTTATGGGGATTCCCTTGAATGTTATTTGTTGTTTTTCTCTTGCTGTTTTTAGAATTTTTTCTGTGTATTTAATTTTTGATAGTTTGACTAATATCTGTCTTGGCATCTTTCTCCTTGGATTTATCCTGTATGGGACTCTCTGTGCTTCCTGGACTTGATTACCTACTTCCTTTCCCATATTAGGGAAGTTTTCAACTACAATCTCTTCAAATATTTTCTCAGTCCCTTTTTTATTCTCTTCTTCTTCTGGTACCCCTATAATTTGAATGTTGGTGCATTTAATGTTTCCCCTGAGGTCTCTGAGACTGACGTCAATTCTTTTCATTCTTTTTTCTTTATTCTGCTCAGCAGTAGTTATTTCCACTATTTTATCTTCCAGGTCACTTATCCGTTCTTCTGCCTCAGTTATTCTGCTATTTATTCCTTATAGAAAATTTCTAATTTCATTTATTGTGTTGTTCATCACTGTTTGTTTGATCTTTAGTTCTTCTAGGTCCTTGTTAAACGTTTCTTGTATTTTCTCCATTCTATCTCCAAGATTTTGGATCATCTTTACTATCATTATTCTGAATTCTTTTTCAGGTAGACTGCCTATTTCCTCTTCATTTGTTTGGCCTGGTGGGTTTTTACCTTGTTCGTTCATCTGCTGTGTGTTTCTTTGTCTTCTCATTTTGCTTAACTTACTGTGTTTGAGTCTTCTTTTCACAGCCTGCAGGTTTGTAGTTCCCATTGTTTTGTTGTCTGCCCCCAGTGGTTATGGTTGGTTCAGTGGGTTGTGTAGGCTTCTTAGTGGAAGGGACTAGTGCCTGTGTTCTGGTGGATGAGGCTGGGTCTTATCTTTGTGGTTGGCAGGACCATGTCCATTGGTGTGTTTTGGGGTGTGTGTGTCCTTATTATGATTTTAGGCAGCCTCTCTGCTAATGGGTAGGGTTGTGTTCCTGTCTTGCTAGTTGTTGGCATAGGGTGCCCAGCACTGTAGCTTGCTGGTCGTTGAGTGAGCTGTGTCTTAGCATTGAGATTGAGATCTCTGGGATAACTTTTGCTGTTTAATATTACATGGAGCTAGGAAGTCTCTGGTGGACCAATGTCCTGCACTCAGCTCTCCCACCTCAGATGCAGAGGCCTGACACCAGGCTGGTGCACCCATACACTGTCAGCCACACAGCTCAGAAGAAAAAGTGAGAAAAAAAGAAGGAAAGAAAGAAAGAAGTAAATAAAGTTATTAAAATAAAAATAGAAAATAATTATTAAAAATAAATAAAATTAAAATGTAATAAAAGCAAAGAAATAAAAAAAAGGAAAGACGAGAGCAACCAAACCAAAAAACAAGTCTACCAGTGATAACAAGTGCTAAAAACTATACTTAAAAAAAAGATAAAAAAGGACAGACAGAACCCTAGGACAAATGGTGAAAGCAAAGCTATATAGACAACAGCACACAAAGAAGCATACATCCTCAATAAAAGAGGAAAAGGAAAAAATATATATATATCTTTGCTTCCAAAGTCCACTGCCTCAATTTTGTTATGATTCGTTGTCTATTCAGGTATTCCACAGATGCAGGGTACATCAAGTTGATTGTGAAGATTTAATCCGCTGCTCCTGAGGCTGCTGGAGAGATTTCCTTTTCTCTTCTTTGTTCACAAAGCTCCCGGGGTTCAGCTTTGGATTTGGCCCCGCCTCTGCGTGTAGGTCGCCAGAGGGCGTCTGTTCTTCAATCAGACTGGACGGGGTTAAATGAACAGCTGATTCACGGGCTCTGGCTCACTCAGGCCAGGGGGAGGGAGGGGTGCGGATGCGGGGTGAGCCTGCGGCGGCAGAGGCTGGCGTGAGGTTGCACCAGCCTGGGGTGTGCTGTGTGTTGTCCCAGGGAAGCTGTTCCTGGATCCAGGGACCCTGGCAGTGGCGGGCTGCACAGGCTCCCGGGAGAGGAGGTGGTGATAGTGACCTGTGCTCGCACACAGGCTTCTTGGTGCCGGCAGCAGCAGCCTTAGCGTCTCATGCCCATCTCTGGGGTCCGCGCTGATAGCCACGGCTTGCGCCCATCTCTGGAGCTCGTTTAGGCGGTGCTCTGCATCCCGTCTCCTCGCGCACCGGGAAACAATGGTCTCCAGACTTTTCCTGGACTCCCTCCCGGCTAGCCGTGGTGCACTAATCCCCTGCAGGCTGTGTTCACGCCGCCAACCCCAGTCCTCTCCCTGCACTCCGACCGAAGCCCAAGCCTCAGCTCCCAGCCCCGCCCGCCGCAGCGGGTGAGCAGACAAGCCTCTTGGGCTGGTGAGTGCTGGTCAGCACCGATCCTCTGTGAGGGAATCTCTCTGCTTTGCCCTCTGCACCCCTGTTCCTACACTCTCCTCTGTGGCTCTGAAGCTTCCCCACCACCACCCCCAGTCTCTGCCAGTGAAGGGCCTTCCTAGTGTGTGGAAAGTTTTCCTGCTTTCCTCTGCTCCCTCCAGAGGTGCAGGTTCCGTCCATATTCTTTTGTCTCTGTTTATTCTTTTTTCTTTTGCCCTACCCAGGTACGAGGGGAGTTTCTTGCCTTTTGGGCGGTCTGAGGTCTTCTTCCAGAGTTCAGTAGGTGTTCTGTAGGAGTTGTTCCACGTGTAGATGTATTTCTGATGTATTTGTGGGGGGGAAGGTGATCTCCATGTCTTACTCTTCTGCCATTTTGAAGGTCACTCTCCTGCTGAAGTCTGATCTAAATGAAAGATTCAGAATTCATCTCTCTTTCATACATTCTAGTTTTCCTGAACACCTAAGTATGAATTGGTGACACATACTGATACTTCTTTCGTTTCAGTCTAATTAAGTCACAACTAACCAAGCTGCAAGATTACTTGGTGTCTATGTTTAAACTTTTATGAAGCATAACTACTCTGAAGCATAACTTCCAGTAGTACAGTAGCATAGCTTGTAAACACTTGGGGGTATGTAAAAATATGAACTAAAGTGTATTACATGTCATTATTTCTAAAATCAAATTATAAATTTGTTTCTGTTTTCAAATAAAGGTAAATAAAATCAGGTTCTCTGTGTATGAAGTGGAGCCTTCAGTATAAAATATGCAATTAAAATATATAAAATTTAGGTACAGATGGATGAACAGATGAGATACTTTTTTTTTATTTTCTGAAGCCATTATTATTTATTACATGTCATTTCTTTCTCAAAAATGTATCTTGAATCTTTCTCTTCTATCAGGCTGCTTTGGCTGCTTAGTCTGGGCCACAGCCATTTCTTACCTAGATTGCTTCAATAGCTTCTTAAATCTTCACCCTTATTCTTCTCTTGGCTTTCTCATCCAATCAGCCTGCAAACAGACATCAGAGCGATATTTGTAAATATAAGTCAAATTAAGCCATATCTGATTATATATATATATAATATATATATATTATATATATATTATAACCCCTGCAATATATAAGGGGTTCATGCTGCTCTGCTCTGCTCAACACCCACTATCCACTTCCAATATCTGACTATATCATAAGTTTAATGTGATCACTTCCAGACCTCTTTCTATAGTTATTATGTTGCAGCAAATTAGAATAATGGCCACGACTTGTTTTCAAAATATTCCAGGATTTTAAGCACTCTTGTAGAAAGAGACCATGTAGCCCACAGAGATGGTGGAAGAAGTTTACCAAGAAAGCTGGTTTGGTAAACGAAGTTAAGATGGGAGCATATTCTTATGGAAGAAAAGGTAAATACAATCAAACTAAAATGACTGCTAGAGTTCCTGCACCACATCATCTGGGATTTCAGAGTATGATCATTCTGTGGCTAATTCATGACAAGGTTTTGGAATTCAGGTAAAGAAAATCAAATAAGGAAACAATGAGAGATATGGGTTTAAGTGAATTAAGTGATAGTCAGCACTTAGTCTTCTCTTCACCCTGTGCCAGGCTTTGCTATAAATGCGCTGTTTGTGTCACGCCAACCCTATGAGATGGACTTGTACCAATGATTTACCTGTAGACTCTCAGCTTTGAGGCCATCTTTCTATATTACATGCTTTGATGCTGGTGCTGGAAGTTTGCAAGCTGCATTGCCCATCCTCCATGGGCTTTCTGCTGGGTTCTTCCAGTGGGAGGTCCTTTTGTTCCCCCAGTCCTAGTGGGCATAGATGTTTCCTAGGACCATTAGTCTCCAGGTTTCTTTGGTATGCATTTATTGATTTTTCAGCCTTCCAATAATCATGTAACCAATTTTCCATATTAGATTTCCAAAGCTTGAAATACTTAGACTGGTTTCTTCTCTTACAGTACTATTTTCACTTCTGTTTTATTGTTGAGGAAATTCCAGCACAAGAGGGTTTTCACTTGCCCAAGGTCATATAGCTAGTAAGTGGCAGAGCAAGGATTAGGACCCAGGTAGTCTGGATTCAGAGTTGGTTTTCATAACTCTGAACTATACTGCATCTTTATTTCATGTTTAAAACCATACTGTAGAGCCTCTTAAAACATGGATAATGTAAGGAATAATATGAACAGTATATATAAATTTGTACAAATGCATGTATAATTTCTTCTCATTAGCAGCAATAAAAGATCAAGTTTTTAAAAACTAGAGAAGTCAGAAAATAACCATGATATATATTTTGGGCAAAAGATTCAGGTTACAAAACAATATTCATGATGAGATCATAACGTTGTTAAGAGAGTAATATAACATGTTCATGCATTAAAAGGGTCTTGGTAATAGAGAAAATGGACAGTAATTTAAATTTTAAGTTTCCTTGAATCATGAGATAAAGAAAGACAGTCATGCAGTTGGAACATATTTAGTATCTGGATTGGCATGATTTCAATTTTTTTTGTTTTTAATTGAGCATTTGATTTTCTTTGTTTTCTAAAGTCTTCAATGTAAATATATAACAGATAAAGGGCCAATAATGTTTTTAAGATTATTTCACAGAATGTTATAACAGAGAAATACTGCATAATATAATCACTGAAAAGGGGAGACTCAAAACTGTATATAAGTTTCTCAATTGGGTAAATGTATAAAACATTTTAAAAAATATAGTAATAAAAATAATATGTCATTAAGGGAGGACTATGTTGAACTATTTTTATATCTTTGTATTTGTCTCTATTGTTCTTTATAATGGTGAACAATGAAAACTTATAGTAATTTTCAATTGTATTTCATAATTTCCATTTTTTAAGCAACTCAATTTATTTAATAGTTACTCTCTTTTAAAAAGTTTAACAACAGTTTTAAATATTTTCCTTCAAATAAATTTTTAATGTAAGAAACCAGCTATCATGGTTTGGTTACATTTTTTATTCCATGTAGATTTGGCCAATTTTTAATACATAGTCTTCTAATTCCTTATTTTTTTGCCACCACCACTTTTAGGCCATAATGATAGGTTCACAAATGGTGCCATTGCAACCGACTGTGGAAGCACAATGTGCAGGTCTTCCAGCCTCCTACAGACCAGTCAGAGGAAGAGGCTGGCTGTCTCTGTCCATCCAAACCCCACTGTGCTGGCAGCTGGAGCTGGCTCAAGGGTATCTGATTTCCTGTCTTGTTTCTTCTCCACATCATAAGAAATAAGAAGGGATCATTGTTATTCTCTGCATTACCAGCCTCTCATCTAGGGCTTAGAGACCTAAATGATTATATATATATATATATATATATATATATATATATATATATATATTTTAGCCATGCAGCACAGCATGCAGGGTCTTAGTTCCCTAACCAGGGATTGAATCTGTGCCCCCTGCAGTGGAAACAGAGTCTTAACCACTGGACCACCAGAGAAGTCCCATAAAAGATAATATATTCTGAATGAATGAATGGTGAATGAAGAAAAGAACTTTCAGGTAAAATTTACCCTTATTCAGGTGGGAAGCATACGGCTCCTTGCTGAATGAAAGGACACTTCTAGAAAGAGTGAAATAATGAATGTTCTTCAGCCACTGTGACCTTCCTAGGATTACATATTTCCCTGTCGATGATATTGAACTCAGGTTCAGCTGCTTGCCACTCAAAAAACAATAATCAGGCCTCCCTGGTGGCGCAGTGGTTGAGAGTCCTCCTGCCGATGCAGGGGACACGGGTTTGTACCCCAGTCCAGGAAGATCCCACATGCCGTGGAGCGGCTGGGCCTGTGAGCTGTGGCCGCTGAGCCTGCGTATCCGGAGCCTGTGCTCTGCAGTGGGAGAGGCCACAATGGTAAGAGGCCTGTGTACTACAAACAAACAAACAAACAAAAAAACAAACAAACAAAAACAAAAAAACAATAATCAAGGGGCAAGTGTTGGTAGAAAGGAAAGGTGCTTAATTTAGAAAAGCTGGCAATCTGGGGAGAAGGTGGACTCATGTCGAGAGACCAACTCTGAAGGTTCTTCTCTGCCATGACTATTTTTAAAGGCAAAGGGGGAAGTAATCTCAGTTAATCATTGAGGCAGAAGGTTAGGTTCTCCATCATTTTCTACTGTGTGCAGGCTGATGACTTCAGATCTTTCTTTGGATGTTCTCTTGCTCGTGTGGTCTCCATGGGCCCACAGGGTCTGCCTGTAAATTTGCTAAGGGGAAGCTAGGGGTAGAGAGTCAGTCATTCTTTAACTACATAAATCTTCATTCTTACTCCTTCTAATCCAGGAAAGGAATCAACAAGTTAGACAAGGTATTGTGTACATTCAGTAGAACAGAGATCAGGAGTTAGGTTAAATGTTACCTAGTGATCTTACTTTTATGATTAAGGTTTAAGGAAAACAGAGATAAACAAACAGAAAAAAGGTAAAAGAACTGCTTACAAATCCCCACTGTCAGACATCATTCCATTTCTATGGGATTAGGCGCAAAGGTCCATCTTCTGTAAACACTTCATGCTGAGACAGGGAATCTGTTGAGGCCTTAGAATGAAAGATGTCAACATGGTAATGTAGCATCTCTTTGCTGATGATTTTATTTGCCTGCTCACCTATATTGGCAGAGCAAGCTATAATTATTCTAATGCCCAAAAGATATAGATTATTATGAACAATAGAGTTAATTATTTACCATTATTTCATCAGATACTGAGTTCTATGACTATTGTCCTAATCATTAACTGCTCATGCCTCTCTTTTGTGACTCTGCGAGGCCTGGGAGACTTCAGCTTTTCTACAAACAAGAGGCAGGAGACATAGAGGGGTTTTGTGCTTGGGAAGGGTGCCCAGCAGTGTTCTGCCCAGTTCCATACAGCATTTACTCTGGACACAGGCCCCTACTACATCCCATAGCCTCAGAAAATGCCTTTTTTAAAAACTGAAGTATAGTTAATTTACAATGTCATATTAGTTTCTGGTGTACAGCAAAGTGATTCATATAAATATATATGTATATATATATACACATATATATATTCTTTTTCATATTCTTTTTCATTGTAGTTTATTCAAGATCTTGAATATAGTTCCCTGTGCTATCCAGTAGGACCTTGTTGTTTACATATTTCATATATAGTAGTTTGTATCTGCTAATCCCAAACTCCTAGTTTATCTCTCCCCCAATGATGTTTTTAATCTCTAAATTATCTCTCTCAGGTTTCCCTGGTTACCCCAAATAAGACAATATATGCAGAAGCCCTTTAAAAAAAACTATGTAAAATTAGGTAATTAGGAAATTTGTTTACATGTCAAAGCATTTTTTTAAAATATGAGTGAAAGTCTCTGCAAGGGACCAATCAAACACAGAGATCACAACTTCTAAACTAGCAGGTTATGCTTCTAGAGCGTGATGTGCAATTTGTCATTTTAATTATAAAACCCTGGCAAATGATTTTAGTCTGTGTCCCATAGCTGCATATGTGTGTCTCAGTATAAACTACCCAGCAGAGAATGAACTATAAACTGGATTGAAAATTGCTAAATAGATTACTGTATTTTAGAGAGGTCCTATGCACATGAATTATAATAATACTTCTCTCAATTAGTTACAGCTTAAAATCAACCTGCTTCATTAGGTTAACTGTAAAGTTGTAAAAAAATAAATCCTGCACTATGACAGAAATAAATTAAAATGTCTAAAATTGAGGGTAAATCTGTGCAATTCATGAAGATAATATTAAACTTGCCTGAGTAAGTGCCATCTCAGAAAGATAGTAAATCATCAAACTGTTAGTAAACCAGCTACCTTTGGATATAATGATCAACTTAATTCAAATTTCTGTGCCAATTATCATTATAACTACAGTCTCTAGGGAGTTTCTTAATATTTGTAAATAAGCTTCCACTTGCTATTAACTAGAAAACATAGTTTACAGAATCAGAGTTATAAAAGTAATAAATTAATATGACTAAGGTTTATTTGGTTAGTGAAATTTTACACTGGTCAAGAAAAAAATTTGTGGAAATGAACCATTCTAATGCATTCATTTTTTTAGAGAATAAAGGAAGAAGTAGGACATTTATACTCAAGGTCACTCAGCTAGACTGTGGCAATGCTGGAACAGAACTGCATGTCTCTTTACTCTTCATCTTATGGCTGCTGAAAGCAAGCTGAGAGTGGTCTTGTCCTCATGCTACCAGGAATGTTCAGAAGACTGATAAGACATTTGGCCAGAGGCATACAGACATAAGAATCAAAGCAGAGAACAAAGTAATGGTAGCGGTCATTTTTTAGCAATAGTAAAAGTGACTTTTGCTTAATTTCTCCAAATCTGGTCCCAAGTAATCCTCTTCTCTCATATTTTCTGTCCTCAACACCATCAACCAGGAAAAGTGCATCCCATTCACTGAAAATGCATGGTGAACATTTATCTTTGCATTATTAGTGTAATATCTAACTTCTTTGAATTTGGAAATTTCAGAAAGGAAACAATATCCAACCACAGTTCCTTATTAACTCCTCTTTCCCAACACCACTCTATGGGTTCTATCATCAATTTTCCCTTTCATATTTTACTAAATTCAGTAATTCTGTACATTTAAATTTGGACTCATGAGTTTTATTTATCTTCCACATGTCCCTTTATTATTTATTTATGTTTGTTTATTTGATTATTTTTTTCTACTTTTCTGTTCATACTTACCCTTCAGTCTTCTGTCATTATCTTAATTTTTAAGGTAAATAACTTATGTAACAGCATACTAACTGGTTAAAATTCAGTTGTTCTCAAATTAAATGGAATTAATTACAGTCCTTAAAATGTGCTCCATTGTTTTACACGAAGAGCCCTACGAATTACTGTCACCACTAATTTATAAAAGTAATATGTAGCATATGAGTTTTACTATATCTTATAGAATTTGACATTTTATAATTTTAAAAACTTTTAGTAATATATGGAAATAGTACCATCTTATTTATATTCACTTTACCACTCAATATTATTTTCAATATCTTAAACTATTAAATAGATAACAATATTATAGAAAGAATATAATAATAAAGTATTTTCTTTATAAGCTAGCAACTTCTGGTAAACTTCTCCTAAATTTCTACTAAAATATCTGTAATTATCCCCAAAAAATGTGAAAACTGACAATCGTGAAACAAAGGCATGCAGTCAATCTATTGTCAAAATCTGAAAGAATTGTCTTCTTACAAATGGCTGATGTAGCTAAAACAAGTAGTGAAAACAAGTTTCTCCCCTTAAAGTAGAATGGTAGGAGAAACTATTTTCCCCTCTTGTTAAGTATTGTCTATTATTTTTTGGAGACTTATAAGGCACATAGAGAAAAGTTCCCAGAACCCAAATGTGCATCCTGTTGAACTGAAGGAGGGTGGGCACTGTGTGACCTCCACAGAAGTTAGGAAATCCACACTTTGAAGACCTGGCAGACCCCTTATGCATCTGACATCCCCTTTTTGTGCCTCCTCTCAAAGCAACCATTATTTTATTTTAAATCATACGATTCAAATTTTCCTGTTTATGAATGTTATAAAAAGCTTCCTCACCAATCTTTCTTTTTAACTGTGAATTTTTTCGCAAGTTTATTGTGTCATTGTGTTTATATTTTGCTTTTAACCCTTGCATAAAGTTGCTTTTTTTCTTTTTAATGTTATGAATAAAGACAACACGGACATAAGCAACAACATATGTCTCTTCTGCACATTCCCATTTCTTTCGTTTGAGGTATATTCCTAGGGTGGAATTACTGGATTTTAGAGAATACAAATATTCAATCTGACTTCCAAAGTGATTATACTAATTTACACTCCCACCAGCAATGATGATAATTTCTATTAGTTCAAGTGTTTATCAATATATGTAGTAGCGTCAGAAGTTTATCACTAATTTTAACCATTCTGATACGTGAGTAGTGGTTTCTCATTTTGGTTATTCCTAATAAATAATGATGTTGAGCTGCTTTTCAAATATGCATTGGGGGCTTCCCTGGTTGTGCAATGGTTGAGAGTCCGCCTGCCAATGCAGGGGACACGGGTTCGTGCCCCGATCCGGGAAGATCCCACATGTCGCAGAGCGGCTGGGCCCGTGAGTCATGGCCGCTGAGCCTGCGCATCCGGAGCCTGTGCTCTGCAACGGAAGAGGCCACAACAGTGAGAGCCCCGCGTACCACAAAAAAAAAGAAAAAATATATATATATATACATTGGATCCTTGGATATTAATTATCTGTGTATAAGAAATTACCCGAAATTTAATAGCTTAAAGCAAAATACATTTATCATCTCACAGTTGCTTTTTATCAGGAACAGGATTGCAGCCTAGCCAGGGGCTTTGGTGGGTCTCTTGGAGAATAAGTAACATGAATCCAAGAACAGGAAGTAGATGAATATGTGGTATTCAGAAATAAGAAATGTAAAAGCCCCACTGACGCAAAATTTGGAAGCCCATAAAAGGCATACATTGCTTGCACTACTTGTCAAGAGATGTACTTATTTATGACAATATATTTAATGTGGGAAAACACACATGATATAAAATTTACCTTTTTATCCATTTTTATGTGTACAGTTCATTGGCATCAAATATGTTCACATTGTTGTGTAACCATCACCGCTGTCCATCTCCTGACCTCTTTCATCTTCTGAAATTAAAACTCTGTACCATTAAGCAATAACTTCCTCTTAGCCCATGGTAACCATATTACATTATCTATCTCCATGAATTTGACAGTTCTAGGTACCTATTATAAGTGCAATTGTATATTTGTCCTTTTGCGTCTGGCTTATTTCACTTATTAGGCTGAATAATATTCTGTTGTTCATATAGACCACATTTTATTTATCCATTTATCTACTGATAGACATTTGGGCTGTTTCTACTTTTAACTATTTTTGAATAATCATGCTATCATCACTAGTACACAAATACCTGTCCAAGGCTCTGCTTTCAATTTTTCAGACTATATACGAAGAAATGGAGTTACTGGATGACATGAGAGTTTTGCTTAAGTTTTTGAGGAGCATCCATACTGTTTATCACAGAGGCTGCACTGTTTTACTTTCTTACCAACAATACGCAATGATTCTAATTTCTCCATATCTTCACCACCATTTGCTATGTTCTATTTGTTTGATTATAGTCATCTTAATGGGTGTGAAATGGTACCTCATTGTGGTTTGATTTATATTGTCCTAACAGTTAGTAATGTTGAGCATCTTTTCATGTGCTTGTTGGCATGTCTATTAGAGTCTTCTGGCCATTTTTTAATTGGGTTGTTTATTTGTTGTTGAATTGTTATAGGAGTTCTTTTTTTTGTCCATGCCGTGGGGCATGTGGGATCTTATTTCCCTGAGGGATTGAACCCATGTCCCTTGCAGAGGAAGCGTGGAGTCTTAACTACTGGATCACCAGGGAATTCCCAGGAAATTTTTAACTGTATCTCTAAATTGCCAATTTTACTGGGTTGCCAGATACATTAATTAAATTCTCAAGAAAATTACTAAGCAGGACATTTTTTTCCAGAACCCTACATACAGGTTTCTTTTTGTTTGTGATATTAAAGCCTATTTATTTTTGAAAAAAAAATTCTATTTATTTTATTCTAACATCTGTATGTTTTTGTGGTGCAGGAGTGTTTGAGCAGTCAAAATAATTAATTATTCTGCTGGTATACAATTTATGATTTCTTATTCACAGTCAACATTACACACATGAAATGTGGATATACTGATGATAAAATGTCTCCTTCTTTTTGTTTTGTATGTATTCCTTCTTCAAAAACTTGGCATTTTATGTGAACTAATAAAACATAGCTAACTGGTTATGGTACTGAGATAAAAGCTGTTAAAATGGCTGAATAAATTCCCAGAGACTTGCAGTCCTATGCACTACACACCAGTGGTTTAGCGACTTTCTTGTTAAAGGTTATACTTGACACAAACTCAGAGAAAAGTGTTTTGTAAGAGTCTCAAGCAATGTAAGACTGTTGGGATGTAGTTCTTTGTTGTTAAATTCAATGCTGAGTAGACAAACTTTCAACAAGTATCTATTTGATTTTGACTATTTTTATCCAGGCATGGACAGAGAAGGCCTACTGACATTAAATTACTAATAACATATATTCTTAGGCACTGTCACTGTGCCTGGCACACAGGTGTGACCTATGCACAAAGTCTTTTTTGAAGCTTGGAGTCTTGCAGGGAAGGAAATTATAAAATAAACACATACATGCATGAATAATTCTAAATATTGGTAAATTATCCGACAGACAAGAAGTGGACTCCGCTAGAATGAGTAGTCAGGCACTACTTTATATTCACTGGAGATACCAGCCTTGTACAGAAATGAAAAAAAACTTGGGGACAAAATGGTAAAACAATAAGGTAAATTTCAATTTATTAGCCTTGTTAGCATATATTGATTGGTAATATCTTGACATAAAACTCAAACTGAAACATAATAAATATAAGCAGTAGTGTAGCTTTGTTTTCTTGTAACTAATCCTTCATCCTTCCACCAATAGGAATATCACAGCATGTAAAAGATATGGAGCATAAATTAATGTGTCATGGGGATGATAACCTAAGTAAGTTTATTTTTCTTTTTGCATAATCTATTTTTTACAAAGGAATATTGGAACCAAGGAATCTTTTGAGAGAGCTTAATAAGTTATGAGTATGATTACAATTTTCTAGAAAGTATTCAGATGCCACTCTGGCCAGAAATAATTATTTGCTTTTCTGAAATAAATTATTTGTTTTCTGCAAAAAAATCTACTTCAGCATAAGTATTATATTACCCAAACTTCCCTGTTTTATTCTTTTTTTAAAAAAAATATTTATTTATTTTTGGCTGTGTTGGGTCTTCATTGCTGCGTTCAGGCTTTCTCTAGTTCCGGCGAGCGGGGGCTACTCTTCCTTGCGGTGCACGGGCTTCTCATTGCGGTGGCTTCTTTTGTTGTGGAGCATGGGCTCTAGGCACGCAGGCTTCAGTAGTTGTGGCACATGGGCTTAGCTGCATGTGGAATCTTCCTGGATCAGGGCTCGAACCTGTGTTCCCTGCATTGGCAGGCTGATTCTTAACCACTGCACCACCAGGGAAGCTCGTATTCTTTTTTTAACATTGTGAAATACCACATATACAGACAATAATAAGGTCACAAAAAATCAAGGTAACTTAATGATTTCTCAAAACAAGTTAACACCAATGTGACCACCCAGGACAAAATTAAAACACTGCCACTTGTCAGAAGACCTCTCATACCTTTGATGATCAGTATTCCTCTCATCCCTTAAATATTCTACGTTTTATTAATCATCCACCATGTAATTTTACTACATAAACTTGTATTCTTGAACCCTAGAGTGTAGTTTCTTGAACTTTTGAAGTAGAATCATAAAACATGTATTTTTTACATACTTTCATTGACTCAACATTATGTTTCTGTGATTTGACCTTGCTACTGCATATGCCTATAAATTATTTGTGTTTATTCCTAGAGGGCAATCTGTTGAATATGTATACCTTGACTGAGTTATCTATTACAGTGTTGCTGAAAATCTGATTTGCATCCAGTTTTTGGCTAATGCTGCTCAGAAAATCCTTGTGTATGTCTCCTGGAATACATCATGGAAGTATGTGTCACATTAGATGACCTAGAAGTCTCCAAAAATGCAAATATCCGTTCACATTCCTACCAAAGGTGTATGAACGTTCTAAGTGTTTGATATCGTCAAAAGTAATATTTATTTAGATTTTAAAATTTTAGCCACAATGGTGTAAATGTAATGGCATCTTAATGTGGCTTTAATTTTAATTTCTCTGATCAATAGTGAGAAGGAGGATATGTTTGTATATTATTGGACAATTAGATACCATCTTTTGTAAAGTATGTGTTTGAGTTTTTTGTACACTTTTATATGGTACTTCTTTTATACTGATTTATAGCTTTTTGTATATAGAATATAATATATTGAATAGAAGATTTTCTTTGGTTATTTATGTGGCAATTATTTTTTCTCCTAGTCTATACCCTTGACATTTAAACTTTTTAACTCTTTTACATTTTTAAAGCCACTGTATTGAGGCATAAATCATGTACCATAAAATTCACCCATTATGAATGTATCATTCAATGACATTGTAGTAAATTCCATAGAGTTGTGCAACCATCACTAAAATCCAGTTTTGGAACAGTTCCATCATCCCCTAAAGTTTCTTTTACTCATTTTCAGTTAATGCCCATACTCACCCAAGTCTGGATTAATAAATGTTCTACTTCTATGAATTCACCTTTTTGACATACTTTATATAAATGGCATAATAAAATATACAGTCTCTGATTTCCTTCTCTTAAAATGACTTGAGGTTTACCTATGTTGTAGCATGTATGAGTACTTCCTTACTTTCCAGTGCTAAAGAGCATTCCATTGTATGGATATCTCACATTTGTTTATCAACTCACCAGTTGATGGGCATTTGAATTATCTCCAGTTTTATGGATATTATAAATAATGCTGCTATAAACATTTGATTTATGTATATATTTTTGTGTGGACATATGTTTTCTTTTCTCTTTGGAAAATTCTTAGAATAATATAGCTAAGTAATATGATAAATTTATGTTTAAGTTTATAAGAAACTGAACTCCTTGCTAAAGTGTCTGTACAATTTTACATTCCCACCAGCAATATATCAGTTTTCCATTTTCTCCACATCCTCACCAATACTCATTATTATCTATCATTTTAATTTCATCCAATATAGTGTGTGTGTGTGTGTGTGTGTATGTGTGTATGTGTGTGTGTAGTGGTATCTTATTGTGGTTTTAATTTGCTTTTCTGTAATAACTAATGGTGTTGAGCTTATTTTTTCATATTGTTTTAGCCATTTATATGTGTTCTTTAGTGAAATGTCTACTCAAATATTTGCTCATATGATAATAGAGTTATTTGTCTTATAATTGAGTTGTAGAGTTTTTTACGTGATCATGACATGGTCATTAATTATGTATATAATATGCAAATACTTTCTCACAATTTTTCTTTTAATTTATTCTTTTAATGTTATGTTTGGAGCACAAAAATTCTTTTTAATGAAGTCAAATTTATTGATTTGTTTTTTTACATCTGTACTTTTGTTGTCATAGTGAAGAAAACTTTGCCTGACTCAAGAACACCAAAATTTTCTCCTATGCTTTTTCCACAGGTTATTTTTTAAATTTTAGCTTTTACATTTAGGTCTGTGTTCTATTTAAGCTGATCTTTGTGCATAGTGTGAGGTAATGATCTAAGATACTTTTTTTCCCCCATGTTTCCAATTGTCTCAGTATCATTTTTGCAAAGACTATCCCTTCCTTGTAGGATTTTCTTCACACTTTTGTTAAAATTCAATTGACCATAATAATAATAATAATTTATTTATAATAATAATTTATTTCTGGACTCTCAATTTTGTCTTATTAATCTCTGTCTATGCCTATCCTTGCATCAATACCACACTGTCTTAATTACAGTGCTTTAGAGTAAATTTTGAATTGGATAGTTTAAAAGTCCCCAACTTTATTCTTCATTTTCAAAATTGTTTTGGCTATTCTAGGACCTTTGCATTTCAAATATATTTTAGGATGATTGTCAATTTCTAGCAAAAAAAAAGGGCCATTGAGATTTTTTTTATTGAAGTGTAGTTGGTATAGGAAAGTGATTCAGATATATATAGACATAGATATAGATATAGATACAGATATTTTATATTCTTTTCCATTATGGTTTATCACAGGATATTGAATACAGTTTCCAGTAGGACATTGGGATTTCTTTTTTTAAATTATGATTACATTGATCTTTGGTTAATTTCAACACACACATATGTCATATCTCTCCAATTATTCAGATCTTTGATTTCTCTGAGCAATGTTTGTCTTTTTTATAGTACAAGTCTTGCACTTATTTTTTAAAAAAATATTCCTATATATTTTGTCCTTTTTGATATTATTTTAAATGATTTGTTTTCTTAATATTATTTTCTGTTTGTTCATTGCTAGTATATACAATACAATTGATATTTGTATGGTATTATTGTTTTCTGAGACTTTGCCAAACTCATTTATAAGCTCTAATAGCTGTGTGTGTGTGTGTGTGTGTGTGTGTGTGTGTGTGTGTGAATTCCTAGGGATTTTCTACTTTCAGGATTCAGAATTATGTTGTTGGCACTGCTCTCAGCCCCACCTTAACTGTGGGTAAGCCAGCAATTGATCCTGGAGCCTCTCAGGTATTGTTTTCACCAGGTCACCAGCATAGAGCCACTGAAGTCAGGTTCCAAGAATTGCAGTAATTACGGATCTGGACCTGCTGTGGGTGCTATGGGGGCAGCTCAGACTCTGGCCTGGCCCAACCCCCATGTGTATGTGACCATAAAGTCTACAGCTGCTAAAGCTAGACCTGTCTTCGTTGAGGGAACATTCATTGTCCGTTCAGATGTTCTGTAGGCACTGACTTAGAAACTAATGAAACTTAAAAGCTTTTGCACAATGAAGGAAACTATAAACAAGACGAAAAGACAACCCTCATAACAAGAGAAAATATTTGCAAACGAATCAACAAGGCAAAGGATTAATCTCCAAAATATATAAACAGCTCATGCAGCTCAATATTGAAAAAAAAACAAATAACCCAATAAAAAAATGGGCAGAAGTCCTAAATAGACATTCCTCCAAAGAAGACATACAGATGGCCGAGAGGCACATGGAAAGCTGCTCAACATCACTAATTATTAGAAAAATGCAAACCAAAACTAAAATGGGATGTCACCTCACACCAGTCAGAATGGCCATAATTAAAAAAATCTACAAATAACAAATGCTGGGGAGGGTGTGGAGAAAAGGGAACCCTCCTACACTGTCAGTGGGAATGTAAATTGGTGCGGCCAGTATGGAAAACAGTATGGAGGTTCCTCAAAAAAACTAAAAATAGAGTTGCCATATGATCCAGCAATCCCACCCCTGGGCATATACCCAGACAAAACTATAATTCAAAAAGATACATGCACCCCTATGTTCATAGCAGCACTATTTACAATAGCCAAGACATGGAAGCAACCTAAATGTCCATCAACAGATGAATGGATAAAGAAGATGTGGTATATATTTATAATGGAATATTACTCAGCCATAAAAAAGGATGAAATAATGCCATTAACAGCAACATGGATGGACCGAGAGATTATTATACTAAGTGAAGTAAGTCAGAAAGAGAAAGACAAATACCACATATATCACTTATATGTGGAATCAAAATTACTGCACTAACGAACATATCTATGAAACAGACTCACAGACATAGAGAACAGTCTTGTGGTTGCCAGCTATGAGGGTGAGGTGGGGAGGAAGGATTGGGAGTTTGGGATTAGCAGATGCAAAGTATTATAAATAGGATGGATAAACAACAAGGACCTACTGTATAGCACAGGGAACTATATTCAATATCCTGTGATAAACCATAATGGAAAGAATACAAAAAAGAATGTGTATATATATATATATATATATATATATATATATATGTATCTGAATCACTCTGCTGTACAGCAGAAATTAACACAACATTGTAAATCAACTATACTTCAATAAAATTAAAAAAATAAAAAATCAAGAAATATAAACAAACATATTTGTTAGAGACATGAAGGAAACACCAAAAGAAGCTGCAAAGGTAAAGAAAGCAGATCCCTCTAGTGAGAGGGAAACTGGAAATCAGGAACAGACACGGCCTTTTTAAAGACATAAGCCTTATAGAACTACTTGTGTCTTCAACCAATGTTTATGCATAACTTTGATAAAAATAAAAACTCTAAAAAAAGACATATCTTGCACTATTAAATGACAAGTTTGAAAATATCTGCAATGTTCTGTAGCAGTGATTTTCATTTTTCTACATCCCCCTATACTGTCTACTTTGTAGATTATAATCTGCTATTCCAGACATTCTACCTGTGGTAAAATTAATGCTAGTTCAAAATATAGATTTATCACACTTATGAAAAATGGTAATTAACTAGTTCTGTAACCTTGAGCAAGTAATATAATTTCTCTGGACTTTCATTTCCTCATCTTTAAAATAAAGGTGTTGGAATAGATTATCTTAAATGTCCCTCCCAGTTCTACCATTTTGTGATATGCTATAAAATAAACTCACTGTCCATTTAGGTTTGTCTCCAGTAACATGATATATATGGCTTCCTTTTATGGATGACCATGACCTTTAATGACCTTGAGATAGCTTCCCCAGATTCACATATTACAGCTAATAGATGTATGTGCATTCAGCTCCAATTGACATTACAGCATCTGGGGAAAGAAGAATTGGACCTGTGATCCAATTGATATTTTGATATTTTTGATATTTTACAACCTTTGCTTCTAAAAATCTATACCTAGTAATAAAAATGTACTAAATGCTTCTTTTGGTGCCACTCACAGTTAAAGTCAGTTTCGATGATGCTGTCTGTAAAAATAAATTTGAAAATAAAACTAAGAAGATCATAGGGAAAACGTCTGTTTGTATTTCCTAGGGATGAATCTGCCTGGAAGCTGTTCTTTCTCTCTCAAATCTGAAAAAAGCAAATAAAACACCCTTCTGTCATGCTGAGAAGAGAAAGTTAGGGGATCCTTGGGATGTGTGAGACAGAGCATCACTTAGATCAGATGTTTTCATCCAGAGTGTCAGAACTCAGCTGGAAGTGTGGATCAGCTGGGAGAAGGGAACTGGGCACTCTATGTAACAAAAACATATTTTTTTTCTAAGATCTAGCCTGACAGGAAAAAAATAATACAAAACAAAACTTGTACACATGTAAACCTGGGTATCTCTTCAGAAAAAAGATAGACCAGTCTCTGTGAGGGCCATGACGTTAGGCAGGGCAGAGCAATTACAGACCAGCAGATGAAGCAGCAGAGTTCTCAGAGTGACATGAAAAAAGTACTACCAGGAAGAGCCTGGCCACATGATCACATGATGAGGGCAAGGGTCCCATCTGGGACGGGGGAGTGTGTGAACTGGCCTTTGTGACCATACAGTAAAAGAAAGAAATGTGGACCTAAAATTGAAAGTACAATGCAATGCAGAACAATATCATAAAGGGGAATGGATATCTTTATAAGGGGATGCAATTACAAATCTACAAAGGTCAAAGAGAGAGTTACTCAGTACTGGGAGTATATCATCAATAATAGCAGCTTTCTATTGTGTTGAGTAGTAAATCTTTACAACGTGATTATTGTGTGCAGAAGAAATCTGAGAACCAGTGCAAACTGTCAGATCAAAATGGAGCCACAGAATGTGACATTTTTAAGAGCGGAATATAACATAAAAACTCTTCCTCATTTTTTAGAACCTTTACTGAGAAAATAAAATAAAATAAACAAGACAATGCCTGTATAAGATAGTGGATCATAAATTTTGGTGAGCAGTAGTATTACCTGGGAAATCATTAAAGACATGATTGCTGAAGCCCCATAATCTCCCCCTTGGAGATTATGACTCCCTAGGTGAGCACTAGATCCTGAACCTTTATAAGATCTCCAGGTGACTTACATGCATTCCAGAGTAAGATCTCTATGACCTGTGTTCATGGTCTCATACATTCACATACTATTTCTATATGGTTGGGTTTATTCTCATAGTGGCTACTTTTCTGAAGGTTAAAGGAATGGACACATGCAAAGTGATTAAAACAGTGTTGGACACATTGTAGTCACTCTTAAGTGTTAGCTGTATATGCTCATAGACATGCGTCCAGAGACAAATGTGTATTATGTATGTGTGTGTGTTATGTAAATACTTTTGTCTAAGAAAATTAGGTACACATAAAGTAAATGAAGCAGAATGTCCTGGATTTCTCTGTCAAGTAATATTTTGCTGTTCAGTAAAGCTGTGAATTCTTAATATCTTGTCCTGAGACCAGAAGCAGATAATAGAGCAAACAGAGGTCATTGTAATGTAGCTCATGCAGGGACCCCAACAAAACAGAGAACTGCCTGTAGTAGATAGATAAATTACATTTTTCTTGTTGTTTAGATTTGGATAAATATACTGAAATATGGGTGAAGGCAAGATCAATTTTCAGTAAGAAAAATTGCTTTGGGAAATCGCCTAACTACTATTAGCATATTAGGTCTGTCCTTTTAAATATTTTTCATCAGTTCCAACTACTGCAATAAAATTCTCATGTGCGATTTAACTGCAACATTAATGAAGTTGATTGGACTATAACATGCAGGGTCAGTTTTATCACCCCTTAAACACCAGAATTAAAATATTTTTATCCCAACCACTAAATGAAAGAACTACTTCCTTGGGTGTTTCCTAAGGGGGGAAAAAAATGGAGAAAGTTAGCCTAATTTAATTCTTGATAAGATCTTTACAGCCTGAATGTCACAAAACGTAATAGAAAACCTACTTTTTAATTTAATTTCACAAAAGTAACTGTAAAATCTCTGCAAATTTTATTCACCATGAGTATGATTTTTCCAATGCAGAATATTAAACCTGGTGAATAACGTCCTTTGGAGCTACAATAACTCAAGTTGCTAAGGTATTAAAAATTGTGTCCCGGGCTTCCCTCGTGGCGCAGTGGTTGAGAGTCCGCCTGCCGATGCAGGGGACAAGGGTTTGTGCCCCGGTCCGGGAAGATCCCACATGCCGCGGAGCAGCTAGGCCCGTGAGCCATGGCCACTGAGCCTGCGCGTCCGGAGCCTGTGCTCCACAACAGGAGAGGCCATAACAGTGAGAGGCCCGCGTACCGCAAAAAAAAAAAAAAAAAAAAAAAAAAAGAGTTATGGGAGGGGTTGTTAACATAAAGATTTCATAGGAGTGAGGCAGCTGGCTGAGAAATGTTGAGAGTAATGACAATTCAGGGGAACTTCTACTGCATAAGGTACAAAAATCATTAAAGGGGGTCCCCAACAATGATTTTCCTGGTGACCTTAACGAAAAGGGCAGTGGCCATAATGGCTCTAAAGCAAGGGGGTATCCTCATGCCACAGGGTCCAGTTGCTGGCTATTATACCCATGGTCAACGGTGGTCCTTGTGATTTGGGTGAGTACCCCAAGGGCAGTTCATTTCTTTTCATATACAAATAGGAAAAAGGGAATCCAGTCATTGGGATTTCCAGGGGCAGTTAGGTTCATCAAGTTATCCCTTAAGGCATTGAAGGTTCTGTTGCCAGTTCTTCCCATAAAATTGGGTCGGATTCTTATTGTTGAGTAAAATATACAGAAATTTGGCTACAAGAGAGAAATTTGGAATCCAATTTTGATATTGGAAAACCTCTCAGTTGGTGCTTAGTTTTGGGCTTGTGGAAACTTAGGAAAGCATGAAGTCTATCTGGATCTAAGTGTAGCCCCTGTTCTGATATCAAATACCCTAAATATCAAACCTGGGTTTGGGCACACTGCAATTTTTCTTTGATGACCTTATGTTCCTTTAAGGCTAAAAGCTTTAGCAAGTGGATGCTCTCTTCCTGTGAAGAGGAAGATCATCTAGACCAACCTTCAGCATTTGTGAGAAAAAAGGACTCTTAGTATAACCCTGAGGTGTTAGTGTCAAGATGAATTGTTGTTTTTTTCCAAATGAAGGTACAAAGGTATTGGCTAGTTCATCAGTGGAATACTAAAGAATGCACTGCATAAATCAATTACAGTAAAGGATTTATTTCTGGTGGGAATGGATGCTAGTAAGCACATGAGGGTTAGGTACAACAGGATTTCGAGAAATAAAAGTTGTTTATTGCTCAGAGGTCCTGGACAAGCTGAAAGAGAATAGCACCCTGTGGGAACCTCTCCTGTACAAAAGCCTTTCCATGTCCCCTCTTTCTTTTTTGCAGTCCTTCCCCAATTTCAAAAGGGCAGATTCAAACAGTTACTAATTAGGGAAGTGAGGGAATGCAGAAACAAAGGAACAGCAGCCTCAAATGGTCTTAAAGTAAACAGCAAGGGCTTGAATTCTTAACACATCATATAGACTCTAAGTAAAGAATAATGTGCCTTGACCATTGCTCTTGCTCTATCCTAGAAAGAAGTTAAGGGATCACAAGACCATGATTTACTAGTTGCTTTGTAGAAACACATAGATCAGTCACAAGCACCAATGACACATCAAGTCACAAGACAATGCCAGGAAGTCTGCAACTGATGTCTTATCAGGAAACTGAAATCACAAAGACCTCCTCCTCTTTACCATTTTTGTCTTTAAAATCCTTGCTCCCTAGCCAGTCTGCAAGATGGGTTTGAAAAGAGTCTAGGTATCCCATCTTGCAGGTTTGCATATCCTTGACTAATAAACCTTTCTCTGAACCAAACTCCAGTGTTTTAGTTTGTTGGCCTCACTGTGCATTGGGTACACAAACTTGGGTTAAACAACAAAACTTCTACCCTCAGCTCTTAGGTGTTCTCTCCAGGAAAATAGGAGGGATTAGTACAAGGGAAAATGAGGCCTTGAGCCTTGTAATCTTGTATCAGGGGCTTTCTGCCCAGAAGGGCTTCTTTGTTTACAGGGTACTGATTAATTCTGGGGAGAGGATTTGAGGGGTCTATTTGAATCTTGATGGGAGATGCACTGTGAAGTTTGCCAACATTAGTTGGAGATTTTGCCCATAAGGAGGGTGGTAGCTGATTCAAATGATTAGTGCTTCCAGAATCTGCTCTAGTACCATCAGATGGAGCAAATGAAAGATGTGGTAGTATCATTTAATTCAGCTGGTGGACTATTTTGATGACTATTGTCAAATTCTAGAATTATTTCTCCCTTTTGGGAGAAAGAAATCCCAGCATGATATTTCTCTAAGAAGTTTCAGCCTAATGAATGTATAGGGGCTGAGAAACTAAGGAGAAAATGGTAGGTATCTCTCAAAAGGTCTAAACAAAAGGCAATGGGTTCAGAGACAGAAACCTCTTGAGGTTCACTGGAGATTCCCCACTACCCTAGAGCTGTTTTAGTCCTCTAACGCAGGGGTTGCTTTATAGTAGTGGGGTTGAGCACTGAGAGTGTGGCTCTGGTGTCAATTAGGACTGGAAAAGACTCAACCCTCATCTGGAGAAATGTTTCTCTAAGCCAAATAAGAGGGAGGATTGGAAAGAGCTGCCATAATTCTTTGGAGCCCCATCTTTGAGAATTGGGAAGACTTGGAAAAGCTGGTTAGAAGGCTGCAGGTCCCTGAACAGCTTAGATTTGTAACAATCTCTTTTCCAATGTCCTGGCTCTTTGCACTAATAGCAGAAACTAAAAGGTTTTTAGTTTTGTTTATGAGCCTTTGTTTGCTGGAGTTGAAAATTAAGAACTTTGGTGATCTTCCTTCGAGGTGACTCATCTGGAGTGTGAGAATTGGTTTGCCAGATTAACGAAGGCTGGAGATTACATGGTTTCCCTTTCCATCCTCATCATTTTTACTAGAGTGAAAAGATCCTGGTTTAGCCCATTAATAAAGAGAGAGTTAAAAGCTATTCAGGCAGAATCAACATCTGACGGAACACCAGATTAAAAAAATAATAATAACATGAAATCAATTATAATATTCATGAACAGTTTCATCAGATTTTTGTGCATAAGACTGAATTTTGTTCCAATCAACAGCTTTTGGAAAAGCCCTAGGAATTGCTTGTTGAAGTCACCTAGACATGGCCTGAGGCTGATCATATAAGTTAATGGGCTGGTCTCCTGGTTATAATTCTAGAGACCTTTCAGGATTTTCCCAATGAGTGGTTTTCATCTTGTGCTGGGCCTGGTCTTTGCCTATAAACATATGAACCAGCTGATATAAGTCAGAGAAATCAGGTGATAAGTTTGAGTGACTATACTAAATTCCTCAGAAAATCTGTGAGGCTCTTTAGTTACTTTGGGAAAATCTTTACTATGGCTCACAGTTTACCCTTAGTCCAGGGAATATAAGAAGTTAAAGGTTTAGCCTCTGGATCCTCAGAAGGCTGACTTTTAAAGGGACAGGTTCTAATAGTTTCAGAGGAAAAGGAGGTGGAGAATTTTAGAGGAAAAAGGGAAGTTCAGTGAGGGAATTAGTATGGGAAAACTAAGGGTATGGGGGGAGGTATAAAGGGGAAGGAGGAAGATGGCAACAGAGGAGGAGCCTGAGACAAGCAGACAGGGAAGAGGAGCCTGAGGCTTCAGATGCCCCTTTTCTTTCTTTAATCATTTCTTGGCCTCAGTTTATCTTAAAATCTTATTTGGCAGCGAGGCAATATTAGGCTCCTGATAATATTTGGAAGCCTCAAAATAACAATCAAAATAGGTGTTCCATTCAGTTTTAGAAATTTTAGAGCCATGATTGTCCAGTTCAGTTTTAAGAAAAGTAAGTTGGAGGATTTCAAGAGTTTCCCGTAATGACTACTGATGTTCTAAATTGCCTTTGGTTAGGTTGGTTCATTTAGTTAGAAATGGCTATGAGGAAGGATTTCTAACAACAAATATGAAATATGTATTTGGATGGAACAGCATGAGAGATATATCTTCTGGGAGCAAGTAACATTGTCATGGAACGGAACACATCCCACAATAATAATACAATTTAAAAAACAATAGAAATTGTAATTCCTGAAAAGTCAAAAATAATTTCCTGCCAAGAACTACCTGGTAAAGTTGAAAACTGCCCTGCTGTAGAGTATCCAGTGTCAGGGGTAGGTAACCTCTAAACCAGCCCAGACACTTAGGTAATATGTCAGAATGTCAGCTCCAAAAAGTGAGAATCAAGAGTAACTGAGCGTTCTCCAAGTTGCAAACTTACATTGAGGTCTAGGGGAATGCATTTTATATATAATTAAATTGTAACATTAAAACTAACTTTTAAGATAAGGAATGAGGACCTTCCAGTACTTAATTATGCCCTAAGTTTAATTTACACAATTATGGAAGTACATTAAGTTTTTAAGACAATAATATTACTGCATTTAATACAAAACCAGGTCTTCTGAGATAATCATGATGTGTATTCAAAAAAGTTTTTTATGTCTTAAACATTTTTATGCTCTCCAAAAGAAATGTTTGCAGAAGAAGATAACACCAAGATGTTGCCCTGGGAGAATGGAGGCATTTTCTTCCTTAAAAGAAGACTCTGTCAGCATAGATTTTATTTACTGCAAAAATTAGAAAACAGGATTTTTACATATTGCTTGACTCTCTACAAACATGGATGGAATCCTCTACCATACTTAAAGCAACAATGTACTTGTGTGTTCCAAAATATTTTCCCAAAACATGTTATGAAAATTGATTTTGCATTATAATAGTAAATTACACAAAGGTAATTACTGAATAAAATTACTACCATAATTTCAACAACATTATATAACTTTTGTTGCTGTAATTATAAATTGTCTTCTTCAAAGCAAGCTGCTTGTGAATGAAAGAAAGAAAAAAAGAAACTAAAAAAAAGTACTAGGCTCAAAGGGTCTGGGATCATTTATTTGGCAGTAAGAGAACACCTTCAAAAATACCAGATGATACTGTTAAAGGACACCAAGGCCTTTGGAGATGGATTTGTCTGATAACTGGAATGAGCATCTATACCAGCTGGAATAATTTCCAGCAAATTTTTAATGTCTTTTAATTCTTCCTACCAACATATCTTTGAACAAAACTGAACAATTTTCATACTGTAATCTAGAACAAAAGTGAACAGAAATTTAATTGACTAATCCAGGTTATTTTACACAATTATCTGTTAGTTACTATTACTTTATCTGAACAATTTCCCTTTTCCCTTGTCATGAGTATGACTGATGGAGAGTGAGGTGTTGATGATTCTGTATGGACATTGGTTAATACTTAAGGTCTCCTTTCTTCTTGTAAGAAAAACAAAACAAAACAATCAAACAAAAAAATAGGATTGGGCTACATGGTAATGTAAAAACTGGGAAAATACAATGCCTCTCACTGTAGCCACCAATCATGGTCTGGTGCCCATCCTCTATCACTTGTCCTGACACATACCCCTCCTGATCTTTCTTCAGGTCCATTCTTGTTGAAAAGATTGTTTCCAGGGCAGTAAGTCATCTCCCACTAGTTTCCTTTCTCCTAAGAGCCAGAGGCCATGGAGAGAGGCCAGCTAGTCATTACGCCACTTCCAGATCATCTGACTTGCAAAGACATATTGCTTTTACTATTAAAAAATCAAGCCTTCCCTCTGGTCTGGTTTGTTAATTAAAAAATAATATCTAATCTAAACTTGTTATGACATCTGTATTTCTTCTTCCAAGAGGAGTAAATCATATGCAGGAAAATTGTGACACTTCAGTTAATAACTATTTTATCTTTATCATCCCCAGCCAGTTTTTTTCGGATAATCTTAGAGGAAAATTTAAGAATACTTATAAAGTATATTCCAAAGGTTTCTTTTAAATAAACAAATAAACAAACAAAAAGAAAACCAGTTTTCTTTGGAAAGTAATGCACGTTCAATATAGAAAATGGAAGGAAGGTGAATGAATTTCACAAGCCAGAGATGTGACCTATAGAAACCCCGATTTTCTAAAAGCCCCAAAGCTGCCCTGTAGATAAACACTAACCTGTCTCCCTAGGTTCTTAACCACTTATGTATTATTTTAAAAACAAAGCTAAGTTAGGAAACCCTTCTTTGACAGTGTTTAAAATAGATATTTCAATCATTTTATCCACAAAGAAATGAATAATATAAGGATATATAAAACTTTGTTACCATCACACCTTTTCTAATTATTTCAAAGACGATATCTAAATAATTTTAATATAGAATACTGCAATAATTTTATCCTTTGATGCATTCCATTTTCTCCAAACATGTAGCACTAATAGATTAAACATAAAAAGAGAAAACAAAATATATAGCTGGGCTCATATGTAAGAAAATATTCCAGTGTACCATAAACAGAGGAGAAATGCCAGTGGGAAGAGAGCTGATGTGACAGCAGCTGGAATCTGGACAGTCAGTGGGAATGCCTCAGAGTTCAGAATCCGGAGAGTACAGGACATACTGTGGGGACCCGAGTAGTCTCCCTTTATGAGAGGCATCTCTCATAAATGAGGAAAAAGGGAAAAATGAAGAACTACTGGTAACTTATGGCTTAGGTCTATTTCTTCAGAGGAAATTTGGGAATAGGGAAGAAGGACCAAAACTGTATTGAACTAGCTGGCCTGATAAACCACTGTGTTATCAGAGTAGAAATCAAGCTGATATAGAAGACACCATAAAGTACAGTGGCTTATATAAGATGGGATTTTATTTTTGTCTCCTAACTTCTACATTGAGTAAAGAACTTTATTTACTTGTGTCACTCAGAGTCCAGAATGGCAGGTGTGTTTTGCCATTCTTAGTGTGTGGCTTAAAGCTATGGGTTCAGGGCGGAAACAATAGTTGTGTTCATTTCCCAGTCAGTGGAGAAAAGTGAAGAAAAATCTTAGGGTTAAAATTATCTTTGAGGTGTCAGGGAGGAACATTTCCTCTAACCTCTTAGGTTCAGAGTCTGTGTTGAATTAAACTAACAAAAAAAAAGATGGAGGAAAGGAGTACAAAGTTATTAATATTTTTATATGCACGGGAGTTCACAGGAAAGAAGTGAAACTCAAAGAAGTGGTGAGACTTGACAGCTTATGTTCTCGTCAACAAAAATGGGACTTTTGTGCTTCAAGGAATGATAAGTAAGGGTTATTTCAGTAAGGTTTATTTATATAGCTCTTCATCTCTTGTGATAAGTGTTGTTTCCTCATCCTGGTACAGGAGATTGGGGAAATGAATGTTAACTTCTCAAAGGGAAATTTATGCCCTGATTTTGGGCAGATAAGAGGAGGAAAGAGAAATCTTTCCTTTATCTGTTGATTCTTAATTGCCTTCAACTTATAATAAACCTTATGCCAAAGTGGCATATTTTGGTGTGGTATACCTTGATCTCCCTCAAAGGAATTGACCAGACTGTTTCAACTCACATCCCATCTTCTCTAATGTATTTACATGCTTACCATTAGTTACCAGAAATGTTGTGGAATTTAGTATCTAGCTTGGCTGCCATGGACCCAGCTACAAGTGGTCAGGGTGGACACACCAGGAATGTTCTATTTCTAAAAGGCAAGGGGAGACAGCAGTGTCCACCACAATCTGTTATTCTGGCCATTTGAAGTTTAATTTCATCACACATACACACCCCTACTAAGGCTCTGGATGTGGAGTGCTGCAGAGGAAAGGGGTGGATTGGGTAATAGTCAGCAAGAAAACATATTTCAGCCTGGAAAACTGCTCTCCCTAGCCATGTTGTAGCCAACGTTTACTAAAATGGTCTCATTAATGATTTGGAAGACAGATCACATTACCAAGAGAGTCAAACTTCCTGGGTGGTCCAGTGGTAAAGAATCCGCCTTCCAATACAGGAGACACGGTTTGATCCCTGGTAGGGGGACTAAGATCCCACATGCCATGGGGCAACTAAGCCCACAGGCCACAACTAGAGAGAAGTCCACGTGCCACAACGAAGAGCCCGTGTTGTGATGAAAGACCCCACACGCCTCAACAAAGACCCCGTATGCTGCAACTAAGACCCGGCACAGACAAAAAATAAATTAAATAAATAAATTAAATTAAATAAATAAATATTAAAAAATATTTTAAAAATAGTAATAATAAAAATCACAGTAACAGTGATTATTCCAGGAAGTCAGATCCTAAACTCCCTCCCCAGTACATTAAACCTGTGTAACCTTGACTTGTGTGTCTTGGGGTCTTCATAGGAGCCTCAGCCACACTTAGATGTTCCTCCACTCTGCTCAGTATGTGACAAAAATAACTGGTTTGACTCTACTAAAAAAAAGCTGAATGTAATAATTCGTATGAATAAAATACCATATATGTTCAGTTGCTACACATTTTAAAATTGAATATGTTGTAGAAACAATTTTTTCAATTTTTTGTTAAATTTGGAGCTAAAATACATTTCTGTAGAACTGAGAGAGCAGGTGGAGGCAGAGCAAATCAAGACGAGACCTGAGGCTCTTCAGGTCCTGCAGGTGGGCGTTCCGTTGAGGTCACGTGTCTCTGCAGTCCACAGCCATCTTCCCAGACCTGCAGTGTCAGAGAGAGGACAATGCTCTTTATTCCAGGGTGTATCATCCTATAGCACCCTTACTTGTACATTAAATATCTTTTGGAGACAATGAGTTAAATACTCAACAGAAAATTAATTTTAGAAAAACACCTGAGTTTCTAAAATGTAAACAATTGAGCAGTGTATCATATAGTAGTACCTGAGCAGTACACGTCGGTATTAGGTAATCATGCTTAGAAAGCTCATGGATTATCTAAATGAGTAGATACATATAAGTATTGTACTGTCTTAATGTGAAACAATTTATAGGCATAACTTTTCAATTTGAACAGAATGATAATTTTTTTTCTTCCCTGCTAGAATGATAGTGAAAACTGTGGTAGCACTCTCCACAGTGGACATCACTGCTACATAATTAACCTTGGCCTTCATTAAGGTCCCTGTTCTGCTGGCAATATTTGTAACTAATGAAGCGAGCCATTTTCTTGCTGACATAATAATTTCATGGGTAGTATTACTACCCCAAATGGGAGGACATTAAAACTGACTTCTGGAGGCTTTATTTTTCTTCAAGTGAATCCATTACTGAGAGAATTTAATCCCTTACTGACTCTAGAATTACAAAGCAGAGTACTTATGTGATGGAATTATACTAAACTACTAATTATCTGTGGTACATTTGAAATTTAAACAATTTCACTTTCCATAATTACTTTTTTCTCATTTTAGTTTCAATAACTAAATCCACTTGTTATAATGACATCACAAAGAAATATTTAGGTAAAAAAAGTGATTCCAAAGATTTAGCATTAGATTTAAATAAACAATTATTATAGTAATTTAATACTAATATTGTATGATCTGTTGTGCTTATTACCAATGGGAGATTCCCGATCTATATTATAAAGGCACACATTAATTTTCAAAGTGAATATGAATTTACTGAATTGAGTCCTCCCATATTTTTACAGTTATTTTTTATTGGCATCAAGTTGAAAAATACATTTTAGAAAGTTATACTAAAGTGTTTTCCATCATCATTATATTTATATGCAAATGTGCTTTTAATTTATTCAAAATTAAGGGAGAATTATGGTCTTGCCACTTCTTGATAGACTGTAGTACTCATGTTTTAGATAGAAAATTGTTTCCAATCTTGCCTTATGTGTGTATATCCGATTGTTCCTACCATATGACATTTATATCCAAATGTCAGAGTTCTGAGGACTAATTCCACATTATTATGTAGTCATTCTATTGTGGAGGTCAAAATGATTTATTGTACACATTTTCAGTAAACAGTATATTTCTAGAAATCCCCTCTATCGATTACTGAAGTCCAGAAAACTTTTCATGACATATTCACTCCATTATTTAACAAAAAACGGATTTTACTTTTGTATTAACACTACATAATTTGCTTCTTCACTAAATAAGGCAAAAAATCCTATATTTTAATAATTGCCACTTATGAAGTATTTACTGTGTCTCATTGCCTTTATATACATTATGTCTCTATTATTTATTTAAAATAACTCATAGGTTAAGTATTATTAACTGTATTTTAAAAATGAGGGATCGAACATGAATAAAACTAAAATGAGTGGAGGCCACATAGGTGGCAAAGGGCTAGAGCTGTGAACAGCACCTGTGTTTACCTGGCTACTGTGCCCCTTCTCCTTCCTCTCCATCACATTCAGCTCAGAACCCAGGGTCAGTCCTAACCAGAGTAGCAGAAAATGATACAAATGTACTCTCTTCCCCAACACAGTTAAACAGACACAGTGTGGCTCTCACAGGAACTTCAAAGGCAATCTAGGATCTGAAGGAAGTTTGTGTGTGTGTGTGTGTGTGTGTGTGTGTGTGTGTGCTTGAACATCACTGAAAGAGTAGAAATACATGTGTGCAATAGTTTATAAGAAACATTTGGGACAGATCTATTTAAAAATCATATTTCAACTATCATACATATAATAAACCTCTATTGGGGATTGGTGGAAGGAGGGCTTTAATCAGACATTGATATTTCTGCAGAGGGGGGTATGAATCTTCACACTAAGTAAGATAAATATTATGAATAGCTTCATCTAATTGTAAATAAGGTTAAACTTCCAAATAAGCTGTTTACAAACCTTCATATCGTCTTTTTTAAAACAATTCAGAATTGTGGATAAGAGAGGGAGTTACTGCTAAAAGTAAGGCTTTGGAAGGAGGGATTAAGAGCAGGGTGTTTATTGTTTGTTATGTGGCAGCATGGCCATAGCTGATTCGCCATGTCTGTACATCCGGGATACACCCATGGCTCAGGGCATGGTTCAATTACTCCATTTGTGAGCAGATCTAAAATATTTTTGTGTATATGGTTACATCTAAATAAAACAATCAAAACAATAATTTTTCATCCTGGTGTCATAAATTAACATTTCCTCAAAATTGGTTTCATATTACAATTTATTATATACATGAATAGCTTATAATGGATATTGCGCTATCACTGTTGACGGCAACTACTTGACGACAGCCTCTCCTTAACCGTTCTCTATGGAGACCTAGATTGAGATTACTCACAGATACCCAAAGTTGGCTTATGATTTATGGAATGTAATTAGATCACTGAGGTAGAATCTGAATTTTCTTCTGGTAAACTGCACTTTTGCTCTTCTTTTCTTAATCTTTTTGGCTTATTCTTTGAAACAGTCTTTTCTACAACTTGAATTATATTCCCATGATTTTTCTGTGTTGTTCTAAATCATTGATACATAAAGCAGTAGAAAAATTTGGTGAACGCATATACATATAGGTCCCTTTTAGTCTAACATGTACTCTAGTCAAATATGTTAAAGTTGCTATAATAATATCTATGGTACCACAGGATGAGATTCAGAATTTTTTGACACTCAATCCATATTGAGAGCTTACAATCAGTAAATATTATTTCAATATCACAGGGATCATGTGGCATAATTATCCCAGAGTACAATAATACTTTACTATAATAATAAATATACATAATATACAATATTATAATAATACTCTACTGAAAAAAGCTTCTCAGACTTAAGTTTCAGGTTGATGTTTGCAGGCTTTTCAATTAACTCACTTCCCATTTTAAGCACCCAACCATTTTTTTTCCTCATTATATTGACATTATCAAGAGCAAATTTTCACTTTGCTTAATTCTGTATATTTCAAAAATATTTTACACATGTACATACACAAGGTACAAGATAGGTTAATTTTATTCCCTCATAGAATTTTAAAAGAACTACTATAATCTACACATGGAGATAATTATCATTAATATTCTCCTTAATGTAGGTAATTGATAATAGTGATAATATTGATAATTTTCATGAATATACATTTAAAAATTCTATAGAACAGCAACAGAAAACACACCATAGGAAGCAAAAGACTGGGGGACAGACACACAAAAACAGAAACATAATTATGAATCCAAGAACAAAACATCAATTCATTAACTGTGCTAAATTCTGTCACTCAATTAAGTAACTATAAATTTCTAAAATCCAGAGCCCATCAAGTCTCTTCATTTTACCTTTACCCTGACCTAAGAATCTCTAGTACTTAGTAGATTTTAAAATGCTGGAGGAGGGGTGGCTGAGGAACTATATAAAGTGTAGATCATATATTCCCATAGCTTCCTCTCTTGCGTTTTGTAGTAGGTCTAGCAGTGGATCCCTGACATCAGATACATCCATATTTACATCAATAAATTCCAAAGGCAGTAGATTGTCATTATCCCTTGTATTGAGGTTAAAAGTGCAATTCTCTTTCCCTACAAAGTTGGCATTGTTGATACTTTGTCCCACACCTCAGGATGCATTGTTTTGAAGGGATAGGAATGAGCACATTGGTTGGTCAATGTTTTCAATACAGGCCACAATAAATTTAACAATCCAAGCTCTCTGGCTCACATAGGCATTTATCCTAATACCTGCTTCCATTTGCCACAATGTCCAACTAAGTTACTAAGCCCCAATCCCCAGTAAGTGATTGAGGATTGAGTATTCCTTAATTTACACACGCTTGTTCTATAAGTCAACATCATTTCAATATCAGACCCCGTAGAGAAAGAATGCCTCAAACCTCTTGTTTTTGGCTCTTCAGTTTGAGAGGAC